>NC_054479.1:107741990-108045020 GCF_017639515.1 Carcharodon carcharias | reverse complement strand
CATCTCTATGGGCCCTCGAGGCAGTCAAATGGGTGGAGCAAAGGTGGGTCTTGTCATCAGGTACAGTTCTCATTACGTCTCTCCAGTGTGCCTCCTTCTACCACGAAATTTCTGAAACTACTTTCCAAGGTTTTTTCAAACTGTGGTTCCTTCAATAACACCAACTTGTCTTTTACATTGATGACTCCACCACTGCCACCATGCTCTGAGATTGGGTCCTTCAGTCTTGCACACTGGGCTTGGGACTTGGTTTATCATCAGACTGTAGACTTACTCTGGTACCTGCTTCACACTTGTTTATTAGTACTATTTCTAAACAGGTTACAGAGTTGGCATGATTCCAGCCTCTCTTGAGAGAGAGTCTAACACATGACTGACTAGTGTCAGTGGTACATCATCATCTACATCACACATGAGCTTATCCCATCTATACCTCATTCCTCGTACCATTCTATTGAAGTTCTTCTTCATCCTCTCCAAGACCTCGACATCCTTCCTAGCCCCAAATTTAACACTATATGCCAGTTGAGGCACTACACGTGTTAAAGAAAGGTTAGCACAGGTTCCTTGCTTTTATTTTCAAACTGTTTTCAAACACTATTCCTCGATTAATAAAGTCAAGGACTCCATATGCATTTTCCCTGGAGCTTTTCATCAAATCACCACTTTAACTTATTTTTTTCTTTGCAATCTATGGCCTCCTGGAATAATTTTCCATAATATTACTTCAAAAATATTTATGGAAAATTATTATTTACATCCTATTCACTAAACCCAGTTAACCTAAAAAATTTTCTAAATCAAATGCCACATTGCTGTTCCTACAAAATACATAAATACCAACTTATAGCTTTCATTTAACTTTGCTTGGATAACTTGTGGTATTTCTACAGATCCCAAAAAAATGTAGAATTTTAAACCGTTGCTATTTTCCTTAAAACACCCCTGGCCTCTACATAAAATCGATACATCTGGTTGTTTCATCCAGCATGGCAACAGATGCACCTAATAATGACAGACTTTTACATTTTGGCAAATAAAAAGCAGCAATATTATCCTACAACATCATGAAATCATATTTTAGTGTTCAGAGTCCACTTTTGCCATCAAAATTTCCACCTGCTGCCTTTACCCCAATCTTCTCATGTCTTGATTGTAAATTTGGTACTTTGTTATGGGATGGAGTTATTTAATAAAAGTGTCCAGAGTTTGAATTAATGCAGTTCACTCAGCTTTATTATTGAAAACATATGCTTACAATGATTTTATTGATCCATAAATACAATTCAGTATATAGGAAATGTTCTGTGTTCATCAAAAATTCCTACAAATCTTGTGAATATCCATCAGCTTCCCTGACCCTTCTCATTTACAAGCAACACAGATATTTCTCATTTACAAAAAATGGTCTTGAAATAGACAATAATCCCTTGTTATTTATCCTTATGCAGTTCCAAAGACCTGCATTCACTCACTGCATTAAACTTATTTGGCTATTTCCAATGATTTCTTTTGAAGATTACTACTGCTATTTCCATTTGTACATGTTCATTTTAATAACACTATCTGGAACAAAACAAATCAAAGAATTAAAGGGAATAAGTGTAGACCTGGAACAGGAGATACTTGCTATAAAACACTGTACTGGTGTCACTGTGGCTCAATTGGTAGCACACTCTCCTTTCAGCAAGAAGGTTGAGGGTTCTCAGTCTCACTCCAGGATTTGAGCACAAAAATCTAGGCTGACACTCAAGTGCAGCACTGAAGGAGCGCTGCACTGCCAGAGGTGCTGTCTTTTGGATGAGGCATTAAACCCTCTCACATGGATCTCAAAGATCCTGTGGCACTATTTTGATGAAGAGCAGGGGAGTTAGCCCATATTTATCCCTCAAACGGCATCACAAAAACAGATTACATGGTCACTATGGCATGTTTATTTATGGGGACTTGCTGTGTGCAACTTGGCTACCACATTTCCTACACTACAACAGTGACTATGGCTGGGATTTTCTGTGCCTACCAGTGTCAGGCATGTTTGGTGGCGTGAGCGGACAATATGGAGTGATCAGTTTCACAATGGCACGAAACCAGTTCACAATTGTCCACTCAGCCCACCAATGGCAGGTCACATTCTCCATCTTCAGACATCAGGAATCTCATTGTAATACATCAGCATATCATTATTAGGCCTGCCCACCGGACTCGTCCACCCCCTGCCCACGTCAGTGGGAAAACATGCCGACGTGTTTCACAACAGCACACAAGCAGTGTGCACCTGGCGGGCTGCACTTCACTCAGGACTTCAAGGTTTTTTTTGTCTACCTTGCTTCAGTCAGCACTCTCAGTCATCAGCACCAGGCTTCATAGACAGCATCACATCACTTTTAGGGGAGCTCAAGGCAGGTCTCTACCTACCAGATCAGCCACATGAAGGTGGCTTTTAAATGGCTGCAGGGCTAGGGCTTGCTTGGGGAAGGGGAGAAGTGGCCTCAGGCAAGGGAAGAGGCTACAGAATGAGGGCTGTACTGGGGAAGGAGGGTAACCCAGGGTGTGTGTGAGGGGGGGCACAAGTTAATCTGTGCAAGTGGCCCCAAGATGGTGAGGCCATCTCTAAAGGAGATGAGTCCGGACGGAAATGTGAGGGCATATGTGTAAGAATGGGGGTTGACTTCCCTTGAGCTGGCAGTGAGTGAGATGCAGTGGATGTGTGATGGGCTTGAGTGTGTGAGTTTAGAGTGTGAGTTTAGAGTGATACCCTGGCTGCATGGATGAGACCATTCATCCTCTATCCGCATTGGATGATAAAGTATATGAGGTACCTTGTCCCTTTAAGAGAATGCAAGTGTACTGATCATGTGACAGCACTGATGAATAACTGTACAGCACAAGCAACTGGGAGTTGTGAGCCTAGTTTTAGAGGTTTCTGAGTGAGCACATATGATCTGATGCTCTGCCCTATGTCTCAATAAACCATCACTGTCTCTCCCCATTATTGGTTGCAAACAGCAATTGATGAGAACATGGGAAGTCATGCAGTTAGAGTTCGGTTGGGCAACGAACTCATTTACCCAAGGCAAGTGACGATGGATAAAAACATTGCAAGACCCCATTGTGAGTCCACAAGAAGGGTGAGCAAAGCATTGGGAAGAGCATTTGTACTTACTTTATAAAATAGGCAACAGCCAGCAATCTGGGGAGAAAACAATGCTGCAATTTAAAATTAAAGAAAAATCCTGCAGAATCACGATCGGGGGATCCCGCCAAAACTCAAAAAGAGTGCGAAACACAGCGGAGAAAAACCAACAGCTGCAGAGACAGGGTTTTAAAAAAATGGTGACTGCTCTTAAAGTGGCAATACATTTAAGAGGGAAAATACATGAAAAATGGCTACAGACAGAAAATTATAAGACACCTCAGAAAGAGCATGACTCCGCAGTAAGCCAAACACCTAAATTCGTCATTACCTGGAAATCCTATCAGAAGTGCAGTCCCCTTGCAGGTGTGTCAATCCATTCGACACCATTTCAGATGATAGGTCTCAATATATCAAATGTCTAGTGTTTTTTTTTTACCACTAATGACATCACAGGGGAGGAGAAGAAGAGGGCAATTCTTTTGACCTCATGCGGGGGCAAAATGTATGGGCTGATCCACAGCTTTACATCACCTACCATCCCAGACTTGAATACTTTCGACGAGTTAATAAAAATTGTACAGAACAACCTGAGACCAAAGCCCTCAGTTACTATACAGCGCTTCAAGTTCAATTCAAGGAACAGGCTTCCAGAGGAGACAATAGCTGACTGTGTGGCTGTCTTAAAGACATTTACTGAGCATTGCAAATTCGAAACGTCCATTAGTGACATGTTGAGGGACTGGCTGATATGTGGGATTGGAGGTGATACTATCCAAAGACGCTTGCTAGCCGAACCTAGCCTAGACTTCGGTAAGGCATTAGAATTAGCTACTGTGATGGAGAGTGCTGTTAGAAATTCTGAAGTTATAAAAGATACACAAAATGGTGCCATCCATCTGGCTACGCAGGAGAATCTGCGACAAAAGGCGAGAAAACTTCAGACTCGACGGGGAAACGCTCTCTAGCTCCAAACCATTAAAAAACAATGGTGCTGCAGTGAAAACCCACAAAATGGATGGAAGAAATACATCCAGGCCTTCAGTGAGCGAACGACAACTCAAACAAGTCATGTGCTTTTCTGCTACCGCAATAGCCACATAAGGCGGCACTGCAGAGAAAGGCTAAAGCAACACTATAAAGGCAGAAGGAAAAATTGTGAAATTGCCTCATGGAAGAGCCAGAAGAAATAGAATCCAACATTGATATGTCATATAACCTCAACAAGGGTAGAACCAAGCCAATCCAAGTAGTTATTACAGTTAACGGACAACCCAGTAAGATGGAAGTTGATTCGGGAGCATCGTTGCCCGTCATTAGAGAGCGTACGTTTAGATATCTGAGTAAAGGAACCCATCCTCTGAAGTTAGAAGTTTCGGACACAAAGCTGAGGACGTACATGGGTGAAAAAATAAGACTGAAAGGGTTATGTCAAGTCTTGGCGACGTATGGAGATCAATCTGAAAGGTTGTCCTTGTTAGTGGTAGCTGGAGAGAGCCCTAGCTTAATAGGCTGCAACTGGCTTGAAAATATTGCATTGAAATGGGCTGAAATTTTTCAAATTACAATGAAAGGCTTTCAGGAATTGTTGCAAAAGTATGTTTCTGTTTTCAACGACGAGTTAGGAATGACTTGAGGGCTACAGGCCAGAATCCATGTAGACCCAAATGCAACCCCCAGATTTATAAGAGCCAGACCAGCCCCCTATGCTCTGTGGGACAAAGTTGGAACCAAACTGGACAGACTGGAAAAATTGGGCATCCTACAACCAGTGCAATTTTCTGAGTGGGCGGCACCCATTGTACCTATATTGAAGCCGGACCAAGGCGTGTGTTTATGTGGTGACTATAAGCTAACTGTCAATAAGGTGGCCAAACTTGATAGACACCCAATACCCGAGATTGAGGAATTGTATTCAAAGTTGGCAGAGGGCACCAGATATTCGAAATTAGACATGAGCCATGCCTACCAGCAAGTAAACTTAGAAGAGGACTCTTAGAAATTCGTCACCATTGATTTGCACCAAAGATTGTATTAATACACACGTCTATCCTTTTTGATGTCTCCTTGATGTGTCCAAGGAACAAAGGTACACTTGCTCCAAGTATTGCCCCATGTTATCATTTACCTGAATGATATATTGGTCACAGGACTGACTCATGATGAACATTTAGCAAATCTAGAAGAGGTGCTCAAACACTTCACACAAGCGGGGGTATGTTTAAAACGAGAGAAGTGTCTGCCCAAGCTAAGGAGGTAGTTTGCTTGGGCCACAAGGTTGATGCGCAGGGGCTGCATCCTATGGAAGAAAAAGTCCAGGCCATTCGTGAGGCACCTGCCCTAAGAAATACCACAGATCTTAAGGCCTTCTTAGGCATGGTAAACTACAACGGCCAATTCCTCCCAAACCTCTCAACTGTGCTGGCCTCATTGTACAGCTGCTTAAGAAGGACCAGAAATGGAATTGGCAAGCCCTGCAACAGGATGCCTTCCTGAAAGTGATGCGATTGTTAAGATTGTCGGCCTTGTTGCTCCACTTTGACCTCCTTATGGAATAGGGACTGTCCTTTCACATTGGATGGCGGATGACTCCGAACAACCCATTGGTTATACATCTCGAGCACTCGGTGTCGCATAGCAACGATATTCCCAGACTGAAAAGGACAGCTTATCTATTATGTTCAGTGTCTGGAAGTTTCACCAATATCTCCACGGTCGCCATTTCCATATTATAATCGGGCACAAGACCCCACTGGGATTATATGGAGAAGATAAAGCAATACCACCTATCGCAATGGCTCACATTCAGAGATGGGCACTAATATTAGCCACCTACGAATACACTTCTGTTCACCGAGATAAAAGCAAAAAACTGCGGATGCTGGAAATCCAAAACAAAAACAGAAACACCGTTTGGGAACTCAAGTCATACATGCCGATGCATTAAGCCGCCTTCCCCTGCCAGCTAATAGCAAGGAGGTTCTAATTCCTCAGGAACTAGTCTTAATGCTAACTTTACTGGATTCCTCTCCAGTTCAGACCAGACAAATCCATGAGTGGACAAGTTGGGACCCACTATTGTCATATATCCGGGAGCATGCTTTGAATGCTTGACCAGGTGTATCTAAATCTGAGGAAATGGCGACCGTGGAGATATTGGTGAAACTTCCAGACACTGAACATAATAGATAAGCTGTCCTTTTCAGTCTGGGAATATCGTTGCTATGCGACACCGAGTGCGCGAGATGTATAACCAATGGGTTGTTCGGAGTCATCCGCCATCCAATGTGAAAGGACAGTCCCTATTCCATAAGGAGGTCAAAGTGGAGCAACAAGGCCGACAATCTTAACAATCGCATCACTTTCAGGAAGGCATCTGATCGTAAATATGAACTCTCATGCCAGGACGGCACAGTGCTCTGATGAACAATGGTTATTGTTCCACTGAGGAGTGAAGCCCTTTATTAACCGAGCTACATAGGACTCACCGGGCATTAGCAGAATGAAGATGCTCGCATGCAACTATTTGTGGTGGCCAGGCATGGACTTGGATATAGAAACCCTGGTCAAAAGCTGTCCTTAATGCCAGCAGTTGCAAAATCTACCCCCCCCCCCCACCCCTTAACTCCATTGCACCCATGGGAATGGCTGTGTCAGCCATGGGTGCACCTCCATGTCGATTACATTGGACCCTTCTTGTGCACAATGTTCCATTTACTGATTGACTCCCACTCCAAATGGATGGACATCTATGAAGTCTGGTTACCCATGTCAGCTGCCATCATAGACCGTTTGTGGCAGGGTTTTGCAATGCATGGGTTGCCAGAGGTCCTCGTGTCCAACAACAAGGGCCACTTTTACCAGTGGGGAGTTCCACAGGTTCATGACCCTTAACGGCATTACCCATATCAAAACCTCACCCTACCACCCAGGGTATGGCTAAGTGGGCAGTCCAAATCTTTAAATCCGGGATGAAAAAGATGGAAGGGGATTCCATCAGCACGAAATTGTCCCGGTTCTTGTTCGCATACCAGGCCACACCACACATGTCGACTGGCATTGCCCCTGCAGAACTACTAATGAAGAGAAGTCTCCGCACCGACCTGACCCTTATCCAGCCAAATTTAGAGGAGAGGGTGGAGAAAAGCCAAGAGATGCAGAAGAACAGGCACGATGATCAAGGTCGCGAAAGAACTTTCACAGTGGGAGATGCTGTGTTGCGAAGAGCTTTGGAGATGGGCTCAATTGGCTATTAGGCGAGGTGAGGGGACCACCCTTCTATATGTATTGGCAAACGGCTAAATAATTAGATGACACATGGATCAATTCCGCAAAAGAACACCAGTCCCACAAGAAGAAATGCAGTCTTCATCTATGCTTGAGTTTGTGTCACATGTAGAGGACAGGTCACACAATTTGGAAGCACCGGTGGGGCCTGTGGGACCCAGGGGAGTTGAGGAGATAAACCTGCCAATTTCCGCTGAGGAAGCTAGTGAACAACTGTACCCTGAAAAGGAGATCCCTGAAAAACCAGCTGAGGTTGTTGACCTGAGACCCTCAACACATCTGAGAAAGCCTCCTGAGAGACTTGACCTGTAAATAATTATTGCATAAATAGTTAGTGCATTTTACATTTGTAAGTAAAGGGGGAGGGATGTGGTAAAGTGAGGTACTCTGTCCATTTAAGTGAATGCAAGTGTACTATCATGTGACAGCACTGACGAATTGCTGTACAGTGCAGGCAACTAGGAACTGTAAGTCTGGTTTTGGAGGTTTACAAGTGAGCACATATGATCTGGTGCTCTGCCCTATGTCTCAATAAACCATCACTGTTTATTCTTACATCAGCCTCTTGCCATTATTGATTGCAAATAGCAATTGATGAGAACATAGGAAGGTGTGCAGTTAGAGTTACGTTGGCCAGCGAGCTCATTTATCCAAGACATAAAAGGTGGCCAACCTCTTCTGTGAGGCATTGGCACTTATAACCACTGCCACCACCTCCCAGGCTTGGTTGGTCATGTTGCTGCCCATCCTGCGGCCAGTGCTGGGGTAGGGGACATTGCGGCAGGCCTCCACAGAGTCCAAAAGACATTCCAGTGGTAGGTCACTAAACCTGGGGCCCGCAGTCTTTTTGCCTTTCATGGGCATCTTCCCTGCAGCAGTCGTGGGCTGGAAGCACTGAGATGTGTGCGCATGGCTGGACTTTAAATATGGCGCCAGGCATGATGAAGCGGCAAAGTGATGGCATGGCAGGCAATTGAAAGCCTGCCCACCATGGAAAAGGCGTGTTTCCTGGGAATGCATAATTAATGCGGCTGGTTTGGGATGGTATGGCATGAAAACCTGACATTGCGGCCAGCGGGTAAAATGTTGTTTTACCTGCCTGCTACTGCTCTTAGAACAAATCTGGGATGATTCTGCCCTACAGCTCAAAAATACATTATTGGTTGCAAAGCGCTTTGGGGTGCCCTAAGATCACTAGGTAAATGCAAGTCTATTTTTTTCACTGTTCAAGTCCAAAATAAGTTGGTGATTATAAGCAACTTGCAATTTTGTAAGAATTGTCTATCAATCACAGTAAATACAATGAGCATGTTTGCACTGGAAAGCATGCTTTATATAAATAGATTGATCAGTTTTCATTTAAGTTAAAAAGAAACTAATAACTCACTCAAGAGTCCCCAATACAAAGGATTAGTACAATAACAATTGTAGTACATTGAAGTGCCCCTTACCAATTGGTTATGTATACTCTGAATCAATTGAAAACTCTTCAGCTTGTTCCCAACAAGGAAACCAGAAGCATTAAAATTAAAATCTCTATGACACTTGAATTATTAGCTGAAGAGTCAGTGGCACAGATTTATAATGGAATTTATGAATATATTGCACTAACGTAATTTTCATCAGAAAACATCACTGCATTGCTCAAGCAAGATGCACAATGGCACATGGATCCTTCCCTCCCCAAATCAACAATGATCCTGCTTTAGGGTTACAAATGTTTAAAAAGCAAAACTAATGATTTGAAAACATTGTTTATAATCTTCTTTGAAAATTGTGCTGAAAAACTGTGGTCTGAATTTTCACAACAATAGAGAGAGTCTCTGGTTTAGCGAAAATGATAGCGGAGCCCTGTTCCGTAAGCCCCACCCGTGAACCCAGCATCCACCATTTTGGTTGAGGGGTGTGGGAATGGCGGTTTGAACATCCATGATTCATGGAGGCAGCTGCACATGCAAAAGTGCAGCTGCCTTCAAACAGATCCAATTGTTATTCGTGGGATGTCCAAAACACTTGACATTTTTCATGAGAAGGCCTAAACTTGCTGGAATTCTTTGGCAAGGTAAGGTATCCTTTTGGAGAGGTAAGATAACCTTTTGGATAGGTCCAGGTATATCTTTGGGAAAGGTCAGTTGCCCTTTGGGAGAGGTCAAGTGCCCTTTCTGATTGTTAAAAATAGACTTGAATGTGCAAAAAAAGTGGATAAGTTCATTGGCGCCATCAAGCCGTCAAGGCATTTAAATCTGATGGCCTTTGAATAAAACAAAACAGCCTGTAGTTTTAAAAAAGTCAGTGCTTGCTATTTCACTCTATCGACAGAAAACTGAGGGTTATCATTATAGGATTTGTGCTGCATGACTGATTACACAATGTAACATTATCACAATGGGGTACCTGTCAGTTCACAGTTTGATTGACAGCTCCAAGTGGTTATAAAGCTTTTGATGCGGGGCTATAAGAACATCAGAAATATGTGCCACGGTAGACCATATGGTCCATTGAGCCTACTCTGCCATTCAATATGATCATGGTTGATCTTGGGCTTCAACTCTATTTCCTGCCCCATCCCCATATCCCTTAATTCCTTGGGAGACAAAAAATCTCTCTATCCCAGCTATAAATGTGTTCAATGATAAAGCATCCAGCACCCTCTGGGGTAAAAAATTCCAAAGATTCCAAATGCTTATTTTTATAATGGGTTAAGTATTTGAAAGAATTTAAATGTAATGAATGGTCTCTTATCAATGACAATGGGTGGGATTTTCCGGCCCCGCCTGCTGCTGGGATCATCTGATCCCAATGTAAGTCAATGGGCTTTTTGCTGGGCTGCGGAATCTCCCACGTCAGATCCCATCATGCCAGGGCTGGAAAATCCCGGCCAATGATTTTTTTTAAATGGCGAAGTGATCAATAGACATTCACGGTGGAATTTTCCATGCCCACTGGCGTCAGGGCATCATGATGGGCGTGTGCAGACAAAATAGCAAGAATGCCAAAAATCGGTTTCACGATGCTGTGAAACCAATTTGCAATCGTCCGCTCCTCACATCAATGGCACCGCCGCACATCAGGAACTTCATTGTAATACAACTGCATGTCATTATAAGCCCAGCTCACCAGAATCATCACCCCATTCTGGATCATCCGAGTACATTGGCGCGATTGCAAGCTGACGTGTTTCAAAACTGACCATAAGTGACATGCACCTGGTGAGCTGCACTTCACTCAGCACTTTGAAGCTTGTTTGCTTGCCTTGCTTTGGGCAGCACTCGCGGTCATCAGTACCAGGCTTTGCAGACAGCACAACGTCACTTTTAAGGGGGCTTTCAGGCAGGTCTCCACTTACAAGGCCAGCCATAAGGCAGGGGTGACTTTCCAATGACTGCAAGGCTATGGCTTGCTTGGGGAAATGGAAGAAATGGCCTCAGGCAAGGGAAAAGGCCACAGAGTGAGGGGATTACTGAGGAAGGGGGGTTATCCCAGGGTGTGATTGGGGGCACATATGACCTGTGCAAGTGGCCTCAAGGGGGTGAGGGCTGAGGCGGCAGTCTGCAGAGGAGATGAGGCCAGATGGAGATGTGACGGTGTGTGTGAGAGTGAATGGTGATGTCCCTTGAGCTGGCAGTGAGTGAGATGTCAGTGAATGTGTGATGGGCTTTTGAGTGTGTGAGTTTGGATTGATGAGATGGTTGCTTTACCCTGGCAGCATGGATGAGATCATTCATCCTGTTTCTGCACTGGATGGCCAACCTCTTCCGTGCAGCATTGTCACTGACCACCACTGCCACCACCTCCCAAGCTGGAGTGGTGATGCTGATGGGCCTCCTGTAGCCACAGCAGGGGTAAAGGACATTGCGGCAGGCTCCAACAGTGTCCAGAAGTTGTCCTAGGGGTGCATCACTGATTCGCTGGGGCTGTAGTCCCCCTGACTTTCAGGGCCATGTCTTCTGTGCAGCAGTCCTGGGCTGGAAGCACTGAGAGGTCTGCACATGGCTGCACTTTACATATGGCGCCTGGTGTGAGGAAGCAGCGAGGTGACTGTGTGGTGGCAGCAAAATGGCGTGTTTCCTGGGAATGCATGATTAATAAGGCAAGATTGGGATGAAATGGCGTGTAAAGCCGCCATTATGGCCGGCGAGTTAAACATCCTTTT
This sequence comes from Carcharodon carcharias, assembly GCF_017639515.1. Classification (NCBI taxonomy): domain Eukaryota; kingdom Metazoa; phylum Chordata; class Chondrichthyes; order Lamniformes; family Lamnidae; genus Carcharodon; species Carcharodon carcharias. Next base: position 108,033,447 of record NC_054479.1, on the reverse strand, counting down.
CCCCACCCACTACCGCACTTAGAGCAAATATGGGGCAATTCTGCCTTTAGAATTTAATTCATTTCATCTCAGCATGGACCCTGAGGTCTGCCTATGGTGGATACTGGGTGTGTTGCCATAGAGGGTGTAAAGGCAATGAGTGGCAGGTGGAGGGGCATAAGTTTGCATTAGTTGGCATTAAGTCAGTATAGGGGCTGTTAAGGGCTATGGGATGGGTACAGGTGCATAGGTTGGCACAAGGGGTAGGATAGGCCATGGGGGTGGGTAGAGGGTCTTGGTTGTCATGGAGAGTATGAGATGCCATGGGGGGGTTGAGTGGAGGCCATGAGGTGGCAAAGGTTGGTATGGATGGGGCATGCGATTTTTGTTTTTTTTACATCTGGGACAAATTCCCGGGGCATCAATGCCACCCTTTCAGTCAGCCTGCCACTGCAACAGGCAGCCTCTGTGCTGCCTCTGCATTGTTTGTAGGGGAGGCAGGCCTAGCTCCCAGTAAGACCCGCCTTCCCGGAATGAGAATCAGACCATCCAGGGTACTTTCTCCTGAGAAGGTTTTGCCGAGTTGGGAGTTTTCCTAACTCTGTGCTCCTTAAACTTGGGAGTGAAAATTCAGGCCTATGTTAGAAATTATGTTAATCCGATTTTGAATGGAGCCAGGGAGGTGAAAATTATGCAGACTTTATCATCAACCCCAAGAAATCGTCATATTCTTCACTCAGGTTTGGGAAGGTTAGAAAACGTTCAACAATTGACTTGTTCCCCCGCTAAAATCCATAATCCTTTCACAGCTTTTCGGTCTTTTTTTTTTCAAATTTTAGAACAATTTACAGAAGCTGGAATTTTAAAAAGACAGAACCAATAGTAAATATTGTTCAAAACTGCAAAACAGCAGAATGCTTAAAATTTGAAATGTTAACAGAAAGTGCCGGAAATACTCAACAGGTCAGACAGCATCTGTGGAGAGAGAAACAGAGGAAAGTTTCAGGTTGCTGACATTTTTGCAGAACTGGAAAATGTTACAAATGCAACAGGTTTTAAGCAAGTACAGGGACAGGGAAACGTGGGTTGGCGAGGAAGAAGCTGAAGGGAAGTTCCGTGATAGGATGGAAAACAGAGTTTTAATGCCAAAAAAGGATGACAGTGCAAGGTAAAAGTAGGTGGTAATGGGACATGTGAAGAGCCAAAAGATGGACCTGGGTGAGCAGTAAATGGCAACAGTGGAACTATTCCTAATACCTGCTACCGAAAAAAAAAAATGGGAGTAGTTGTTATGATCTGAAATCATTGGATTCAATGCCTGGAAGCGCTTAATCGAAAGGTGAGCTGGTGTTCCTCAAGTTTTAATTGAGCTTCGTTCAAACAATGTGGGAGGCAGTGAGCAAAGAGGCCAGGGTGGGAGTGGGACAGGGAATTAAAATGGCAAGTGATTGGAAGTTCATTTGTGGGCTAAACAGAGGTGACCTGCAAAGCTATCAGCATTTGGTCTACCTGACGTAGAGGAGACCTTTCAAGATTGCAATGGCTTTACAAAAAAATTAACTTAATGCTACAGCTTGACCAGGTCACTACTGTGCCTTGACAGCTGATGGCAGTTCGACAGGTAAACCATTGGTTTCTGTTGAAACATGCTGAACTGTAATTGTGTTTTCCCAGGCAGTGCTATCAAAGGCATATTGTTCAGAGATGACACAACTGTTTGAAATGTGTTAGCAGTCCTTGAGAATTAATACGCTTTGACCACTTCAGGTAAGACGCATACTTGTTTGGAAGAACGCCAACACAGCTGGGTACACAGCTGGGTACATCGAACATCCGAGTTAAGGAGCCACCCCCAAGCACCCTGAACTGTTGGAAAATTATTGAAGGGAGTTTGAAGACGACTGACATTTTCAAGGCGGGCGGGCTTTTTCAAACAAAGGCCAGAATTTTCCGGCCCAATTGATGTCGAGTGTCACCGTGGGCCGCGGGCTTGGAGACAATATGAAGACCAAAAATCAGTTTCATGCCAACATGAAAGTAGAGCCGGATCATCCGACAGTGTCCTCCATGGATGAATGCGAACCCTGCCAGAGACTGGCATGAACCCACTTTGCATCCCGTTACTGTGATACAAAGTAGGGCCCGATAGGAATCGTCCCCTCCCATGCCCGATCTACCATTACTCCAGCCCAGAACACGTCTGGACAAGCGTGATGTGCAGAAGTTGGGACTTACTGTTAGGAGGACCTTGCTCAGATCATGGACATCCAAGGAGATGATGATACTGGAGCCCTACAGCTCCCAGACCCTGGAGGAACACGTGCTGGGTGGATTCTCACGGACATAACTCTGGCACGAAGCACTCTCGGAAGGTGGAAGGTCTCTGTTCGTGTCACTGGTCTGCTTCAGGATATCATGGCCTTGGCCATGGGCTGCTACGGATGATCAGCGAGGGGTGGGGGGGGGGGAGGGGGGCGGGCAGGGGGAGGAATGTCCAGCTGTGAGTGGGTATGCTGGGGGGTGTGGTGGTGGTGGCGAGAGGAAGGTCTAAGGTCTAGGTGTGACTGAGAGCGGAAGGTGTACTGGAGGGGTGGTGAGGTTGGGGGGTGGGGGGGGTAGTGTTAGGGGGGTAGGGGGATGTAATGAGGAGAATGCAGCAAATGGGAAGGTAGGTATAAGGGAGGAGGAAGGCATCTTGGAGGGAGTTCAGATAGGAAAGGAGTTCGGAGGTGGGGAAAGGGTTCAGAGCGGGGAAGTTGTCCGGTGGGATGAAGGAGTAAGGGTGGAAGAGGGAGTAAGGGGTCATGGGGGGGAGGGGGGTGGGGTGGTATCCAGGGGAACATGCAAGTGGGGTGTTTGTGGAGTCAAGATTGCCTCCTGGGGAGAAAACTGAGGTGGACATGGTAGGAGGGAATGGTGAGTACAAGAGGGGGCAGAGGGAGCCGGAAGGGCAGTAGGGTGAGGGTAATTGGTGGAGACTTGGAGGCAGAAATGGACACTGCGGGTGGGAAGGAGGAAGTCCAGGAGGCCAACATGGATGGGAGTGGGATTCTGAGGAAGGAAGGGAATGTGCAAGTTCACCTGGATATCCTGGAAAGACAAGGGTTCGGGTTGGTAGATGACAGTGGGAAGGTGGAAAGTCATTCCAGGGGTGTAATTGTGGTGGGGGAAAGGACATGGGTGACTGGGGGAAGGGAAAGGATGAGGGAGCTGATGATAAACTGAACAACTACTGTTTTGCAGAAATCGAAAATGAGTGGAGACTCTTGTTGGACAGGTACAAGTGCTGCACGGGAGTGTGATCAGTGGATGGGCAGAGATGCAGGTCAGCTCAGATGGACAACTGAAAGGCAACATTGAAAATGTTTGGGGCAGTGAAATGAGTGTGATGGATGAAGGCCCTGCGTGCATGGGAGAACGCTTGCACAGGGCTCCAAAAGGCTCTGCCACACACATACACACACTTTTCCCACCAGAATCACTCGTGATCCAGCTGCGTGAAGAAGAACAGCTAGTGGAGCAGTGGGGGGAAGGGGGGGAATGCAATGGGAGAACTCGTGAAGCCTGTCAATGAAGCGGAAAGACAACATTACACATTATTCAGTGAAAGTAAAATATATTTTCAGATTTTAAAGTGAGAAAATTTGTTCACTCGTGCAACCACTTGTGATCAGAATTTCTTAACTTTTCTAGGCCTACCACTTCTTCTAGGTGCTGCCCTGACATCCACAGCAGGGATGGATACAGCCTGTGCAGTGGTTGACCCCATTGCCTCTGATGAGTTTGATGTGGATCATCAGGACAGCAGAGGCCTAGAGGGACCCAGCCTGCTTTGGCTGTCCTCCTGTGGACCAGCTGCTCCCTCTGCGATGACAGAGGACGATGTTGAGGTCTTCACAGGCAAAGGAAACTCGGAGGGAGAGGACAGACTCTGAGATTCCTGAGTGGATTACCCAGGCATGTCCAGCTGCCGTTCCTCCTCCCTTCGGGTGCCTGGCCCCACCCTGACTCCTTGAGGGGAAGGAACACCTGGAGGGATGTTGAGATGCCCCATTTCCCTCTTTGAGTTGCCACTGCAGGAACTCACCCATGGCTACCAAGATGGAGTGTAGGTCTGCACACGTCTCCACGTTCTGCTGGACTAGGGTCTCAATGGCATCTGTCATCCTCCCCATGCAGACCCCCATATACACACATGTGGGCACCACTTCATCAGAGAGCAGTTGGATGCACTCCTCCGACTCACGTGCCACTCTGTTGAGAGCTTCCAACAGCTCTGCGTGATGTTACCCATATTCTGTTGATTCTCCATGATGAATTGGAAGGCCGAATCCCGAGACTCACCAACAGACCTCACAGATGCCTTTTCCTCAGCAGTCGTCCGAGTGCCAGGGAGCTTGGTCGAACCTGCCTCCTCCTGCTGTGGACACGTGTCCATGCGGTGACCACCAGATTGTGAACCCGAGCCTGCTCTAGATCTAGTACCCACCGAGATGTGTCTCTGCGCTGTTGGAGGGTGTGGGTAAGCACTGTGACGGGTCTTCCAGGCTGCTTATTTCCAGCTCTTCCAACAGAGGAAGTATCCTCTTGGCTGGAGTGAGGACATGGGTGGAGCTAAGGGACTGGCTGGCTGAGGGCACCGGTCACTTGGCAGAGCTCCCTGTGAACCAAAGTAGAGATAATTAATGCATGGCAGAACAGTTAAAAGCAGGAGAGAGAGCATTCACATTTGCGTTGAGAGAGGGATGATGTGGTGCAGGAACCTCACGTGGGTATTTGCTGCTGACCTCACCATTACCACAGGAAGGATTCATGTCCTCATTAGTCAGTGTGATAGTACGCTCCTCGAAATGATTGAGGGGCCTAACGTGAGTCACTCCATCCCCAGTCTGGGACCTCTCCCTGTTATTGTGAGCCAGCTTCTCCTGCTTGAAAACAGATGGAGACAGTGTGAACAGGACACATGGCACTGCGTGAAATGTTTGTGTGGTAAGCGGAGCCATGGATGGGATGAGGATGCGAGCTCCAGAGGATACGAGCCTGATGAAGATATGAGGGCGTGTGAGAGAGCCAGTGTTGTCCCTTGAGGTGTGGGATCCCTGTGGATGTGTGATGGGTTTGTGAGTTGCGAGTGGTTGACTTACCTTGGTGGAGCGGATAAGATCATGTTTCCTCTTCCTACACTGGATGGTTGACCTCCTCTGTGCTCCGGTAGTGCTGACCACTGCCTATCAGGCCAGATTGGTGACTCTGGTGGACCTCCTGCGGCCAGAGATGGGGTAGAGGACATCGCAGTGACCTTCCACTGCATCCATCAAGCGCCCTAGAGAGGAATCACTAAATTTGGGGTCTGCCCACTTCTTTGCTTTCGGGGCCATCTGTTGCCTGGAGCAGCCCTGGTCTGAAGGCAAGAAATAGGCTGCTCAGTGGTGCATTTTAAATATGATGCCTGGAGTGAGGGAGCGCTGAGGTCATGTCGTGGCGGGCAACTCCAAGCCCATCTGCCAGCGATCCAGCGTGTTTTCCATGAATTCATTATTAATGAGCTGGGACACACTGGGAATGGGACGATGCAGCGCAAAAACGCCACCATTGCAGCCAGCGGGCAAAACAACATTTTTCATACCCACCACTATACTTGCCACAAATCTGGGATGATTCCACCCAAAGGTTTGAGCATGTAATTGGGCATTTTTGACCTAAAAACATTCTAACTGCACAATAAGTCACTGCCAGTATAATATCCTATTCCTCCCAAGGGTTAGGGTGGAAAATAAACTGTTAAAGAATTCTTGTGTTGCAACCATAGGGAAGCAGTGGCTTGACCTGTCACTGGAGAACCACAATCAACATTAATAAGCTGATTGCTTGTGGGTGATTGTAGGTATTTCGCTTGCTACATATTTCAAACAATTTATGGTTAGTGCCAAGTTGTCATTCATAGTAGATTATAGGTGTGTATTGCATATTTTGAGTGAACTTAATAAAGTTGGATAATTAATCCAGAAGTTTACCAACACACTCCATCATCTCTTGCAATTCTAATGTATGAACCAGAAGAAGACAACAAAAATTTCTACAGCCACACTAAGAGCAGTGAATACAATATAGTAAACTGAAAGTAGTATGAATTGTTTGGCACCCAGGTCAATTGAAAGGGAGGAGGTGAAAGGGCAATTGTTGTATGTCCTTTGCTTGCATCAGAAAGTTGTGTGAGATGGGGTGTTACTCACAATAAGAGGTTGTGGTGGGAGAATTAATCCAGGCTGGTCTTTTGGTTCAAGCTGATTTATTTTCAGGACAACTCCTCAGTGCTACAGACTTCCAAATAACATCCACACAAAGTGTTCCAGCTGTATCCTTTTATTCTATTTAGATGGGATAATCAATGCCCATCACCTGTTTAACTAGCAATTGTCTTTTACAAGGTGATTGCCAATTTATCAGTTTTGCCTCTTTTCTTTAAAACTAAAAGAAACTTAAATTACATTTTTTTAAACAAACAGAAGAAATAATATCATGTATTTCCACATCTATAATTCCCGTATTTCTTTTAGCAAATATATATATATAAACAATTATAAAATAAAACCTGTTTTTTTCATTGCATCATTATAAAATAAGACACTCCTCTTCCAATGCATTTAATAATTTCTTAGAGCAGGCACTTCTTTTCGTAAAACAATCTGATAGTTGGTGACTTGTGTCAATCCATTTTATCTTAGAGATTTCTCTTCTCTCTAACATTTCTTATATGCTGGCTAGGTCTATTCTTAGCCTTTCTTCAGTGACACTTTTCGTGGAATTAACATTGTCCCAAAAAGAGCGGTTACCAACATAACATTCTATGGACAAACTTTTCCCACATTGCCCCTTATACAATATTTCTGTCAGTATTTTGGATAAGTAAACCCCCACATCTAATGCTTCTACCACAGCTAGCGTTTCAGCAGCTAAGGTACTTTCCACTAACCTTTTTATTTTCTTGGGCTTCCAAGTCAGAAGGGAACATTTATCATTCTCTCCCACCAAGAATATGATAAACCCTGCTGGTCTAGAGTACCCATCTGAAAGATTGGCACGTAAAGCATCACTAAAAATGACCAACCTCAGCTTCTGGCTCATCCAAGACTGGAAACTTGAGCATATACATCTCAGAATTTAATTTTTTAAGTGTTTTATTTGCTCTCAGAACTTGCTCAACTGTAGCACATTTCATCGTGGTACTCAGCTCCAACACATCATAACTAGCATCAGGCCTAATCTGAGTGCACAACCAGTTCAACTGCCCAATCAATCTTCTCAACTGTTCCGTTTCTTCCTTGGTAGCAGGATCCTCTTTTTGTGAAGATCTAACCCGAGTTATTGGGATAGAATTAACATTTTCTAGATAAGATTGTTGATTCAATGTCACTCCTAACTTACTCTGCTTAATGTCTAAACCTAAAGGCCTCTGAAGCTTGATTTCTGACCTTGAATTCCTTCTTTATCTTCTCAATTACCCATTGTTCAAATTCTACGGAGCATCCCCACAGGAAATCATCAACATGCATGATAAAGATTTCAACTAGTTTCTCCTTACGGTACCAGTAGAACATCGTCAGGTCTGCCTTTAACTGATTGCAACCTGTTTTCAACAGGACAGACCTCACGGAAAAACACTACACTCTTGATGCATCATTCAACTCATAAACATACTTGTTCAATTTCCATAGCTTTCCTTCTACATCCCCGGTTTCTTTGGGTGGTTTCAAAAAAACCTTTCCCTTTGAAACTGCTTAAAAACGCAGCCTTTATATCAATCGATTTGCACTCCCAGGAATAGGATGCCAAAAGAGCTTAAAAAAAATCTTCAAACTCACTTTCCCTGCAGTAGGCGAGTCCACTCTGACATGCTGATCTCCTAGACTCTCTTCAAAATCATAGGCTACTAATCTCACTTTGGCCTTTTCCATCTGTGAGATAAAGTTGGCTGTTCCCCATCAGGTATTTCAGAATATACCCCAAATTCCTTCCAACTTTCTAACTCTTTCCATTTGGCTTCCTTTATCAGCTTACTTTCCAATTTGGCTACTTGAATCTCTCAGTCACAAGGACTTCTACTTATACTGAGATTCCTAGCTTGCTCTCTAGTCCTTCTTGTTAAGCTATAGCCTCTACTCACATTCCTCTCCCTTTCTGGACTGCTACAAATTATTGTTCTCCCATGTGACCAGAACTCTGTTCACAAGTCCATGATTTTTTTCTAGGGTCACGACCACTTTCTGGTCCACTGTCAGAGCTCATATTGCGCTTTCTGGGTTTCCATATCTTTACCTTGGTTTGCCAATCGATAGGTCTTGTCTCCTGTCCTTCATCCAGCACATTTAGCCAACGTTTGTATTTACCAGTGGCCTTTCCTGCTCTCCCTATGACAGTAGCATCCCTCCATGCACTGGTCCCTTCTGGCATGTATGTTATCTTTGTTCCTACTTTGGGTAGTTGCCCTTTTGGACGAATAGCGTTGTCCTGTAACTCAGTGTTACTTTGTTCATAGTCAGTCAACTCTGTATATGCTGTTCTCTGCTCCTCATAACTACCCAGTGCATGTGTATGTGAATGGTGACTCCTCACATTCTATGCCCAGTTCAGAATCTGTAAAGATATAGTCAGAACCAATTAACGGTGAAGAATGTACCCTAACAGTTTGATTGCTGTGTTGCACAATTACTACTTCCCCATCACTCCCTATTGCCTTGCCAGGTCCTTTCCACTCTTTCTGGCCTTCCTTTTTGTAATATACCATGTCTCCTTGCCTAAACTGTATTCCTGTTGGTCTTATGAGGTGCCGTAGGGCCCACCGAATTTTCTCCGATACCTCAGCTTTAATGAAAGCTTTTTTACCCGCATGCAAAGTGTTCAGCTGTACACCAGCTTGTAGGGACTGTGCCCCCCAATCATTTGCAGGGAGTTCTTTGCATGCACCACCCATGCTAGCACCATTTTCAATTTACAATCTGGTTGATCAGCTAATTTTATGTAACAATTCATCTATTACCCTATAGTTTCTTTCACAAAGACCATTACTAAATAGGCTGTCAGCTGAAGTGTACATAGCTATGATGTTTAAACTTTCGCACACAACTCGAAATTCCTCATTGGCGAATTCCCCAACATTATCTGTGAGGAACTTCGTTGGTGCTCCTAATCCTGTTCCTACGCATTCCTCCATGACCTTATCGACAATGGTCCTTATGTCTTTACTATGTATCACAGTCGATAGGCTAAATCTGATTGCCATATCTATGGTGTAGTAAAAAAAACCCCTACCCTTATCCCAAACTTTCAAGTCCATTGCCACTGCATCGATAAACTCCCTGGCTAATGGCAAGCTCACAACAGATCGCGTGGTGTCTTGCGATCTTTCAGGCAAATTTCACACTGAGCAGTGATTTGTTCAATCAGATCATCATAGCTTTTGTCGACCACTCCCACGTCTCAAAGTAGAGTCTTCAGTTTCCATGGCACCGAATGTGCAAACTGTCTGTGTAATTTCAAAATGATTTTCTTTTTGTTCACCAAATTCTTATTCTCAGCAGTTAACAAAACTTCATGAACATTTTGATGAGAAATCTCTGGCTTCCTTAGTGGCAAGCAGTCATGGCCTGACTGAGTAAAATGTAGATCCACCTTTTTTCCAAACACGGCTGCCTTATCATTCTTCATATCTAGCATTATCTGAGCCTTCATTGCTGATCGACTCAACAATAGCAGTATCTCACTAGAAACCACATCAGTACTGGCAAACAGATTGATTCCTGCTATCTTACAAGAGAGGGCCACCCATTGGAGGATGTTAATGTATTGTCATCTCTGAACCTGAAGCAGGTAGAGCTTTCATACTCCTTGACCTTCCACCGGTCTGCCTCATCTAGAGACTCCAGATAACAGTCAAGCCATTTGATCTAAGAGAGATTCTCTCCCCCGGAACTGAACCCCTGTTAGCACTAAAAGACATTCAACATGGGAAATGTGAGCACAGTCCAGTAATTTAAATGCCAATACCGATTCAGGAATTTCAAGTTCAAATTTCTGTAGTCTCCTGCACCATTTAGCAAAATCCATGATATATTCTTCCTTGGACTGACCATCTGATTTCCTAATCCTATCATAGATCGTCCAAGCTTCATACGCTTCCAATATTCATCCTTTTTGTAAAACGTATCCAAAAATTGTAACAGAAGGTTGAATCCCTCTTTATGATCCAAATCATCCACTTTCCAAAATACATTAATCCTTACCTTACTTTTGGCTGATAACGACAACACCAAAGTCATACCTTGCTTCTTCCGGGGTATAGAAATAACCCGGGTCCACATTTCAACCCCAGCCTTCCATTGCTGATAAGATTTAGAGTCAGAAAAAAATTGGTGGATAGTCAAAGCTTGTGCTTTTGTACCGTCCCTCCATCATTCCGTAACTTAAATTGTCAGCAACAGTCCACTTCATTTCCCTCACGGGATTGAGACAGAAATCTTCATATACAGCAAAGCTTAAAGTTCATCCTCTGCTACCATGTTACTCACAATAAGAGGTTGTGGTGGAAGAATTAATCCAGGCTAGTCCTTTGGTTAAAGCTGGTTTATTTTTCCAAGACAATTCCTCAGTGCTACTGACTTCCAAGTAGCTTCCACACAAAGTGTTCTTGCTATATCTTTTTATTCTATTTAGATGTGATAATCAATGTCCATCACCTGTTTAATTAGCAATTGTCTTTAACATTGTGATTTCTATATTAACATGGGGAACAGGTATTGGAGGTCACAAAAGACTGGGAAGAAATGTTGCAGAAGGAATGGTTCCTTTGGAATGCTGAATGTGTCTGGTGATGGCATTGCTCCGTGTCAGAGGATAATATGCCAAATGTGAAGGCTGGTGAAGTGGAAGGTTCAGAACAATGGAAACCCTATTCTGGTTCTGGGAAGGAGGGAAGGAGTGAGGGTAGAAGTGCGGAAAGTGCTATAGACACAGTCTAGGGTCCTTCAACCACAATGGAGAGGAATCCATGGTTAACAGAAAAGAAGGAGATATTGGAAACATTAGTGTGGAAGGTGACATTGTCAGACAGATCTAACAGAGAGGGAGAAACTGGAAGAATAGTTCCTAACAGGGAATGGGGATGAAGGAAGCGTAATCAAGGTAACTAGGAGGTAGTGGGCGTACAAGAGATATTGGCTGACAGTCTATTCCAAAAACGCAGACAGAGAAGCTGGGGAAGGGAAGAGAAAGGTTGGAGATGAATATGTGAATGTGAGGAAAAGGTGGAAATTTGAAGAAAAGTTGATTAAATTTTCTAGTACAGGGTGAAATCAAGAGATGATAGCAATACAATCATCAATGTAATGGAAAAAGAGGTGAGGGAGAGGGCCCAAATAGGATAAAACAAAGAATGTTCCACCCATCCCACAAAAAGGCAGGCAGAAGTTTGCACAGGGATGACAGCAAACAAGTAAAAAGGCTGCTCAATAGTTTAATAGCAATGATTCAAGGAGATTGAACCAGTTTTAGAATTCAGAGACTATTCCTAACAGCTAACTATCTTAAGTCTAGAGATAACTAACAGAAAGGTTTGTTTTGCAGATCTTAAGTTAGTGTTCCATTACTAAAAATAAAACAAGTAAAACCCTGCGGCAGCTGTCTGTGTTAATAAAAATAAAATACAGGATTCATAGAAATAAATCTGAATCTCAGGTAAACATTCTATCTGATTTATCTCTAACCCTTCCAATTTAAAAGCAACACATCTTTTGACAAATTGTAACCTAATTGGCTTTTCTCAAACAATTTCCTATGGCTGCAATGAGAAGTTATTATAAATCTCCATTTCACCTTGAATTTTCATCTTGTCCATTCTCTAAAAATACTGCTCCAGCATTGTTACAAGTTAGATGGGAACCCAGTTAAACCAAATAAAGAAATCCACATTTTCTTCCTTTAAATAAGTCCATTTCTAAAAGCCAAATTCCCAAAGTAAACATGCATCCAAGGATTGCTCCCATAGTCATGACAAAAATACCTTTTTCTGATACAGTTTCCCCTCGTTTCCCCTAGGTTAGTTCCAAGTACCTCCTGGTCAACATGGTGGGACAGGCCAGTGAGTGCAAATCTTCATTTACATTGTTAATCTGTTTCTCTACCATGAAGTCAACTTGAGTGACGCGGTGTGAAATTGCATCGCCATACTATCCCTCCCCCCACCGCTCCCCCCACCCCCCCATGCCTCCACTCCTTTGAGGAAATCTTCAATCTTTCCTGAGACTGTGACTGACAAATACCACACCTTAGGAATCCATCATATACTTTTACAAATATTCTTTATGTTCTTTACATGAAGTTTGTAGAGGTTCAGCCATATGAACACGCGAGTTAGGAGCAGGAATAGGCCACTCATCCCCTTGAGCCTGCTCCACCATTCATTAGGATCATGGCTGATCTAATCGTAACCTCAACAGCACATTCCCAATCTCAGTGTCACATTCCCACCTACCCTGATAATCTTTCACCGGCATGCTTATTAAGAATCCATCTAGCTCTGCCTGAAAAATATTCAAAGACTCTGCTTCTACCGCCTTTTGAGGAAGAGAGTTCCGAAGACTCACTCACTGTTCTCTGAGAGAAAAAAATTCTCCTCACCTCTGTCTTAAATGGGTGATCCCTTATTTTTAAACAGTAGCCCCTAGTTCTAGATTCTCCCACAAGAGGAAATATCCTTTCCACATCTACCCAGCTGTCAAGACCCCTCGTGCAGTTTTGTATGATTTTGGGGGGAATACAAATACATAGGGCAGGATTTTTCATTTGGCATTCAGGGCGGGCCCGACACACTGATGCATGAAATGACACGCGATGATGTAGGGCGTGAGTTCCGACGGCAGTACACAGTCTCGCAATATTTCGTTCGACGGGTGCGCGCTGGAGTCAGCTGCACGCCTGTCAAGAAAGAAATGGCTTATTAAGGCCATTAACAAAGTAATCATTGTAATTGTTAATGCTGCCTTTCCAACATTAAAGTTAGCAGGCAGGCGAAAAGGCCAAGCAGCCTTCATGTTTTTTAGGAAACCTCGCCCACAAGTGGGTTGAGGTTTCTTAAAGCTTTCATTTAATAAATTTGAAAAATTTCCTAAATATAAAACATGTCCCATCTCATGTGATAGTCACATGGGGACATATTTAAGTAAATTTTTAATCTTTTTATTTAATTATTTTAATGTCAATTCAATTTCCGTGAGGCAGCTTCGTGCCTCAGGGAGATTGAAGCGCTCTGTCACACATATGCGCGAAAGAGCGCTGGCCCCGACTTTCCCTCCTCCCTCTGCCCGCACAGGTAGCACTGAGCGCTATGGCTGGGTGGGCTTTAAAAGGCAGGTGGAGCTGATCATGGGCAGCGATAAGCTCCACGGCCGCCCCCACCTGCTCCCTCCAAGTCCACCTGCTGCATGGGAAATTCAGGCCATAGTATTTCAAGATGAGATACTTAAGGTTCCATAGCTCCTAAAATGCTGCAAGGTTGAAACAATGAACATTAACATGTACCACTTTTACAGAAAATATTTGATCAAGTGTATAAGTCAGTTATGGCAAAATTTCTTTCTGTTTCAGTTTGAAAATCAGAATTTTATTATTCAGAAATGCAACATTCCCACAGTCTTCCTCATTAAGCACAATGCTCACAATGGCAATGTCACCTATAGTCTCTGTATCTTCTATTAACAACACAACATCATAAACAATAAACAATACTTTGCTCACATCATAACATTTTAACATCCCATTAGCATACCACAAATAAAAACTCTTGCACATTTTACTAATAAAATAAATCATGGTGGATTCTTTTGCAGAACCCTGTAAATGAAATTTATTCCAGTTATTAGGTCAAGCTTATAAATTTACCTCGCATCATGCAGGCAACAAATAAAAAAGACAGAGGTTAGGCGGAATGATCAAAAGCTGGATCCAAGTGCTGAATGTTTTAAGGAAGGTGGAGAGGCAGACGAGATTAGGGAAAACATAAGAAGGGTGGGACAAAGATGGTGCAAAGGGAAGTGAGGATGTCCAAGGGGCAATTTGGGGATTAGTGAGCTTTTAAGGTGAGAGAAGGTAACATATGTCAGAGGGGAGGCCATCGAAGTATTGAAAAGGAAGAATTTTAAATTTAAGGCAATGGGGACCGGGGAGCCAGTGTAGATCAACAAGAATAAGCTGATGGGCAGGCAGGTGTGAGGTAAGAATGGGCATCAAAATTTGGATGAGTTGAAGTTTATGGATAGCGAAGAATTGGAGATTGATTAGGAAAGTATTGATGTAATCGGACCTGGAGGTCACAAGGCACGAAAAAAAGGTTTCAGCAGCGGATGGGTGGAATTGGTTGGTGGTATGGAAATGTAAGTAGGAAGCAAGCAATAGATCTTTTTGATGGGGAATCTCAGCTGAGGCTCAAAAAAGGTATCAGAATCATGACTATTTTGGTTGAATGGTGAGAATGGCTAGGAAGCTAGATGAAGAAGGTAGGGTATGCAGTTTGTGGTGGAGGCCAATGCCAATAACTTGGACCTTCCCAATGATTTGTTAGAGAAAGTTATAGCTCAACCACTAGCAGATATTGGACAAGCAGCCTGACAGCAATGATCCAGTGGAAGAATTGAGAGAGGTGTTGGAGTGGCAGAGCCAGGTGTCAGCAATATACATGTGGCTGCTGGCCCTATACTTGTGGGTGATAGTGCCAAGGAATAGCATGGAAATAAAAAATGGGTAGGGGCAAAGGATGAATCATTGGTTAACTCCTAAGATGAGGATCCAGGAGTGGGAAGAGAAGCCATTGCTAGAGAAGTCATAGCAGTGAGTGGGTAGGCAAAAGTCCCACAAGGCTGAACAGTTCAGGAGAGGAATTAGAGGAGTTGGATATGGTTGACTACATCATAGTCAAAGTTAATATCATTCATGACTTTGACTAGGGCTATTTCTGCTGTTTGAGAGGGGTAGATAGTTAAATAGACAAAGTCAAACAGTGAGTTGTAAGAGCAATAGGCACAGATTTGGAAGGCACAACAACATGTTCAAGGACTTCGGCGAGAAGAGAGAAGCTGGAGATGGGGCAGTAGTTAGCGGTAAAATGAAAAGTGCATCGTGTGGAATTCATGTAAGTAAAAGCTTTCCAACCAACATATGTTAACAGGATCACATCTCCCTTATTTATCCAACTTTAAAGTTATTATGCATGCTGTGAGACAGAAATTGGGACAAAGAACCACCATCCATTGCTAATCATGATGATTGGCTCATATATTGGGTTGATTAACTATGAGTCATTCTGAAATCAATTTTATCTACTAAACCAGCAGGAAAAGCTAAAAATCAAAAATGGAAACCGGCCAAAGCTAACCAACCAAAGCAGGATTTTTCCCATCCTGTTTTTAAAGCTAGATCTTGAAAAGTTGTGTTATAGTGAGCATATTAGTAAAGGAGGACAGACTTAAAGAAAGAGTGGGACAGAAATGATAGAAAGAGTTGGTCATCAAAGGAGAAATTAAGGGAAGGTCACAAAAATGATTAAAATGTGGCAAAGAAGCAGAGACATAGACCGGAATTTTCTCAGTTGAATCGTGATCCTGACATCAGGACAATATGTGGTTCCGAGCTGGCGGCAGGCCCACCGGTGCAACTTTATAGGAGGTGGCTAAATACAAGGCTACCTTCTTGTTTGTGGTCCTTTTAAGAATGGTGGGCAGGTTCCCATGCTGGGAGATCTAATCAGAGGGCCCACAGCACTGGCCAGCCAGTAGTTCCTCTGGGAGAGGTGGATGCAGCTTGGGCAGAAAGTGGGGCACAGGGCACCTCAAAGGTCAGATGCTTTCTGCAAATTTGAGAATGAAGAGACCCACGGCTGGTAGGAGAACTAGGACAGAGGGGGAGCCCCTCCACAGGATTGGCTTTGGACCAGACTGTAGCCTTCCATCCTGGCAGCTCCATCATCAGGGCATCAAGCCTATGGTCCCGATGGCCCCCCTGCCTTGCACCAGATGGCTGCGTCCGAGGGCGTGGCAAACTCTGCACTTGGCAGGGGGCTGTTCCGACAGTGGAAAACTGCCTTTGGAAATTGGGACCTTAATTGTCCTAATTGACCATCCACTGCAATTTCATGGGCTGCCGATTTTGTCTCCCACCCACCCCAAGAATCTCACCCGGAGGCGGGAAGATATTAGGGGAACGCCTCAATGTGGTTCCCCCTATTTTCCTGGTCCCCACCTCCAATCCCGTTTCAATGGGTCTGGGAAACATTCCCCGATAGTTACAGAAAGAGGTACACAATTTTTTGTCTGTGAACAAGACTATGAAAGGTTAAATATATCAGTCGAGAGGTTTCACTTTGGGCATAATCAGTGATCCAGGTAGGAACTGTGCTCAAAATTCTACTTGTTTCGCAAAGTTTTGCTGAACTTTCTGCATTTAAATCATTTGTATATTGTCAAACAGCAAATCTCCCATTAACTAGTACAATAAGGCTGAATTTTAGAATGTAATTTTTTTTTACCTAAGAAAGTAAGAACCTCAGAAATAGCGGCAAGAGTATGTCATGCAACCCCTCAAGCCTGCTCCATCACTCAATGCCCTCATGGCTGAAATGATCGTGGCTTTATTGCCTGCCTCCCCCCAACCCATCTCCCATAACTTTGCAATTCCTTGTAGATCAAAAATCTATCTAACTCAGTCTTGAATATATTCAATGACCCAGCCACCATTGCTTTCTGAGGTAGAGAATTCCAAAGATGAACAACTTTCTGAGAGAAGAAATTCTCCCTCATCTCCAACATATAATTGGGAAAACCCTTATTTTCAAATTGTGCCCCCTAGTTCTAGATTCCCCCATGAGGGGAAACATCCTCTTAGCATCTGCCCTGCCAAGCCCCCTTAGAATCTTACATGTTCCAATAAGATCACATTTCATTCTTCTAAACTCCAATAAATATAATCCCAATCTGCTCAATTTTTCTTCAATAGGCAACTCCTTTATCCCAGGAATCAACTTGATGAACCTTCTCTGAACTTCTTCCAATGCAAGTACATCCCCCTTTGAGTAAGGAGACCAAAATTGTGCGCACCACTTTAGGTACTCTCACCAATGCCCTGTACAGTTGCTAGCAAGAAAGCCCTGCTTTTATACACCATCTCCCTTGCAATAAAAACTAACATTCCATTTGCCTCCTTAATTGCTTGCTGTCCCTGCATGCTAACATTTTGTGATTCATGTCTGAGGACACCCAGATCCTCCTGTATCTCAGCATTCTGCAGTCTCCCTCCACTTAAATAATATTCTGCTTTTCTATTCTTCCCATCGAAGTGAACATTACATTTTCCCATTTTCTACTCCATCTGCTATTTTTTTTCACTTATTTAACCTATCTATATCCCTTTGCAGACTCTCTCGGTGGAAATTTCCCAGATTTGCACTAAGTGCAGTAGCGAGCGTGTAAAACGATGTTTTACCCACCAGTCACAATGGTAGGTTCTCATGCCGTATTGTCCCAAACCCGCCTCATTATTTATGCATTCCTGGGAAACATACCATTTCCATGGCGGTGGGATCTCATTCGCCCTCTCACCATCACCCAGACGTTGCATCACGCCAGCCCCCATGTTTAAAAGGCAGCCGCCAGCACACTGTTCATCGCTACCAGCTCACCACCGCTGCCTAGGACACATGGCAAACAAAGGGAAAAAAGACTGCAGCACCCCAAACCCACCCCCCACCCCCACCCCCCGCCCACCCTGGCTTAATGACGAATTCCTTGAGCGACTGCTGGATGTTGTAGAGCCCGCTGGAATGTCCTGTATCCCCGCTGTGGCCGCAGGATGGGCAGCAACATGACCAAACTGGCTTGGGAGGTGCTGGCAGCGGTGGTCACTGCCAATGCCCTTCAGGAAAGGACAGCCACCCAGTGCCGCAAGAGGATGAATGATCGCCTCTGCTCCACCAGAGTAAGTCATTCTTTTCATCACTCTCAACTCACAGACTCACAAACCCATCACACAGCCACAGGGATCTCACTCACTGCCAGTTCAAGGGACATCACCATTCACTCTCTCACACACACCATATTGTCCTCATCCTGTCCATGGGACCACTCACCACCCGCACAGGCCAGGCATACTTATCATCTGGCCTGGCAGGTGTCCTGCTTACATTTTCTCCATCTCTACCCATGCAGAACAAGCTGGTACACAACAAGAGAGAGAGGTCACAGGACAGTAGTGGAATGCCTAAAGTCAAGGTCCTCATGGACTTTGAAAACAGAGCCTTCCAGCTTGCCGGCCATGATCTTGACAGTAACCTTTGCTGAAGGTGAGGTCGGCGCTGCTCTACCAAGTGAAGGTCCAGCAGTGCAACATCCATCAGACAACCATGCAGTGAGTGGTGTCCTGTCTCACAGGCCACTGCCATGCACTAATTATCTCCTCTTGGTTTCACAGGCCCATCTGCCAAACAGCCGACAGATCCACGATCCAGGGCTTCCAGTCAAGCCCTGAAGGAACCTCTGAAGAGGAATCTGAAGGCACCCTCCTCAAAGTTCCATCAAAGCGCTCACCCACACCCTCCATCAGGGCAGAGACACACACCTCAGTGGGGCCTAGTTCTAGAATAGGCACGGGAACACATAATAGTGAGCGCAGTGCACAGTCTGATCCACAGCAGGTGGTGGCAGGGACTTCCCAGGTCCCTGGCATTCGGAGGATTGCTGGAGGCCAGGGGCCTCCGAGTCAGGTGACGAGCCTCTGGACTCAGTCATGTCACAGTTGCTGGAACTGCAAAGGCAAGATCAGGAACATCAGGAAGGGATGTCTGCTGTACTCCTCAGATTGCAAGGCACAATGGAGGAGTCCATCCGTCTTCAGGCTGAAGTTATAGCGCTGGCATTCCAACGCACCAAGGTCAACACTGGCAGGATGGTGGCTGCCATGGAGACTTTGGTCCAGGATGTCAATTCTGCATTGCTCTGCAGGCTTAACTCCAACAGTGTGTATGTGAGAGGGAAGCTGGGCAGCTTGATCTCACTCCAGCTACCCCTTCCTCTCATGAAGTCAGCCAGGGGTCTTCAGGCACCCATTGGGAGGAGGATCAGCAGGTGAACACTCCAGGGCCATCCAACCAGGTGACTCTGGGAGTGACCAGCCCATCTGAATCTCTTCTTCCTGTGACTTACGCAGCTCCAGTTTCACAGGCCAAGAAGGGTGCCACTGCAACACAGCAGGACTCCAAAAGCAGGCTGAGGGCCACCAAGTCTCGGTCCTCCAGAGGACACTCGCCAAAGTCATCACAGAAAGGGTGTCACAGTCAGCAGGCTGCCTCCACCTCTGCTTTGGATGTTCGAGGAGCACCTAGTGGCAGGGTTAGGAAAATTAAGGAAAAGTAGTTGCACAGCCTGGACTTGGGTGCTGATCATTTGTACAAAATGTTCACTATTGTCAATAAACTCCTAAGAATGTCTCCCCGCCTGTGGCTCTGCTCTGATGAACAGTGTTTTTGTCACTCAGATGTGAAATCTTTCTGCACAAGATAAAGGCAGGTGTCTCAGTCCAGGGCCTCTTCCCTGTGCTTTGTGCAGCCTTCAGGCCACACTGATGATCGGCCTCACACTCCCTGGAAATAGTACTGATGCCTGCTCCTCTGCAGTGCTGGTCATTGCTACTAGAATGTAGTGAGCAGGTGCCTGGGCATGTGCCACAAAGCTCTCGCGTTCTCTCTGCATGCTCGCAGGACATTTAAGGTAGGGCTGGCACCCATCACACTAGTGTCTGCAATGACTGATGCTGTGTACCAGCTCCTGAGAGCTCAGGTGCTGAAGTCGGACACAGTATTGGATGCGTCTAAAGTTTCATGGCTGCATCTGTATGAGATGGCCCTGATCCTGGAGCACAACTGAGCCAGACAGGAGTCAGACATTCTCAAAGGCTATGGGCAGGACTTTGCCCCGTTGGGGGTGAAGTTGATGGGCAGCCATTCCAATTGGCGCCCCCGATTGAGGGTGCGGCACCATTTTATGTGGGTGGGCCTATTAAGGCCCGCTCAGCGTGATGTCCACATGGAAGCGCTGTGCACTCCCTGTGTGGGCAGGGGAATCCAAAAATTGAGAGTGCACTTTTTCGCAAATGCGCACGAAAAAGCGCACTCATCTCCCTGAGGCTAAGTGCTGCCTCAGGGAGATCGGCTCTAAATGTAAAAAAGCTCAAAATAGAAAAATAAAATTTCTATAACATGTCCCCTCATGTGACACTGTCACATGAGTTAGGACATGTCCATAAATTTTACAAAAGCTTTATTAAAATTTTTAAAAATCGTGGAGGTTTCATGCTTTTTCTAATTTCCGCCAAGGCTCCTGACCTGCCTGCCAACCCTAAGGTTAGACGGGCAGGTCCATTAATTGGTCTAATTACTTCTTCCGTGTATGCCTGCCGCATCCAGCCAGTGCGAAAGCCTCATCCCCGTCATCATTGCCACTGAGGACCTCCTCCCCCTCATTCCTGCTGGTGTCCTCCTCATCGGAGGAGACCTCCAGCTCCTCCATCTCCTCATCAGCCAGCTCATCTCCCTGTAAAGGGTGTAACCGACGACAATGATGCATGACACCCTCTGTGGACTGTATTGCAGGGTACTGCCAGGCCGGTCCAGGCACCAGAACCGCATCCTCAGCATCCCGATGGTCTGCTCCACCAAGTTGCAAGCTGCAGCCTGAGCCTCATTATAGTTTTGCTCTGCTGCAGTCATCACCCATGGCCTCTAAGGATAGCCTTTGTCCCCAAGGAGCCATCCCTGCAGCCTCTGTGGACTCTGGAAGACTGCAGGGATCTCCAAGTGACTCAGGATGCAGGCATCGTGCACACTCCCTGGAAACTGTGTGCACACCTGCAGGATGTGCTTCTGGTGGTCGCATACCAGCTGCACGTTCAGTGAGTGGAATCCCTTGTGGCTGATGTAGTCCACTGTGTGTAGTGATGGAGGTTGGAGATCTGAGCGCCACATGAGTGCATCCATCACACCGTACACCTTCGAGAAACCCGAGATCTGGGCAAACCCAATCACTCTTGCATCCTGGCTCTCTTGGTCCCAGGTGAAATATACAAAGTTGTGTGACCTCGCAAAGATGGCGGATTGTGAGATTACACAGAGGTCACCTGTGGAGCCCTGAAACGAACCACTGGCATAGAAATTGAGTGCCACAATCACTTTTACAGCCACTAGCAGTGGATGCCCTCCATGTTCCATTGGCGCCAAGACCTGCAGTACGTGGCAAATATGAGCCACCAGGTCCCTAGATATGCGTAGTCTTCTGTGACACTGGTTCTCAGTCATCTGCAGGAATGACAGGCGGTGTCTATAGACCCTGGGTGTCACTAGGCACCGACCAGTCACGGCTCGCTGTCGCTCCTGGGCAGCGTGTGTGGGAGCCCCTGCTGCCCCTTCTTCATGAGGTTGCTGCTCCTGCCTTTGTGTGGCCAGGAGCCTGAGTCGCTCTCTCCTCTGTCTTCTTCGCTCTCTGTAGGCCATCAGACATACAGCTAGATCACCAGGATCCATGATCCTGACATGGTCCCTCTGCAGCATGAAAGAGAGAGAGAGAGATATGGTTAGCATATATTTACTTAGCACCCTTCCCTGGCCCTGTGTGACCGCCCCTTGACATTTTCCGGAGAGCGCTGGTCACCCCTCAGATGGCCAGAGATGGGTGTGCTGCATGGCTGCCCTGTCAAACTGTGACATCGGGGACACTGGTCCAAACTGGGATGCTGAGAGTGCAAGGGGCTGTGAGCGCCTCCAGCAGTGACTGCTACCTGTGCTGGTGAGGAGATTGTATGACTTGTGCAGTCCAACTGCTGCGCGGTCCAGTACAGTGGTTGCAGACTCGCAGTCTGTGGCAGGCTGGTTGGGGATAAGGTCTGGAGGGCTTAGTGGCACATTGGTGCCTCTGCGTTGCTTGTGTGGGTGGACAGGCTGGGTGCCTGACCCCGACCATATCCCTGTGGCTGCACCTGATCTGTCTCAGTAACAGAGGGACGGTCAGTTTATACAGGTGTCCCTACTGCATGGCCACTTCCCTCGCCTACCCCATCCCCCACCTCGATTGCTTGTGCGTGGAATCTAACGCCAAGGCAGCAGTTGCCCCGGACACCCCCACTCTGAGTACAGTCACCTCCAGGGCCAGGCAACAGTTGCCCTTGGACACCACAACCCCTGAAAACAGTCACCACCGAAGCAGGGTAGTACTTCACTGAGGTTGCCCCGGCAGCCCTGAAGCCTGCAAAGCAACAGGTGACCTTGGCGAGCTGTGGAGAACGCTGCTGCTCACTCAACACAGTTCCCTCAAAGTAAAGGCTGCCAAGTGCACGTTGCCTGTGTGCTGTTGTGAAAGGTGCCGATGTGCTTCCCTGCCGACATAGACAGATGATCCAGCGGGGCTCTAGAGCATGGCGGGTGGCCTTTTAATGAGATGCTGATGTATTACAATGAGCTCGTCGGCGGGCTGAGCAGACGATCACGACCTGCTTTCCCGTTGTCGTTAACCAGATCACGCCATATTGTTCATGCCCGCCACCTATCACACCTGCTGCTAGTGGGCACGGAAAATTCTGCCCTTTATGTCCTGCTCACAACTTGCTTTCCTACCTATCTTTGTACTGTCAGCGAATTTGACTACAATCGAGTAGGTTCCTTCATCCAAATCTTTAATATAGATTCTAAATTTTAATTGCTTTTTAGCATTAATAAATCCTCTTTGTTATAGTTTGGTGTGTAATCTGATGCAGTTTTATCAATACAGTTGAAAATGATTTTATCATGGAAAATAAGCAATTTTAACAAGAGCGTTTAGTACACCACCTATGAATAATCGGATTTTAAATAAGTAAAAATGACTTTAAAAAACTACGAGGGACTATTTGCTAATTACATTGGTGTACCGTAGTCAGTTTCTTTGCTAGTTCATCATAATTTTAAGAGCCTCTTCAAAGGCCCACAAATGGCACAATTAGCAAAATGGTGGTAAATTCAACCTTGAGATTTGGCAGGCTTTGTAGGCGTGCCTGGCTTCAGGCATAATGTTTTTAAAACTAGCAAAACAATCGCAGAAACTTGATTTGTACTGGATGCGCTTTACACTTAAAATTCCTTGATCTTTTACACTGGTTTGGCCAACTGTGGGTGAATTGCACTGAAAAATTCCAACAAGAAAGAAGTAACCTTCTCTCCTTGACATTCAATGGCACTACCATCATTGTATTATCTGCCATCAAGATCCAGAAACTTAACGAACCAGCCATTTAAATACTGTGGCTATAAGAGAAAGTTCGAGGCTGGAAGTTCTGCAGTGTTGTGAAACCATGCTTAATGCAACAGAACTTAATGAATTTACTAGCTGGAACTCAATTGTTAAAAAGATTAAAGCCACATTACAAGGACCTGAGATCACAGTTAAAGGTAGCTACACATTTGCATCACTGTACCTTCTGCATTCCAAGACCATTAAGTGGAAACAATCTGTCTGCAAAGCTTCACCAGCAATAAGTACTTTGAAGGAGTATGAATGGGAGCCTTCTTCTACTCATTAACAAAATATCCAGCAAATCACCTGGATACTCATCTGGGTAGAGACAAACCATTAGACATAATCACATGGACAATAGAACCCTGGCTGAGAGAGGAATTCTCAACCATGGTCTAATCAAGTTACAGCAGGAATACATTAACCATGACAATATTTGGGTCACTGGGCAGTTGGAGAGAGAGGGTCATGTTACATGCCAAACCTTTGTGTGTTTAAGCACTTGTTTTCCCTGTGGAGCAGGACAAGCAACTGAGACGCTAAAGAAACAAGGCACTGAGTGGGTTCCCTCTCTCTCCCTCTCTTTCTCTATTTAACTTGCAAGTTTTTGAGCCCTGTCTGCTGACTATATAGGTGCCACACAAAGAGATTTTGAAAAGAACTTAACCCAGCAGTTGATGTCTCCAGAAGAACAGAGATATTATTTGTCTATATTTTTAAACTGCCTCAATGCTGAACCCAGAAGGACCACCAAGTTTTGCCTGAAGCCAGAAAAGTTCCCAACCACCAAGATCTGTATACCCTTTAACTTTATTGGACTCCCTGCTACCTTCTCAAGGGCAACTAGGGATGGGCAATAAATGCTGGCCCCACCAGTGAAGCCCACATCCTCTGAATGAATTTTTTAAAAAGTGCTTCATCCATTCCCCTACACTGTAATCTCATTATATGTGTGTAAACTTTGAGTGTGTGTGTGTGTGAGAAAGCTGGACAGTTTGTATTACTTTACTTAGATCAAGTTAAGTTTTAGTGCTTCTATGGTCTGTGACCCATGCATGGACTGCAGTGTGTGTGGTTAGGTCAACTACATCTCCGAGAGGGTTAACACAGATGAAGACATGTTATCACAAGCCTTACCTTTTTTAATAAATTGCAATGCCCTGTAACTTCATTGATTTAACATTTATAGCGCCATTCTCTGAGATATGTTCATAAATCAAATTTTTCCTATTACTTTTGTTGACCAATGCCAAGTCTGACCTGGAGTTCAATACTCTTGTTTTTAATTGTTCCCTGTGCAATTCAGCAGGAGTTTCTCATGATTTACCTTTAACAACATTTTTAGAAGCTGAAAGCTATTCCCTCACATCTAATCTCTCCCAATCATTTAGTATGGGGGCACAACTCAGAGAATCATTCTACTGCAAATTGCATTTGCAAAGCAATTTTAACATAGAAAAAATGCCCCAAGAGACATCAAAATAAAATGGATAATGTATCCAAGAAGGACCTTTTAGGAGGGATGAAAGTAAGCTTGGTTTAAGCTATCCGTTTTTAAGCATAAAAGATCAAGAGGGGAGTAGGGAGGTATAGAGAGAAAATTTGAGAGGATGGGGATGAGATGGCAGCATGCACAAACATGAATGGTTAGGCAGAGAGAAGAGGCAATGAATAAAAGGCCAGAGTCAGAGGAACAGAGAGCTTGAGGGATGAGGTTATTGCACTGAAGGAGCAGCAGAGTTTTGGAGATGCTGAATTTAAGGAGCTTAGAGGATGGGAACCCAGCCAGGAGAACATTCAAATAATTGAGCCTAGAGATTACGAGGGCAAAGATGTATATTTTAACAATACATGAGTTGAGGTAGGGGTAGTGGTGGTTAATGTTTTCAAGCTGGAAATAGACAATCTTTGTGATGGAAAAGAAACTAAGTTAGAAACCAGCTCAAGTTTGAAAAGGACATCAAGACTACAAGTAGCCTGATTCACCCTGAGCCAATGGCCCAGTTGTGGAATTGGTATGTATGCAGTTTCTGGAGGGGCAGTGGTGGGGGAAGTGTGGTGTTGAAGACAATGACATCTATCTTATCAGTTGTTATGAAGGAAATTGTTGCTCATTGAATCCTAAATATCAACAAGGAGCCTGGCAACAAAAGGCAGTTAGAAGGATTGAGAGAGGTGGCAAAGAAATAGATCTGAGTGGACAGTCCATTGCTATTTTGTCCCAGTTATGGACCACTTCTCATGCAAATGTAGAAAACTGAAAAACAAAATTGTTGCCAAACTATAGGGAAAATTTTACAGGATTGTAGAGACAAAAATGTAATGCTTACCAAATATGGTAGGAATATTTGAAACATTGGGCTGTATTTAATATTTGCAACACAGGTTCTACTCGGTAGTTGGAGAACTGGTGGGAAACTCATAACATTTCCATGGGCAAGGCCCAGCCAAATTAAGTATCTCTTACATAATTAACTGGTCAGTGCAGGCCTTCCCACAGAAATCCAGCCTGCCAAGCACGGCTGGCAATCAAAGGCCAGAAGGTTATTTGGCTCATTAATGAGCTTAACTGACATGATGTCATGAGTGGGCAAGTTTCCCCCATGGGCCCATTCCAACCTCCGACTTGTCGGAAGAACTTTTCCTGCTACCAGGAGACTGACACACAGCCTCTCCTATAATTCAGTGCACCCAGCCGCCATTTTCCCTGCATAACAGGCTGGACCAAATTTTGCCCATCGTTTGATGATGTCATGACAGGTAAATGAGACAAGATATAGCAAGAGGAAAGGATGGCAGCAAAGGCAAAATTTAAGGAACAGGTTTTCTTACAAGATCCAAAGGCTGCCATGTAGAAGCACAAGAGAAAGGGAAGAGGTGGAAACGATTATTGTTATTTCCCTACCTGAATTTACACATCTGCTTGTATTGTTATATGGGCACCACCTGTTCCTCAGACTTCAGGACTCACAATTTCTTTGTGACAGCTCAAGTGTCATACAGGAGAATCATCAAAAATATGCACATTTGTTGTCACTGCTTGGGTAAATTGGCTCGTGATATTAAAGGTGTTATATAAATCCACTTCACTGTCTCCAGAATACCTCCTAAAATTTGTGCTCTATAAACATCCGTCTAGCTCCTTTCTCTGGAGATTTTCAATTGTGTCCCACTTCTACACTCTAATACTTCCCTCCCCTTGAACCATTGAAGGCTCTGATATACCATGAGCAGCACCAGTGTGCAAGTTAACTTTTCTTTATAAGTAAAAGCTTTTTGTTCTGAACAATTGTGAAGGCGCCTATTAATTGAGGCAATAGCAATCTTCTGTAATTTCTCTCTTAATTTTGCAATAATGTTATTAATTAAAAATAAAACTCCACAGAGAACAAAGCTTCACCATATTGCAGTTCTTTTTGCAATTTATGTTTAATAGTTTCCTATGCAGCCACAATGGATTGTGAAAATAGTGCCTGATTATTGTACCAAAGCATATTAATTATTCTTAATGAAGTTCAGAATATGTAAAGAAAAAAATCAGATGGCCTCAGTTAAATAAAAGTTTGAACAGAACAAACATCGCATCAAGGTAACTGCTTTCCTCATTACAGATGTTTTAATTACACCAGACCACACCTGTGGTCAGGGAATGGTTTCCATAACTAATCTAATCTATTTGCCTCTTTAATGGGTCTAAGTAGTCTCTAGTGACTTTGTTGGGTAAAAAATACGTTATTTTCTCTGTCATTTTTATTTGATGTCACTTGCAAAAATCAAGGACCAGCCACATGATCTTGGGTGTGTTCTGGCACAGCCGATTGTAAAGGCTGAGTTGCTCAAATCCCAAAAGGAAACTAGAAATAACTGTCACAACTTGTTTTGCAATTTATGTAAATTTTGAGATGCGTGCCTTGAATTCAGTTGTAAT
Source organism: Carcharodon carcharias (assembly GCF_017639515.1). Lineage (NCBI taxonomy): Eukaryota > Metazoa > Chordata > Chondrichthyes > Lamniformes > Lamnidae > Carcharodon > Carcharodon carcharias. The sequence goes on along the minus strand of NC_054479.1, from coordinate 108,006,189 downwards.
AAGACCACCAAGTCTTATAGGTTTTTACAAAACTAGATAAAACATTTACTAACAAAAAATATATATATTTTAACACATACATAGATCCTCAAATTACTATTATGATAACTTCTAAATCCCTAACCAATCTAACTCCCAGTTACACTTTCATTAAGGCAATAGTAAGGCACATAGATTTTAAAAGACCCAGGCAAGGTGACACACAATACCCTGAACCAGTCAAATTCAAATTGGGTTTTCTTAACTTCAGTTCTTTGAAGACAGCAGCTTGAGGCATAGATGCTGAAGGCTTTTCACGCCTGTTAGATCTTAAAACGCCTACCCTTACATACAGCCTTCACTCCTTTATACATATTTTCTCCTTTAAATGCAAATTCCCATTGTTTCATTATGTCTTTGTATTTTACCTTTCTGATCATAAAAATTTAGCATAGCATCCATTTCGCCTGGCTAGGTGACATATTTCACCCCTCCTTTGAAAACAATCTAGTCTGGTTTATTTAAAAATGCAATGTCCTTTTACCTCTAAGTTTACCTACTTAATATTTCAGCCCTAGCCCATCTTCTAATACATCAAAGCTTACAGACTAGCTGCCCTTAATCCAATTAAGTCACAAACACACACACACATAGAAACATATCGACAGACATCCCACTATTTTACAATAAATTCTAATAACATTATTATATCTTCCTGACATTCTGCCTCCTTATTGAAAAATGAACCATCATAATTTAAAAAGACAGCTTCATTTTTATTAACTCATCTTATGGTATCTCCTATACTTATCTATATACTCACACTGTTACATTACCAGATACATGCATTAACATAACAATGCATAAAAACAAATCCTTCGTATCAACAGAAATCATTTCATTTCAGTGTCCAGGTTTTAAATATCCAATTTTCCCTTTAAGATTCAACTCTTGATAATACATCTGCAATCAGATTTTCTCATCCTGTTATATGTATAATCTGTAGATTAAATGGTTGCAGTAATAAGCTCCATCTGAATAGCCTTGCACTTCTGTCTTGAAATTTGTCCAGAAAATTTAAAGGATTGTGGTCTTGCATAAACAATTGTTTCTGACGAATTGTTTGCAACATAAATCTCAAAATGCTGCAATGCTAACACCAGGCCCAAAGTCTCCTTCTCGATCGTTGAATATCTTCTCTGTTGTACATTCAACTTCTGTGAAAAATACCCTATTGGTTTTTAAATTCCAGTGTCATTATCTTGTAACAGTACGGCCCTGATGCCTATATCACTTGCATCAACGGACAAATTAAATTGCTTGGCATAATTGGGTGCTGCCAAAACTGCTGTCATAGTTAATACAGTTTTCAAACAGTCAAATGACTTCTGACACTCCTGTGTCCATTGAAACTTCTTGTTCTTTTTTATTAGTTCAGTTAATGGAGTAACCACACTTCTAAAATTTGGTACAAATTTGATACAAATTTCCAATAAAGCCCACTCATGCCCAGAAATCAAAAGACTTCTCATTTTGTTATAGGCACTGGGAAATCCATGGTAGCCTTGACTTTCACATCTCTCAGAGCCACCTTACCATGTCCAATGGTATGGCCTAGATACATAATTTGCACTTTTGCAAATTCACTTTTAGCCACGTTCACCACCAAATTAGCTTCTAAATAATTCTTCATGATGTTGTAAATGCTCTTCCTATGTCTGACTGAAAACTATCAAGTCATCAATATAAACAGCACAATTGCTCAGACCTGCAATTACTTTGTTTGTCAATCTTTGAAATGTTGTAGGTGCATATTTCATACTAAACAGCATGACTTTAAACTGATATAGTCCATCTGGCATCACAAAAGCCAATATTGCCTTTGCCCTCTCCGATAACGATACTTGCAACTATCCTTTTAGCAAGTCAATCTTTGCGAAAAATTTTGATTGTCCCACTTTCTCAATACAATCTTCCAACTGTGGTATAGGATATGAATCCACTTTTGTCACCACATTCAACTTTCAATAGTCCAGAATAGTCTTTGCGTTCTATCTGATTTCAGTACCAGCATAACTCCAGTTACTGAAACTAGACTCAATGAAATCATTTTAAAGCATGAATTCGATTTTTTTCTGTACTTGTGGTAACTTTGCCGGATTTAATCTATAAGGATGTTGCCTTACCAAAGATGAAACTTCAACACATACATCATGTATAGCTAAATCTGTCCTTCCTATCTTGTTTCCACAAATATCTTTGTGTGACTGCAATAACTTTTCCAAATCACTTTGACACTTGTCTGGAAGGTAACTCAATATTGCATTGAAATTTTCAAATGCCCCCTCATTATCCAATTTGATTAGAGGAAAATCAATTTCAGAATCCTGCATTTTTTGTTCTTTCTCATTATCTACCACCACTAATACCTCCTTTTGGTCCTCTTGCCCATCAAAGTACCTTTTTAAGCATATTTACATGACAGACCCTCTGCTTCTTTCTTATATCTGGAGTATTTATTAAATAATTATAAAATAATTATTTTTACAAATTATTTACTTCACTCCATTTCTTTTCAATCCTGTAAGGCCCACTAAATCTTGCCTTTAATGTGTTACCCAGTACCAGTAACAAAACGAATACTTTCTCCCCAGCAACAAGCTGCAGCTTTCCTGTCTGCTTTCATTTTCATCACTTGCTGTGTTATCTTTAAATGTTCCCTAGCCAACACATTTGATCTGTCCAATCTCTCTCTGAAATTTTATGCATAGTCTAGGAGAGTAGTTTCTGAATTGTAATCTACCAATTTGTCATGAGTCAATTTCAGTGGTCCCCTTTCCTCATGACCATAAACTAGTTCAAAAGGATTAAAACCAGTTGATGCATTAGGAGCATCTCTAATAGCAAATAACGAGAATGGAAATCCCCAATCCCAATCCAGTGGATAATTCTGACTATACACCCTCATCATAGTTTTTAGAGTTTGATGCCATCTTTCCAAAACCCCTTGTGACTCAGGATGATAAGCTCGTGACTTCAACTGTTTTATTCTCAAACTGTTCATTATTTCCTTAAACAGCTGTGGTATGAGATTTAACCCTGATCTGATTGCATTTCTTTGGATAAACCATACCAAACTTGTAAGAAAACTTAGTCAACTCTCTACGATTCTCTTTGCTATAATATTTCTCTTCAGGAAACCTGTAAGACACATCCATTATTGTCAGTAAGTACTGATTTCCACTTTTAGCCTTAGGGAGGGGTCTTGCACAATCAATCATGACCCTAGGAAAAGGGTCTTCAAATGCTGAAATTGGAATTAAAGGTGCTGTTTAATCACTGCTTATGGTTTCCCTATCTCCTGACATGTGTGACATGTTCTACAGAATTTGACTACATCCCTATGCAATCCAGGTCAAAAAATATGTTTTTGTATTTTTGCCTATGTCTTTCTAATTCCTATATGTCCCCCATTGCAATTTCATGAGCTATCTTCAGAATTTCATTTCTATATCTGAATGGTATTACAATCTGATGCACCTCCCTCCAGCTTTCATTTGCTGAAGCATGACATGATAAGGCCTCCATTTTCTCATTAAAATATTATCCTTAAGGTAATAGCATTTTGGAATGCATTTTGCCTCTGTTTCTGAGTAAGCTGTCTGATATAATGTTATATTTGCAAATACTTTTTCTGTAACCTCCTTGAGTTTGACACTTCAGTTAAATTGTCTTCCAGTCTTTCCTCCTGAACACCTTATCAAGCACAGTGTCACCCAGTTGGGTATCCAATCCGTCTCCCTGCCTTTGAACTTCCTGTTCTTCTTGTTTCAACCTATGAACCTATGATCTCATTATCTCACAATCTGGAAACAATCTAGGATGCCCTCTCTGCAACACTTCTGTTGAAAACACTTCTCCAGGCTGCTCAACTACCATAAGCATTCCCACATCTGGGACCCAGCTCTATCACTACCCAGAATAAATTGAACCCCTGCAATGGGCAATTTTTCCACTACTCCAACAATCGCCTCACCTGTTTTCTACTTATCTTTAAATTTACCTTCCACAATGGAATGGGTTTGTATCTCCATGAACCCCCCAACCTTATTGTCACCTGTTCCTGCAATGCTCCTTCTCAAAAACGCATGTCACTATCCCACAACATTAAGGATTGACTAGCCTGTGTCTATTACTGCTTTAACATCTTTACTGACTCCACCCTCTGCACATGGAAAGACTTTCCCTTCACACACAAAATCTTTAAACATTTCTGCAACCGGCTCCTCAGAATTCTCTTGGGTAAATTGTGAACACATTCCCACTCCTTTACCTTTCACTGATTCTCCGTTTTAACTGCACACAAATCATTGGTTTTTCCTGTGTCTGAACCTCAGGATCCTCAGTACTTTTACTTATAGTACTTTTCTGCACTCCTATAACTTCAACAGATTTTCCCTGCAACTTCCAGCACACAGATTTTGTAGGTGCAATTTTATTACAATGAAAACACCTCTATTTTTGAATGTCACTTCTACCCTCAGCACATTCCTATTTATTCTGAGAAAAACTTCCAGCGAATTTCCACCTGCTCCTTCTCTTCCCTGACTACTCACCTTCTTATCACCTTCCCACTTTCTATCCTATTCTGATTTGAAAGGGTGACGAAAAGAGCTTAGCTCTATGAACTAACTCATAATCATCAGCAACCTCTGCTGCTTGTCTTACCACTTGAATCCTCTGAACCTCCACATTTTTTGATTCATTCACGGGATATGGGCTTTGCAGGCTGTGCCAGAATTTATTGCCCATCCCTAGTTGCCCTTGAGAAGGTGAGCTGCCTTCTTCAACCACTGCAGTCCTTGTGATGCATGGAAACCCACAGTGCTGTTAGGAAGGGAGTGCCAGGATTTTTAGCCAGTGACAGAGAAGGAACGGCGATACATTTCCAAATCAGGATGATGAGTGATCTGGAGGGAAACTTCCAGGTGGTGGTGTTCCCATTTATCTGCTGCTCTTGTCCTTCTAGATGGTTGTGGTCGTGAGTTTGGAAGGTGCTGCCTAAGGAGACCTGGTGAATTCCTGCAATGCATCTTGTAGATGGTACACACTGCTGCTACTGTGTGTCAGAGGTGGGGGAGTAAATGTTCATGGATGTGGTGCCAATCAAACAGGCTGCTTTGTTCTGGATGGTGTCAAGCGTCTTGAGTGTTGTGAGAGTTGCACTCATCCAGGCAAATGGGGAGTATTCCATCAAACTCCTGACTTGTGCCTTGTAGATGGTGAACAGGCTTTGATGAGTCAGGAGGTGAGTTATTCATCACAGGATTCCTAGTCTCAGACCCTGCTCTTGTAGCCACAGTATTTATAGTTTCTGTCAATGTTAACCGCCAGTATGTTGATAGTGGGAGATTCAGTGATGTTAATGCTATTGAATGTCAAGGGGCGATGGTTAGATTCTCTCTTGCTGGAGATGGTTATTGCCTGGCACATAAGTAGCACAAATGTTACTTGCCATTTGTCAGCCCAAGCCTGAATATTGTCCAGGACTTGCTGCATTTGGGCATGGACTGCTTCAGTATCTGAGGAGTCGCGAATGATCACAATCATCAGTGAACATCCCCACTTCTGATCTTATTATGGAAGGAAGGTCATTGATGAAGCAGCTGCAGAGGGTTGAGCCTAGGACACTACCCTGAGGAACTCCTGCGGTGATGTCCTGGAGCTGAGATGACTATCCTCCAACAACCACAACCATCTTCCTTTGTGCTAGGTATGACTCCTACTAATGGGGAGATTTCCCCTTTTCCCATTGACTTCAGTTTTGCTAAGGTTCCTTGATGCCACACTAGGTCAAATGCGGCCTTGATGTCAAGGGCAGTCACTCTCACCACACCTCATGAGTTCAGCTCTTTTGTCCATGTTTGAATCAAGGCTGTAATGAGGTCAGGAGCTGAGTGGCCCTGGCAGAACCCAACTTTGGCATCAGTGAGCAGGTTATTGCTAAACCAGTGCCGCTTGATAGCACTGTTGATGACCCCTTCCATTACTTTACTGATGATCGATGGGGTAGTAATTGGTGGGGTTTGATTTGTCCTGCTTTTTGCGTACAGGATACACCTGGGCAATTTTCCACATAGCTGGCAGATGCCAGTATTTTAGCTGTACTGGAACAGCTTGGTTAGGAGCGCAGCGAGTTCTGGAGCACAAGTCTTCAGTGCTACTGTCGGAATATCGTCAGGACCCATTGCCTTTGCACTATCCAGTGCCTTCAGCCATTTTTGATATCACGTAGAGAGAATCGAATTGGCTCAAGACAGGCACATTTGATGCTGGGGACCTCCGGAGGAGGCTGAGATGGATCATCCACTCGGCACTTCTGGCTGAAGATTGTCGCAAATGCTTCAGCCTTATCCTTTGCACTAATGTGCTGGGCTCCCCCATCATTGAGGATGGGGATATTTGTGGAGCCTCCTCCTCCAGTGAGTTGTTCAATTGTCCAGCACCATTCACAACTGGACGTAACAGGACTGCAGAACTCAGATCTGATGAGATCTTATATTTCAACTCTTTCTTGGACTCGAACTCAAGTTCTGTCGAAGGGTCATGAGGACTCGAAACGTCAACTCTTTTCTTCTCCGCCGATGCTGCCAGACCTGCTGAGTTTTACCAGGTAATTCTATTTTTGTTTTGGATTTCCAGCATCCGCAGTTTTTTTGTTTTTATCAGATCTGATCCGTTGGTTGTGGGATCGCTTAGCTCTATCACTTTCTGCTTATGGTGTATGGCACACAAGTAGTCCTGCGTTCTAGCTTCACCAGGTTGACACCTCATTTTTAGGCATGCCTGGAGCTGCTCCTTGCTTGCCCTCCTGCACTCTTCATTGAACCAGGGTTGGTCCCCTGGCTTTATGGTACCATTGATGGTTATGGTAGAGTGGGGAATATGCCGGGCCATGAAGTTACAGATTGTGTATGAATACAGTTCTGCTGCTGCTGATGACCCACAATGCCTTATTTTGAGTTGCTAGACCTGTTCGAAATCTATCCCATTTAGCTTTCTGATAGTGCCACACAAGACGATAGAAGATATCCTCAATGTGAAAGGGGGACTTTGTCTCAACAACGACTGTATGGTGGTCACTTCTACTGATACTGTCATAGACAGATGTCTCTCTGCATCTCTAGCTTTCTCTCCTCCCTTAAAACCTACCTCTTTAACCCCTGTCCAAATAGCTCTTATGGATCTGTGTCAAATTCAGTTTGATAATGCTGTGAAATTTGATATATAAATGCAAGCTATAGTAGAAGACCAGGAGCAATGTTGCAGTGCAGTATCATCAAGGAAACAAAGATTATTTCAGACTACTTTGCCCTATATAACTTGAGTCTTCAAAGGGACATAGCCATCTGGCAAACAGGAGAAGAACGGCAGGAGTAGCCAGAGGCAGAAAATGATCCCAACCGTGAGACAGAAAATTTGGTCGCACTTGCACCTCCTTTAAGAATGTGTTTTATAAGTTTCACTAGGCAGGTTGTAATAGGCCATTGCTTTTACTATGAAGGCTGTAGGACTCCAACATTCTGCAATATCTGAGGAAGAGGCAGCCTGTAGTAATTATAGTTTTGATAAACATAGGACAGGAGCTTTAAGAATAATCCTGGGTTGTAAGATCACATGATCTGTGTAACCCAATCAGTTTGTAGAGTGGGGAACCTCTACAAGAGAGTTCTTCTTTAGTAATAGAGTTAGATGCACACATGTAGCTGCTGCTGCTGTCTTGTAAATGAAGTTCAATGTTTCCACCAAGAAAAGTTGCCTGGAAAATCAATTCTATAACAAACTGGTTTTGAGGATAAATCAGATCTGGTGCTGTACCTTGCCCAGCGATTGTGAGCATCTAAGGTAATTAAAAAGAAAGGAAGATATACTCATCCGAGATGCCACAGTTTGGAAGAATCGATCCCTTTGAGCCAACCACAGATGACTGGTCTCAACATATAGAACATCTTGGGTTTTAATTTCAAGGCAACAAAATCATGAGGGTGGGAAAGAGGAAAGCAATTCTCCTAAGTTTTTGTGGGAGCAAAATCTACAGTTTAATTTGAAGCTTGATGGCCCCCAGTGCCCCTGATTTGAAGACCTTCAGTGAATTAGTAGACTTTGATAAGGGACATTTTCAACCCAAGCCCTCTGTCACAATGCAGAGGTTCAGGTTCAATTCATGTAATAGAGCTCTGGGGGAGACCATTGCTACCTACGTGGTGAAATTAAAATAACTAATGGAATATTGTGATTTCGGTGAAACCTTGAATGATATGCTCAGGGATTGTTTGGTCTGTGGTGTGCAAGATAGTGCTATTTAGTGAAGATTGTTGGCTGAAGTGGATCTTGATTTAAGACAGCGCTAGAAATAGCATTTGCGATGGAAAGTGCTGTAAAGGATTCACAAACAATTGAAGGTGCACAAAATGATGCAATTTTCCTAGTTGGGCGGGATCGATCAGCTAACAGTGGCGTGAAAAGCTGGGACTCTGGCGCGAAACAGGAAACAGCCCCTACTTCCCAAAGATTTAGAGGAAACAACTCAGCAGCAAATTCGAAACTTAATTGTTATCAACGTGGAAACAATCATATTTCTACCATTTGCTGATGTAAAGAGGTGGAGTGCTATTTTTGTCACAAAAGTGGGCACATATTGAAACATTGCAAAGCAAGATTAAAACAGGCTTCCAGACAACAAACAATGTCAAATGAAGTATATAATGTGGAAGAACCAGAAACAACCAATTCTAACATTTACTTCTTATTCAACATGAAAGTTGAGAAGAAAGAGCCAATCACTGTCACTTTACAGGTGAATGGAAAACCCTTAAAAATGGACGTAGACACGGGCGCTTCTTTCACTGTAGTAAGAGAGCACATTTTCAGATAATTAAATAAAGGTGCTCAATAAGTAAATTTGGAACAGACTTCTGCCAAGTTGAAAACATATCCGGGTGAAGAAATCCAAGTAAAGGGTATGTGGTAAAGTGGAGTACCATCGCCCTTTAAGATAATGCAAGTGGACTAACCATGTGACAGTACTGGCCAATCAATATACAGCGCGGGCTACTGGTTCACTGTCAGTCTAGAGCTGGAGGTGGTTTGGGAGCACACAAGGGTTTAGTGCTCTGCCTTCTGTTGCAATAAACAATTACAGTTTGTTCTTATGTTGGTCTCTCTCCATTATTGATAGCGAGCATCAACTAACAAGTGTACATGAAGGTGTGCAATTCGAGTTTACTCAACTAGTGAACTCATAGACTCAAGACATAGAAGAGTATTCCTAGTGTACCTGTTTATTATGGACACCAAACAACACAACTACCAGTGAAGGTGGTAGAAGGTGAAGGACCAAGCTTTCTAGGTCATGATTGGTTGAAACAGATTAAATTAAACTGGTCCAAAATCTTCCAGTTGCGAGCAGGAGGACTGCTAGGGCTGCTGAAAAAATATGACACCGTTTTCTGGGATGAAATGGGGAAAATCAAAGGCGTACAGGCCAAGATTTATGAGGACTCAGAAGCAACTCCTCGCTTCTTGAAAGCAAGACTGGTGCCATAGGGATGGATTTTGTCATCAGTAAGCGGGGGTGGGGCCCGCTCACCAACATGTAAAATGACACACGGTGACATCGGGTGGAACTCCCGATGCCACCACACCTCACTTAAATTTTCAGGAAGGCAGGGGCGCAGCAAAATCAGCTGCGCACCCGCCTACCTGTCAATGGCCAATTGAGGCCATTGAGAGAGCAATTAAAATAATTAATGGACCTGCCCGTCCAACCTTAAGGTTGGCAGGCAGGCCAGGAGCCCTGGCGGGAAGTAGAAAAAACATGAAATCTCATGAAACAGGAGGGATGAGGTTTCATGTAGGATTTCAAAAAATTTTAATACATTTTTTTGGAAATTATGAACATGTCCCAACTCATGTGATATTGTCACATGAGGGGATATGTAAGGGAATTTTTTTTCTATTTTTAATGTTTTTGAAAGAAGTGCCTCAGCGAGATCAGTACGCTCTTTCATGCACATGCGCAAAAGAGCGCACTCTCGATTTTAGGCATTCCCTCCCACCCGCATAGGGAGTGCATTGTGCTTCCTTGCAGCTGTCACACTGGGCGGGCCTTAATTGGCCCACCCACTTAAAATGGCACCGTGCGTCCAATCAGCGGAGCTGATCGGAAGTGTACCTGCACGCGCCCGCCCATCAACCTCCCCCCCCCCAAACAGGGGGAAAATTCAGCCCATATGCTCTGAGAGAGAAGGTTGACGATGAGTTGAACCAGCTAGAGAAGCTGGGTGTCATAAAAGGGGTTCAGTTCTCAGGGTGAGCAGCACCTATAGTCCCTGTCCTAAAACTGGATCAGACCATCCGGATCTGTGGGGGCTACAAGCTAACAAAGCCAAACTGGACTGGTAACCTATTCCCAAGATTAAAGACCTCTATGCTAAACTAGCAGGAGGGACAAAATATACAAAGCTAGGTATGAGTCATGCATATTAGCAACTGGAACTGGGTGATGCCACCAAAGAATTTGTGGCCTTCAGCACCCACAAAGGGTTGTATGAATACACACATCTGCCCTTTGGTGTTTCTTCAGCTTGTGTCATTTTTCAGAGGTCGATGGAGAGCTTGCTACAAGGACTACCTCAAGTTGTGGTCTACCTGGACGATGTGCTAATAATTGGATTCATGGAAATGGAACACTTCCTAATCTAGAGGAATTCTTGAAACAATTTTTAGAAGCAGGAGTGCACCTAAAGAAGGAAAAATATACTTTTCAGGCAAATGAAGTCATTTATTTGAGCCTTAGATGCCCTAGGGTTACACCCTTTTGAAGGGAAGATTAAAGCAATCAGAGATGCACCTGCACTTAATAATGTCTCTGAATTTAAATCATTTTTAGGGATGGTAAATTATTATGGCCAGCTTCTACCAAATTTATCAACAGTTCTAGCCCCTCTACTTTCACTGCTAAAGAAAAACCAGTCACCCCAAGAAGAAGCCTTCATGAAAGTCAAACAGCTCTTGCACTCTTCAAATTTGTTAGTGCACTACGACCCGACAAAGGAATTGGTGCTAACCTGTGATGCGCCCTCTATGGAGTGGGAGCAGTACTATCTCACAAGATGGATGATGGTGCTGAGAAGCCAATAGGCTATGTATCCAGGACACGTACCACAGCCAAGAAACGATATTCTCGGGTCAAAAAGAAGAGTCTGTCCATTATTTCTGGTGTAAAAAGATTCCACCAATACTTGAATGGGTGACACTTCATGATAGTATCAGACTACAAACCTCTCTTGGGTCTGTTTAGCAAAGAAAAAGCTATCCCTCCCATAGCTTCTGCACGAATTCAAAGATGGGCCCTAATTCTAGCAGCATATGAATACACATTTATGCATAGACCAGAGATGCATATAGCTAATGCCAATGCCCTTAGACACCTTGCTTTGCAAGAGAACAATGAATATGTCCCAATTTCCTAAGAGACTGTATTACTGCTGCATTTCCTAGATTCCTCACCAGCCTGTGTCAGGCAGATAAGAAACTGGATGAATCGTGATCCAGTGTCTTGAGTGAGAGACCAAGTGTTAAATGGATGCTCCCAGGAAGCAGTGCCTGCTGTATTGAAGCCATTTTTCAACCAAAGACATGAAATGAGCAATCAAGATGCTATCCTGTTATGGGATGCACAAGTAGTAGTTCCTTCTACAAGGAAGGGAACCACTCTTAGTAGAATTACACAGTGCCCATCCAGGAATCTCAGGAATGAAGATGATCATGCCAAGTTATCTTTGGTGGCCAGGAATGGGCGGCAATATTAAGAAGGTGGTTAAAGAAGTGTGTGCAATGCCAACAGCTACAGAAGTTGCTGGTGGCAGCCCCCATTACGCACATGGGAGTGGCCTGGTAAATCCTGGGTGAAATTGCACTTAGATTACGTGGTCCTTTTTTTGGAACCATGTTTCTACTGATTATAGATGCTCATTCCAAGTGGTTAGACATATATGAGGTTAAGTCACCAATGTCAGGCACTACTATAGAAAAACTAAGCCAAAGTTTTTCTCTCCATGGATTGCCAGAAGTAATCATCTCAGATAATGTACTGTATTTACTGGCACTGAATTTCAAAGATTTGTTGGCCTCAATGGTTTCAACCACATGAAGACTGCATCATACCATCTGTCATCTAACGGACTGGTGGAAAGAGCAATGCAAACTTCTAAGGCAGAAATGAAAAAATTAACAGTTGAATCATTGGAAACTAAACTTGCTCGTTTCCTATTTCACTACAGAACACCACCCCCACCCCAACCCCACACCACACCATGACAGGTGCAACACCTGCAGAATTACTGCTGAGGTGCTGTCTTCAAACAAGACCAAGCCTGATATTTCCCAATTTAGAGGAGAAAGTGGAGAAAAGTCAAGGGAACCAAAAAGCAACTCATGATTTGCATGGTCGTGAGTGACAATTTACTGTTGGTGAAGAAGTATATGTAAAGAATTTCGGTGGAGGACCGAACTTTTTACCTGATAAAGTAAGATCAGTGACCAGACCATTGTCATACCATGTAGAAGTGGAGGGCAGGATCACCCATAAGCACATGGATCATTTAAGAAGAAGGGAGATACCCCAACAAAATGATGTCCCTCCTGTAATCATTGATGAATCTGTGGTTCCTGTTGAAGTTGTTCAACCAAGGACAGACATGGCCCAATGTCTCTGTCAGAGTGGACGACACTGAACTGCCTGTGCCTAATGAGGTACCTGATGTTAATGCAGTTCCAGGTAATGTGGTCCCTGCCAAAGATTCAGAAGTCGTTGAGCTACAGCGTTCCACACAGATCAGGAAACCACCTGAAAGACTGGACTAGTAATTTCATGACATGTGTAAATATTGTAATGTCGAGATAAATATCCTTGTAAATACAAAACGTACAGAAAAGTTAAAGGGGGAGGAATGTAGTAATTATAGTTTTGATAAACGTAGAACTATATCTTTAAGAATAATCCTGTAATATAAGATTACATGATCTGTGTAAACTGATCAGTTTGTAGAGTAGGGAACCTCCAGGAAGAATATCTCCTTTTGTTATAAAGTTAGATGCATACATGTAGTTGCTGCTGCTGTCTTGTAAATAAAGTTCAATGTTTCCAGCAATTGTCATTATCTAAGATAATTAACAGGGCCCCTAGGGGTTTCAGGGTACTCAAAACACAAAAAGGGTGATTCCACAATTGCACACCTCCAGTGGAGGACACCGCCCACAGGGAACACATCTCATAAAGTAGTGCGTTATTTGCTATCTTGGTCTGCATGCTGAACACAGTGAAGAATATCAGATGAATTACACCATATCCCAGGCAGAACCCTTTTGTCTACAGTACCTGCCTTCTGACAACATTGCGTTGGCAAGGTGATAACCTGGTGTTTGTACTGGCAGTGCTAAGTGACAGGAAAACTTGTAAATACTAACTTAAGGATGTCAGTGTGGCCGGTTGCCTTGCACCTTATATTGCCGATTCGGCAAGGCAAATATGTTGTTCTCATCCTGTATCCCTAAAGAGGAATTAAGCCCCCAAACTCCGGAGAAAAGTAGTGCATGTGCAAAAGTGAGTCCATTTACTTCAGCAGCTCTGCAGATACCAGAAAAATCTGCTGGACCTAGTTGACCTTCTCTGCTACTGTTCCCAGGCAACTTGCACCCTAAGAGGAGGACCAGCCCGCTACCCCAAGAAGAATAACTGCCCTTTGCTGTACCTATCTCCAGGGCTGTATCACCAAATGGATCAGCTTAGCTCACATTGCTCCTTGCAGCCTGTTTATAACCTTAATTCATGACCTTCAACTAACTATGATCATGCATATATACAGCTTTAAAATGTGTAGCTTATGAGGTTAGATTCACATTTGAGGTTTGTTAATTTCTGAGAAAAACAGGCATGGTCACATTTTTTTAAATTAAAAGATAAATTATTTTTAAATATCATTTGTGGAACCTCATTTTGGAAATGCTTTTTTCCACGATTTGTCCAAATTGTCCCTCATTCAAATTTGTAATGTCCTTTTGTTGCACCTAAAACTGCCAATGTGTTGTCTGGAAAAGATTTGCACCATTTTTGCTACAGCAACATAAAAACACAAGGAATGAATCAGAGGAATATTCAAGTGGCATACACAAGTGTGGGTGGGTGTGGGGCGAGTCATTTTCTGACATTGTATTTCTGGCCGGTAGCCTTGTCCGGCAGCAGTGATCAGAAATTCATGTATGCATTGTGATTGGAATATAAAGTGCAGTGCGTGCCCAAACATGGCCACCACCTGGCAGTGCAGGATCATTAAATTTCAGCTAAACTTTCATATTTACCGTCTGTTGTATCTTTCCTTTTTCATTGCATCAGATAAATGACAAAGACAATTGGTTAGATTTTAACTAATGGGCAGCCAACTGTCAAAGTACGCCTGCTGGCTACTTGACATGACCAGTGGAAGTCACACAGAACCTCATTAGCACAATTGTGGAGAGCTGCATGTCCTGAATGGGCTTCAAGGGAATGTAAGTTTGCAGATAAAGGTAGGTCTAGGGTAGGGGTTTCTATCATTGGGGTGAGGCCCGAGGCAGCAGCATCCCACATTATTGTTGTGGATCCCGTCCTCCTAGCCACTCAAAAATGATTTAATTAGCTTACCTTTTAGGGTCTCTGCTTTTGTCTGGCCAATGTTCAATGTTCATGGCCGTTGCTTGGTATGCAGTCAAAATTATATCAGAGTAGCATGAAAGTGGTGCAATGTGCATAATTTAATGGGAGCCTCGCCTGATTCAAGCAGAAATCTTGGCAGCCCAGAAGGGTGGCCCAGGGGAAATGGGAGCTGAATCATTATTTCTACTCCACTTTATTTTATTCTTTCATGGAATGTGGGGATCACAGACAAGGTCAGCATTTATTGCCCATCCCCAAATGCCCTTGAGAAGGTGATGCTGAGCAACCTTCTTGAGCTACTGCAGTTCATCCAGTATAGCTATACCCAAGGTGCTGTTAGGGAGGGAGTTCAAGGATTTTAACACAGCGACAGTGAAAGAATGGCTATATATTTCCCAGTCAGGATGGTGTGCGACTTGGAGGTCAATTGAAAGTTGGTGGCATTTCCATGCACCTACTGCCCTTGACCTTCTAGGTAGCAGACGTTGTGTATTTGGACAGTGCTGTCAAAAGAGCCTTACTGCAGGGCACCTTGCAGATGGTACACACTGCCACTGTGCGTTGGTGATGGAGGCAGTAAATGTTTAAGGTGGCGGATGGGGTGCCAATCCAAGTGGGCTACTTTGTCCAGGGTAGTGTTGAGCTTCTTGAGTACTGTTGAAGCTGCACTTATCCAGGCAAGTTGAGAGTATTCCAACACACTCCTGACTTGTGCCTTGTAGATGGTAGACTGGCTTTGGGTAGTCAGGAGTTGAATTCCCAGCCTCTGACCTGCACTTATGGCCCTGTTTCTGCCCTGGAGAGGGGGCTTAAATCTCCTCAATTACTTTTTTCCGAGACTAACCTTTAGAAGGGCAACAAATAATGCAAAGGAATTTTAGCCTAGGTAAGTGTAGGAAAACGCAATCTATAAAGTAATTTACCTCAAAGGTGACAACAAGACTTGTAAATAGGTAAGATCGATTTCAAAATGCTCCTGAAAAGTTAAAGAATTCAAAAGAGAAGAGCACCTAGAGGTTTGTAGAAGGCCACCTTAGTGCGAGTATAGAGAGCTTTATAAGGTGGCAGCACAAATTCCTCTGTTCTCCAGCAATCAACCCCAACATATTGACATATGAATCACTCTGTCACTGTTGTTAGAAATAATTGCTTTTCTTCACCTTTAGACTGCTGACATTATTCACATGTATACCCCTGCCTACAATTTTAATGTAAAATCATTATTTTGCTAAATTGTGTATAAGGTAAAGATAACTCATCATAATGTAATAAATGAGACAGCCAAATAAAGGTCTTGAACTCAACTTTGTTTACAAACGTACATTGTTTGTCTTATTTCCAAACAATAGATCATACAATAGGACAATTAAGTCATAACTTTAATTACAGGTGAAGTATCCATATTTCTTTTGACTTCAGTCATGAAATTTACACATAACCAGGGAGATGAATACTATAATCAAAATACTTAAATACAAAACTATCTGCAAAAACAAGTCTGAAATAATTTGGACAAATATATTTGGAGCTTCCAATTCACAGGGTAATTGCTAGTTTCTATGATTCGTTCATGGGATGTGGGTGTTGATGGCAAGGCCAACATTTATTATGAATCACTAATTGTGAGGTGGTGGTGATGAGCTGTCTTCTTGAACTGCTGCAGACCATGTGTGGTTTAGATACACCCACCAAGCTGTGATACAACCAGGTGAGGAGCGGGTGAAATTACTCCCCTGTTCTCCAACTCTTTGTTTGGCCATAGCAGGGTTTTTTTTTTCTTTAAGAATTTAGAGAGGGTGTGCTTTGCCAATTCGGTAAGTGCTCCAGTATTTACATGTCGAGGTTGTAGATAATTACTCAGACAGGTTTTCTTAGGTTAAACAAAGAACTAGTTAAATTTATTGAAATTATTGCCAAGCTAAAAAAGGAAAAACACAATACCATTCATACGGTCACACACATTTGTCTGGGTCCACACACACACATGTACCAGATGGCAGAGTATGAGGATAGCCTTAAAAGGCTTTTACAATACATGAAAGAAAAAATGGAGTATATATTTAGCTGTTCCTTGATTGGTCTTGATGCATTGATTAAACGTTGCGGCTGCTTAGATTAGCTGTTCTCCTGAATGCAGTCACATGAAGCAGATTTCCATGTTTTAAAAAGTCTCAGTTTGTCGTCGTTTTCTTCTCTGGTTTGGGCACTTTATAAACTGGGCGCAGTACTTCCAGAGAGTGAGAGAGAGAGAGAGAGATAAGGCACATGGCTCCAAAGCCTGTTTCAGTAAAGGTTGCTCTTTTCACTTCTTCCTTTCTCCTGCTTAGTGGGGGGTTTCCTCAAGATACCTTGTTGGTTGTATATTCCAGACGGATTCGATTAGTTCATGCCCACTGCAGTTATTGTTTCAGAACAGGTAATTGTATTTTGATGTTGCATCTCAGAAACATTTGAAAAGTCTCAGTGTGGTGTGAATAGTCAGGAGATGGGGTCTTCCATGCTCCCCAGGGAGTTGATTATCTGTCTTCATTTTGTGGAATGTGAAATTGTGTTTTGTAACAGCTCAGCATGTCTGAGCTGTTTCTTTAAAAAAAAAGCACAATTGTCTGCGCAGGGTTCCAGTTTAAAATCCAGCCAGTGAAAAAAATCAGAAGTTATATCTTCATGAAGCACATTCCCATGATAGCTGTTAGGAAGAGAGTTCCAGGATTTTGACCTAATGAAGGAACAGTGATAAATTTCCAGATACCCCAGAACTATTTACCAGTTACATGTAGATTAAATGCAAGATGTGAAACTTTAAAGGTATAAATAAATATTCCATTTTATTTTTCACATGAGGGACTGATGGTGAAAATCTTCTAAATGAGTGGAATCTTCTCAGAAGGGGGAAGTTTCTGGCTCTGGCTCTGATGAGAGCTGCAAGAAGGCCACCTGTATGCAGCTGGTGGACGACCCCAACATGGCAGTGGTGGGGGAGAGGGGTGTGACATGGTGGTCTACTGCTGGCACAATGTCGGTGACCCGGGGAAATGGCCCTCAAATGGACCTTATTTATTCAAATTGGCCAGCCACCTCTGGTCGTTGGGCAGTCAAGCCACTACCATTCTTGCTGCCGGGAAACCTCCCTAGCAACATGATTGCATCAGGGAGCCATCCTGAAGTGATTGCCAGACCTCCCACCTCTCAACCCATCGCTCCAGGGCTAGTAAAATCATGGCCAATGTTTCTAATTTCTAATTCAGGAAGCAAATAAGCAGTTGGTTAGTTCAGTTGGCTGGGCAGCTAAAATGTGATGCAAAACAATGCCAACAGCGCAGGTTTAATCCCCACACTGACTAAGGGAGTTCTTGGAGCCTGATTCCTCACCTTGCCCCCTAGTAATATCATGGCATAAGTGACGATTATCAACCCTTGGACAATGAGCATGCTACATGAATAGAGAAAAGAAAGAAGTACTAGATTCATAGAGAAAAAAAGGAGGCCGTTCAGCCCATTGTGCTCTTTGAAAGAACTACCCAATTAGTCCCACAGCCCTGGTCTTTCTCCATCGCCCTTAAAACCTTTCCAATATATCCAGTTCATTTTTGAAAGTTACTGTTGAATCTGCTTCCAACACTCTCTCAGACAATGTGTCCCAGATGTAGTATTGGGCAGATTTAACTGTTAAAAAACACAAATTTCAGGCCTCTGCTGACCATTACTGTCCCTGCACAAGCATTGGTTCTGTTGTGCATGGCAGCCTCAGATGTTTTTGTAGCAGACAGCTGAGTTTAGCAGTCTCCCATCTGCTGGTCCAACCTCTGAAAAGGAAGGTGACCACTGTCATTCTCAGGTATGGTTTTCCAGGGCCTGCAGAAATGGTTGGTGGGAACCTGGAAGGTGTGGTCAAACAGGGCATTGCCCACTCCTGATCACCCTTTCATGCAATAATCATGGAAAGCATAAAATGCTGTGATTGAGATATCTTTGAGGAAGAAATGCTGTAGTGTAAGGATGAGACAGACATTCATATCCCATTGTGATGGCACGGACAGGCCAGCTGGCACATTATTGGGAAGAAAGCCTATATCAGCAATGTCCACCAAAGTGAGTTCTGCTGCCTTTAAATGTTGTGGGTGGGAGGGCAGTGTGACCTGACTAGCAGTGTTCTGCTTATCTATTTTTCTTCAGAGCACATCAAATTGGATGGTTTCTACTGGCAGGCCCTCCCAGAGCAAATTAGGGAGCTTGGGGCCAAAAAAATAACTAAATGAGCTGCACCAGGAGCTATGATTTTTGAAAGCCAAGCTGAAAACAAAATAAACCTTGACGAAGGATCTATAATAGACCTAATACACTTATCTTCAAGTATATGGGACTTTGAAATGCCCATTTGGCTACGAGCCTGCCCAAGGCCTTGGCCAATGTTCCCTCAAAGCTACACAGGCTTGCAACCATGCAGCAATTAGGAATTTGCCCATATGGAACAAACAGGCTGCACACCTGCAGCAGTCCCTTTAAGACTCATGCAAGCACAGCCATGTGGAAATCTTAACGGGACCATGCAGCACAATATGCGGGCTGTGCACAGCGCAAGCAAATCAGTTAGGGCATTGGTCTTGATTCCTTTCAGGTTTCATTCGCAAGCTGGAGACTCAGTGTCCAGAATATCCCTTTGACTGAAAATGACATGGGCTTGAATTTTGCAGATGGTGGGCGGGCTCGGCAGGAGCAGGTGGGGGCAGTCGCGGAGCCAATTGCCGCCCGCGATTGGCTCCGTGCTGCCATTTTACGCGGGCAGGCCAATTAAGGCCAACCCATCATAAGACGCTCAGTGCTACCTGCGCGGGCCGGGAGAGGAGAGAGAATTGGGGCATGCATGAAAGAGCGCTTCAATCTCCCTGAGGCACGGATCTGCCTCAGGGAGATTGAATTGCTATTGAAATTATTAAATACATGGATTAAAAAATGTTGTGACTGTGTCACATGAGATGGGACATGTTTTTATGGTTGGGAAAAATTATTAATAAAAGCTTTAGGAAACCTCATCCCGCTCGTGGATGAGGTTTCCTAAAAAACGTGAAAACCGCTTGGCCTTTTCGCTTCCCCACCAACCTTAAGGTTGGATGGGCAGCATTAAAAATTATATTAATCACTTCCTTAAAGACCTTGATAGGCCATTTAAATATTGGTGGGTACGCAGCCGACTCTGACACGTGCCCGCTGAACGAAACATCGCGAGACAGCACAGTGACATCGGAACTCACACCCAGCGTCATCACGTGTCATTTTACGTGTTGCCATGTCAGGCCCGCCCCCACACTCTGACTGAAAAATCCTGCCCATGAGACCTATCACCACCCTCTTCTGCATATGTTAACAAAACACCAATGTGCTTCAAGTGGGAACTTCAGACACATACCCTAGCCCATCCCTGAACTTGAATGAATTCTTGAACAAGCAGGAGTCTGGCAGAAATGATTATTGCTGTATTTCTGTCCCTCCAGAATCCCAAATCAGGGTGATATAGAAAGATAAAACTTTTCTGAAATTGTTAAAATAAAAGCCACGTGCAATTTCAAAAGGAGCAAAAAACTGCTCTCTCTCAGATTCTATTTCTTTTTTCCTTCCGTTCTTTCTTATTCATTGCCTCCAAGTTTTGCTTCCCTTTCTCATGTGTCCCTCGCTCCACCTGCAGCCTTTCCTGTCTCCAGTCATGCCACTTCTCTCATCATCAGTGATTCCAGATCTCTCCTGGCCTCTCACTCGGTGAGGCTCCTTGTTTCACTCATCATCTAGAATCTGGAAATGCCATTAGGATGTGGGAACATCCTATCATTCCCTGACTGATTTTTCAACTGGACATCAAGTGAGACAGGCAAGGATGGGAAATGGAAAGGGAATATAAGATAGATATAAGCCAAGGCTTGAAAGCAAGATTAGGCACAACAAATGGAGAAGAGGAGAGGCAATGTCACAAACACTGGAACAGCCTTGCCAGGTATGTGGAAATATAATTAAAAGCTAAACATTATTATAAACAATCAATCAGCATTTTTACAGTTAGCTAATCCTCAAAGTATTTTGAAAATATAGTATTCTGTAATGAAATAAAGATCCAAACAAACCAACTGGTAAAAAAAATCTTCGAAATGCCATCTGCTGTAAAACTGTTCACGGTTCCACTCCATTAGTCAATACCAAGCAAATTGTAAGCAGACACACATCAATGATCTGCATTCTTCCCCCAGTAACCTACCAATCAAAGAGAGAACTTAAGGGTGAAGACTGAACTTCGCCAAATGAGTACATTGTGCATTCCTGAAATTTAATTGTGCTGTACGAGCTTAAACATCTATATAACAGGTGACATTTGGAAAAGTGTTAACAAGTAAGCATCTTCAGCTACCAGCTAGATATTAGAAAAATATAATTATATGGCAAATTGCAGGTCAACGCAATTTCAAAAAACACCCCACTCCAATAATACACAAATGCATAAAGTAATTATCCTTTGCAAATTGAGTATTATTGATTTAAGAAATATTGCATGCATTTTTAGTGAGGGCAATCATTAAAAAAAATTCTTCCTTCAAAACAAATCTCTTCTTAAATCCCAATGCAGGTCAATTGCTTCCACCATTCTATCTATTGTCAATTTATCAATTGCAATTATTTAAAACCCACCACACAATCAGCATGGAATGAGATAGCCATTCAGTCTCTTCCTTTTTAACACCAAACTGTCAACCTACAATGGAGGAGGTTCTACAAATGGTTGATAAGTGTTTTTTGCGACTGGAAGGCTGTTTCCAATGGGGTTCCGCAGGGCTTAGTACTAGGTCTCCTGTTTTTTGTGGTATATTTTAATGATTTGGACTTAAATGTTGGGGGCATGATCGAGAAGTTTACAGACAACACAAAAATTGGCTGCATGGTTGATAGTGAGGAGGGAAGCTGTAAACTGTGGAAAGATATCAATGGGCTGGTCAGGTGGACAGAAAAGTGGCAAATGGAATTCAACATGGTGTGATGCATTTGGGGAGGTCAAAAAGGCAAAGGTATACACTATAAATGGGAGGAGACTGAGAAGTGTAGAGGAAGTGAAGGACCTTGGAGTTCTTGTCCAAAGATCCCTGAAGGTAGCAGGACAGGTTGATAAGACGGTTAAGAAGGAATTTGGAATACTTTCCTTTATTAGCCGAAGCATAGAATATAGGAGCAGGGAGGTTATGCTGGAGTTTTATAAAACACTAGTTAGGCCACAATTTGAGTACTGTGAGCAGTTCTGATCACCTCAGAAAGGATATGATTGCACTCGAGAGGATACTGAAGAGATTTACAATGATGTTGCCAGGACTGGAAAATTGCAGCTATGAGGAAAGATTGGATAGGCTGGGGGTATTTTCTTTGGAGCAGAGGAGGCTAAGTGGAGATTTGATTGAGGTGTACAAAATTGTGAGGGGCCTGGATAGAGTGGATGGGAAGGACCTATTCCCCTTAGCAGAGAGCTCAGTGTCTAGGAGGCATAAGATTTAAAATGATTGGTAGAAGGATTAGAGGGGTGATGAGGAAAATCTTTTTCACCAAGAGGTGCTAGGGCCTGGAACTCACATCCTGAAAGCGTAGTAGAGACAGGAACCCTCAACTCATTTAAAAGGTGTCTGGATACGCACCTGAAGTCTTGTAATCTCGAGGTTTCTGGACCAAGTGCTGGAAAATGGGATTAGGCTGAGGGGCTCATTTTTCAGCCAGTGCAGACACAGTGGGCAGAGTGGCCTCCTCCTGTGCCGAACATTGTTCTACATTTTCTAAATATCTGAAAAGGAGGAATGTGCAGGGATATTGAGGATAGGGTGGGAGAGTGGCAGTGTGTGAATTGCTCCTAAGGGCAGCTAACACAGACATGATGGGCTGAATGACCTTCTTCTGTGCTGTAATGATTCTATGATTCTAAAACCTTTCTGAATTGTTACAGAATTTATGTGTTCCTTTTTACTGCCCTTGTTCAAAATGTTTGGTTGATCAGTATATAAAGGCTGTGTGTTTTCTTACCCTCAGAGTGATTGCCCCAATTTAAATAATCCCAGCAGCAAGTTTTTGTGAGTTTTTTTAAATGGTTATTTATTATCATGTACTTGCCCCAGAGGTGTAAAAATACAATGTCTCACTCACTTGACTCACACACACCACACATACAAAGTTTAGATACAGATGAAGGTAAAATAATACAATTACAATTTATTATTGCTTCAGTCTCTTTCGTGGCAGACCTGTAGTTTCTTAGATGAGTTGATGTTTTAGTTGAAGTGAAGGTCTTGTAAAACAGAGGATTCTCAGTAAACTGTGAGTCTTCTTCTAGTCAAATTTCTGGGAAGTTAGTTTTTAGGTGAACTTGAAGTTGGAACAGGTTAGGGGTGGGTATTCTTCTACTTTCAAGGAATTGCTGTTTATTACCTTGGCTGCTTAGATGATTTGCAGCTGGTTTGATCACTTTCTGATGGAACTCTCTCTGTGGAACAGCTTCTTGCTGTTATATTAAAAGCAAACAGAAAGCATGGCTGTCTTATCGCATGGCCCTTTACAAGTCAAAAGTCTATTTCCAAATAAGGTGAGTGGTTCAGGTTAACTATACATCCTATGTTGTGGCTTTCACACCTTGAGAGTTTGAGACAGCCAGCGTCTTTGTATTTGAAAGACCCATTCAATTGATAATATCCTTTTGAATTAGTTTCCAGAAAGGGCATTGGGACAACATCTCTCTGGAAGGCTCCTGTTGTTCCCATCTTGAGAAAAGGACGTGGTTTCAATCCACAAGGGAAGCCAGATGTTCTTTGGGTGGCTATCTGTCTGCAGCCTTTTGTTCAGTTTTTAAAGGTCAGTCACATGGTGAGACAGCCATGTTTGTTGTCTGCTTTTAAAAGAGCAAGTTCTTCTGCAGACGCATATCCATCAGTCAGCTATTAAGCCAGCTGTCATCAACTCCGCAGCCAAGTTAGTAAACAGTCATACCATGAAAGTGCAAGAAGGACATCCCCAGCCTGTTCTAATTCTGAATTCACCTGAGAACCAACCTCCTGGAAAGCCAACAACAAGAAGCTCTGCAGCTTACTGAAAATCTTCTGCTTTACAAGACCTACAATTCAACCAAAGCAGCACTCATCTAAGAAATGACAGGCCTGCATGAAAGAGTTTGAGACAATCATAAATTATAATTGTATTGTTTCTTACCTCGCTGTATCTAATCTTTTTGTGAGTGATAGTGTGGGTGATTAGAGTGAATGAGGCATTTCATTTCTCCAGAGCAAGTGTGTGATAACAAGTAACTTTCTTATTTTTAACTTCACACAAGTTTGTTGCTGGAATTATTTAAATTGGGAAAATCACCTGAGGGTAAGAAAGCACACACTCCTCACATACAAGACATGCAGTACTTAAAGTTGACAAGGCACCGGAACCAGGTGAGATGCAATCAAGGATGTTGAAGAAATTGAGAATAGAAATGACAGGGACATTGGCCGTAATCTTTCAGTCTTCCCTAGACTCAGGGTTGGGGCCAGAGGATTGGAAAATTGCAAACATTATGTCCTTGTTCAAAAAAGGTTGTTGTAAGGATAAGTCCAGCAATCACAGACCAGCCAGTTTAACTTCAGTAGTGGGCAAGATTCTAGAAACAATTATTCAGGATAGAATTAGTAGTCACATGGGAAAATATAGATTGACAAGGAAGAGCCAGCATGTATTTCTGAGGGGAAAATTGTGTTTAACTAATTTGCTTGAGTTTTTGAAGAGTTAACAGAAAAAGTCAATGAGGTTAATGCTGTTGATCTGGTGTACATAGACTTTGAAAAGGCATTTGACACAGTGCCACACAACAGACTTGTGAGAAAAGTTATTGCTTGTGGAATGAAAGCGACAGTAGCAACATGGATGCAAAATTGTCTGAAAAAATAGGAAGCAGTGAGTAATAGTCAATGGATATTTTTCGGGCTGGAGGAAGGCTTGTAGTGGAGCTTCCCAGGGGTCAGTCTTGGGACCCTTGCTTTTCCTGATATATATTAATGATCTAGATCTTAGTGTGCAGGGAACAATTTCAAAGTTTGCAGATGATACGAAGCTTGGGCGTGTGGTAAACCGCAACGTCAGTGTAGAACTTCAAAAGGACATAGACAAGTTGGTGGAGCAGGCCGATGGGTGGCAGGTGAAGTTCAATGTGGAGAAGTGTGAGGTGATGCATTTTGGTAGGAAGAACATAGACAGACAAGATAAAATAAGGGGTGAAATTTTGAAGGGGGTGCAGGAGCAGAAAGACTTGGGTGCATATGTGCATAGATCATTGAAGGTGGCAGGACAGGTGGAGAAAGCAGTAATAAAGCATATAGTATCCTGGACTTTATTAATAGGGGCATAGAGTACAAGAGCAAGGAGGTTATGCTGAATTTATATAAGGCACTCATTAGACCTCAGCTGGAATATTGTGTACAGTTCTGGGCACCACATTATAGGAAGGATGTGAACACATTGGAGAGAGTGCAGAAGACGTTTACAAAATGGATCCAGGGATGAGAAATTTCAGCTTTGAGGATAGATTGGAAAGGTTGGGACTGTTCTCCTTGGAGAGAAAAAGGCTAAGAGGAGATTTGAGAGAGATGTTCAAAATCGTAAGGGGGCTGGACAGAATAGATAGGGAGAGACTGTTACCGGTCATAAAAGGACCAAGAACGAGAGGCCACAGATTTAAAGTGATTTACAAAAGAAGCAAATGTGACGTGAGAAAAAACTTTTTCACACGAGTGGTTCAGGTCTGCAATGCACTGACTGGAAGTGTGGTGGAGGCAGGTTCAATCGAGGCATTCAAGAGGGCATTGGATGATTATTTGAATAGAAACAATGTGCAAGGGTACAGGGAAAAGGCAGGGCAATGGCACTAGGTCATAATGTTCAGTTGGAGAGCCAGTGCAGACATGATGGACTGAATGGCCTCCTTCTGTGCCATTAAAATTCTGTGATTCTGTGATCACAGGCAATAAGACTGACCATAAAATTTGTACATGTCTATAGGTTTTCAAACTAGAACTCTTGAGCTCTAGAGACCCTAAAGGATTGCTGCAGGATCTGTAACACAGCTAATTCTGTAATCACACTCTCAATGAGATGATTTGTCAGAAATGGGTCCATGTCCTGAGTAAGGTTCACAACAATTCTTCAATCCATTCTTCTAGTACAGCTCTCCACTGCATTGCAGTATCAAAGATTTACTCCATATTTCTTCTATTGTTTTCTGTAAAGATCTTTTTTTACAATTATTGTGCTGCTATCCTTTGGGTAATTATTGTTCTTTCAGAAGTTAAAACAGGATCCCTTGAAGTTTATCAAAATTGGCAGGTGTCCTCAACACAGAAGCATAGCTTTAAGCTTTATGTAAAATGGCTTATTTAAATCTTTATTATCAATAACCCTGACATTCAAAGGATCTTATTCAGAGGTTACAATTCTGAGTTTATGACATAGCTGGAATAAATTGACTTTGAGGAAACCCTCTTGTAAATGTAGAACCCTAAATGCTAGAACTAACATTACTGCTCTTCACTGAATGCCCTTTTCAAGGTAAGGTATCATAGGTTTCACACAGTACCTTTACCAATGATCTATACTCGGGTAAAATAACTTGTTTAAACTTCTATTTAAGTTACTTTCAGATGGATTCCAGCACTATCTTAGTCTGTTTCTGCAGCTTCCCATCAACTAGAACAATAACACTTAAACTTTTTACTTTTCAAGTTTCAAGGCCAATTGGTGAGTTGGCCTCGTGGCAAAAAAAAGGTAAAGTTTGCAGACAGCGAAGGCTTTGCACTCCAGTGAACTGCCACTCAACACTCTGGGCTTGAGGTTCACCATATATTAACCGTGTCTCAGTAAAAGCCCTTAATGTGAAAAATTTATATATTTGGTGATGAGTAAGCTTGTCACGCGGCATTGGACTTAGATGTGAATATTAAGGTGGCTGGCACATCATACACTGACCTGTTTCAATCTTGTCAACATGCTGAGGGCAGATCTCTTTATATTTGTTGAGGAGTACTGGGGGTTGCATTGCTTAGTTGCAATGTGGCTGAATGAAGCAACCTTAATCAAGCACTAATGAGCAATGAGTCTTGGAGGAAGATTATGAAAGACCTTACCTGGAGGTCATTTATTTTCAGTTGAATCCAGGTTTGAGTGCCAATCTCCAAGTTAAAATTTTGAGAGTTAAAACCCCATGGACTTGTGTACATGATCTTGTTTGACACTAATGCAGTATAGAGGGAGTGCTTCTGTGGATCACTAGTGCTTGACATAATCATTTATGAGACTCTGCCCCAGTGGCTATAACATGGAATGTGGAAAGCTACAAATCACCTACTGGAGGGTACTTGAGATGACTGTGGTAGGCAAGCTCAAGGAGCTCTAGCCTTAGAGGGTCTGGCTTCATGCAGAGGGCAACATCTTGGCAGCAGTCAGGGCAGTTAGTCTGGCTGCATGTCTGGCATCAACACAATCACTATCTGAGTGGCTGGTGAGCAAGTAGGAATGCTGCCCTCCTGAAAGAGGACAGTTTGTGGCTTCCCCATGGTGTCACTGCCACAAACATGGGGGCATGCCTCAGCATTCCCACTGCTGCGCACAAGAAGAGAGTGAGGGACAGATGTTAGTTTTGGAAGCTTTAGCCACGCCTTCTTTACTGCTTTGCAAGCTGAACTGGAACTTACAATTTAAAACATGTGGTGTTTTAAACATTGAGCAAATTGGATCTTTTGAGAAGTGATATTTAATTTGAAAGATTTGCATGACAGTCTTTATAGACTGGGATAGCTTTGAGCCATTTTGCCTTTTTTTCTTGTTTCAAATAGAATTACCTGCCTGATGAATGATTTGTGCCAGTTAAAGTGTACTTTGGTCGAGTATAAAGTGATATTAACAATTTGTGCCTGTTAAATGTTTTGACAATTGCACAATGCACCCAATTTTCTAGTAAATTCCAAAATTACACAAAATAAATACTTTACAAAAATATGTTCATCCATGACATGGAGTAAAACAATACAAAATAATAATAATGTTGGAAATTAGATTCTTTTGTGTGGAACGTAGCTTACTCTCATTTTTTACACACTTATAACGAAGGTATAGTGCATTTGTTCAACAAGTACTCAACTATAACTGAAATCACTGGTGTTCTGATAATGTTTGTGAAAAGCATTCAAGAATAGATCACTGATATAATGACTAATGAATTCTTCTAAAAATGAAGGGTATAGGTTTTGTATGATTGTGCTACTGGAAAAATTCATATGATCGTAACTGATTCATAAGAAAGGCATGCTAGACTGAATTATTTAAATATATACTAAATGCTGGTTTCAGATTGCTTACAATGTAACAGCAACAATAACTTGCAATTACATAGCATCCTTAAAACAGTAGACCATCTCAAGGCACTTCAAGGGGGGGTAATTAGACAAAATATATTGACATCAATAAGGATTTTTAAAAGCCAATTTAAAATTGAAAAGGCATCTAACACAAATGCATGGTCTTGCGCATTTTCAGTTAAAGCGTGCAACTAATAGAAGTTGTTGCTATTTGAAAAATTAGTATGCCAATGTAAACTACAAATAATTGTTCTGATGCGAAGGGCAAAACTTCTTATCCTGAATGACCTAACGATCTTTCTGTGGATATGTAAATATTGTCAAGCAGTGTAGATTGTGTCAGGCTCAGCTCCTGTATGTTACTGTGATTAAAACTGTCATTAGGAGCTAATCTCAAGCTGGAAGTGGATAGACTAAAGCTATATTGATTGTATTTATAAATGTGATCTCTTCAAGTTTCAGCTAATCACATTGTTAATTGCATCTCTGGATGTCATCTTGTCACATTTCATGTCATCACCAAACTTCAAATGCCAAATGGATTTGAAGCAGGACATTGAAAAATATAGCTAGTCATCTCTGCATTCTGAGACCAAGATTGTAAGAAGTGAACTCCCTAACATGAGGATTACATTACATGTGTAGCAATTTGATTCCAAATGAGAATAAACAAGCATTATAGAGACACAATTAAATTTACCATTACTGTGTAATTATTATTTTTTGCTTTAACACAGAAAGAATCTTTATGGTACTTCACAATAAGTGATTGGTAAGGATGTATTAACTGTTTGTGATCTTTATTCATTATTATTTCTGATCAATAGCTCTCACTCACAATGAAGAAATTGTTTTTAAATCTCCAAGGAGGCCTCATTTGGGCATCAGATGATCTATGGCCATGACTCTCTGATCTGAGGCCAGGCTGCTAGCCTGAGTTCCAATGTTCTGCCTTAGAGGACATTGGCCAAACATTGTTGGCGTCAGCTTATGGCTGCTAATAACCAGGTTTTGGACAAATCCCCTCTCCATCAATAAACTTCGATGTACTGCATCACCATGCATTCCTACATTCTCAAGCTTAGGGAAAGTTTCCCTCTTGGTAGACTGCATTTTCTCTGAAACACTGCGCCGCTGAATCTGTCAAGCATACAAAACCTGCAGTTCTCATTGGGGCAATTACTGGTCTTAAAGATCTAGAAGCGAACTGGCCATCACTTAAACATCCCATTTACTTTTCAATGAAAGGAAAATAGGTGGGCACTATAGCAAGCTTTCAATCCAATATGATTCATCCCCCCCACCCACTGAAATTAATGACTCCCTATGTAACTACCTCATCCTTACTGAACAAGATGCAGAGAGCTTTTTTGATCCAAGTAACTTTAAATATGCGTGCAAAATGGAGGTCCGATGATGTCTCTTGTTTTATTTAATTCAAGGCTTTCTCCATTGTTTGCAGGGTGGAATCTGCTGTAATTATCTGCCAACCTGTTGTGATGTCTAAAGATTTTTTTGTCTTCTTAAACCAAATTTAATAGGCCGAAATCAACAGGAGGGTGTTCAATTCTATAGGCTGAGTTGAAGCCACAGAATCTACAGTCACACTGGAAAGAAGACTCGGGAGCAGGCCACAGGAGCAGGCTTGCCTAATCCATAACCTCGTGGTGGGATGGGTGGGGCGGGGGCAGTAATAATCTTGGGGCATAGGGGGATTCTGAATCCTGACCCACGCTTGGGGAGAAAGCAGGAGCAGGCTATTGAGTTGGATAATCAGCCATGATCATAATGAATGGTGGAGCAGGCTCGAAGGGCCGAATGGCCTACTCCTGCTCCTCGTTTCTATGGGCAGAATTTCGTCCTCGATGGCAGCCGAGCCCCACCACCAAAATGGGGCCCGCCACCATTTTGAGTGGGTGGGCCAATTAAGGCCCGCTCAGCAGCCTGCCCAACAGGAAGTGCTATGCGCTTCCTGTTCCGGGGGAGAGGGAATCCCCAACTGTCAAAGTGTGCTCTTTCGCGCATGCGCATGACAGAGCACATTGCTCCCTGAGACTAAGTACTGTCTCAGGGAGATTACTGACAGGTAATAAAAGTCAAAAAAAAGGGAAATATTAAAATTATTAACATGTCCCCCTCATGTGACAATGTCATATGAGATGGGACATGTTAATAAGAAACACATAAAGTTTATTAAATTTTTAAAAAACGGACATGAAACTTCATCCCACCAGTGGATGAAGTTTCATGAATAATCTGCAGCCTACTGGGGCTCCTGGCCTGCCCACCAGCCTTAAGATTGGACGGGCAGGTCTTTAACAATGTTAATTAGCCTGTCAATGGTCTTAATTGGCCATTGACAGGTCAGCGGCAGACAGCTGATTTCGCTATCCACCCGCCTTCCTGAAAATTTAAATGGACCGGGATGACATCAGGGGTTCCTCCCAACGTCATCCTTCATCATTTTCCCCTCGGCGAGTGGGCCCCACCCCCAAATCGCAGAGGGGAAAATCCTTCAGTATGTTTCTATTTTTCTATGATTCTTTGTAATAGGCGTGTGATGGGGGTGGGGAGTTTGGGGAGTTGTGCAGACCAAGTACCCAGGCTGCTCCTGGTCCATAAGCAGTGCAGTAAAGGCACTTACCTTCTTCCCAAAGCTATACACCCCTCCCTTCAGCTGCCAGGTTTCCAGAATCCTGAGAAACCCAGCCAGCCAGGATTAAATCTGTAAAACATGTTAAATCAGTGGCTGTGGGCTCATTAAAATATTTAAATTTTCAAACCATCTTCTGGGAGCAGGTTGGCTGCATGTGCCTTATTCTTTCTCCATTAAACCCAGAAGTGGGCAGGTTAGGGTCATATTTCAGTTTTTAAAAATTTTAACACCAGACCAGAAAAGATTCGGGGGCTAGAGTCACATGCACAGCCATCAACAGTGTCACTCTTATCCTGCTCTGAAGCTGCAGGGCCAGTTCAAAAAGGTGGCAGGGTTTTGTGAGCACCCTCTTTGTGAATCACAAATGATGCATACACTGCTCCTGGCTTAACTGGAGGTAATTGAAGTGCTTGTGGAAGATCTTGGGGTGGATAAATCCTCCCATTGAGAGTTATTCTCTCCCTTCCTCTATGAGCAACGTGCCCTCTTCTTTACTACCTCTGCTGCATCTCCCTCTCATGTTACAGTTCAAGGGAAAATATAGCACCCATGTCTCAGGGCAAGTCTTTATTTAGAACCCTTGAAGTCACAACCAAGGCCTTCTCCACATGCACCACCACTCCCTGCAGGCTTCACCAACTTTAACTGATTCCTCAAAACACTTCACAAACCCAAACAGAGCCAGTAAATAGTAATCAGCAATTCACCAGGAAGTTGTTGATAGTCCTATAGCACAAACGATGTTTGAAGATATTATCAACAACTTCCTGGTGAGTTGCTGGTTACTCTTTATAGGCTCAGTTTGAGTTTGTGGAAGTGCTGAGCACTTTGGTGGAGGATCCTTCCTGTTGCTGAACACATATGCAGATGTGTGTGTTTAAGAGAGGGCATCGTTAGAGGTGTGAGGTGGAAAATGGCAGTGCTGGTGTCAAATCAGCAGTAGCACTGATTGGCAATATAATCTGCTTATACTATATGCTTTCGGTTCACAGTCTGAACTCCCTTTGCCCTCACCAAGTTTGCCACAGTCCATGCCAGAGGGGTGTGTATTTTAGTACAACATGTCATCTGGAGCACCAAAATTACTGGGAGTTATGGAGCCTAATTTTGCAGGCAAAAGGCTAAGATTTGAATCCACACTGCTGGCAAAGGGAGTCATCCAACAGAAGTGTTGAGTGAAGCTACGGGTCCATGGCAGTCATCATTTTACCATCATTGAGGAATAGAGAAGCATAAGCAGCATATTCCGAAATTGCCAGTATGCATCTCTGTAAAAGAATATAGATTGGCAATAGCAGGGGTTGATGACATTATCCCCCAGAATTAGATTTCACACACTTCATCTCAGACTGTTGCATAACTGTTACCTACAAAATCACCTACAGCATCAGGGATGGGATAATGGAAGAATTCAGGCTTGTTTGCCAATTGTTTCACATGAATGAGGATATAATACATCATGGCAAGGGAACAGCATCAACACAGACAAACAAAGGTGGCCATGGGAACAGGAGCAGATAGTTAATTCCTACATAAGACAAAAGCAGAGATATTTGACAATACCTATCTCTCATAAGATTACTTGCCTTTCTATTTTTCACTGTTCTGTTATTGAAATTAATTCTTTCTGAAGTGAGAGAATATTAAAGGCTGGGCGATATCCTCTTAAAATTACCTATCAGGACAAAATGATTAAACCCAAACCTCCTTTACTGATATTTAACACCTGTAGATTTGCTGCAGTCATTGTTATTTGCAATGTATTTATATCTCATAAGCAGCAGAATTACCAAGAAGAAAAGGTTAGTTTTGCATTCCAAAAATTTTGCTGTGATCTTATCTCAGCTAGGACTAAGCTGCAGCCTCAACTGCAAATGACTTCAGTCAATAGCTCAGCAGCTGCCACATCCTCTGTCTTTAATTGCAATCTCTTTCACCATTTCCAGCAATGCTCGACAGTTGATGATGCAAACAATTCCACACTCTGTAGGCTAGAGTAAAGCTTATTTGTTATCTAGTTAATGAAAGATGAAAAACCTGGCTGGGTAATGACTGTATCATACTTCTGCACTCACTGCAATTAAATGCTGAAAATGACCTTGTTACCACCACCTGAACAATCTCTCACCATGCTAGGCATTAATCACAACTCGGTATATTGTTTGAATCTCAGTCCAAGGACATTACACTTGCTCAGTGCATCCTTCATAGCACATTCTCCTCGACAAATTATGGCACAGTGCCACCATCAACTGGTAAGCAGAGGCTTTTTATGATCAATATGCCGGAACCATACCTTTAGTGGAATTCAATCTCAAGAGAAATATTAATATTGACTAACAAGTTGAAGCATTTGTGAGTACATGGAGAGGAACTTTCAACTTTGGTGGGGCCACAAAGATGAGTGATATCGGATCCACCGTCTGTTATACACCCCGGTCCAATTTTCTCTTCTCTTTACTTAAACAAAGATAAAAATCAAGATGGGTGTACAATAGGGGAACAATTCATGGTTCTTCATTTTACATCTCCTGCTACAGTTAAAAATTCTGGTGATATTTTTCACAATGAACTTTCAACGTATATTTTAGAAACACTAGGGACTGAATTTGCATCTCAGGGTGTGGGCGCAGACCCGACATGCACAAGCGTGAAATAGCACGTGCTGACGGCAGGCAAGCGTCCCGATGTCATCGCGCACTCACATGATATTCCGACATGCGGGAGTCGGCAGTGCACCCGCCGACAATTAAAAGGGCTGTTAAGCCCATTAATTGATTAACTGAATAGAATTTTTCCCTGCCCGTCCAATCTTACAGTTCGCGGGCGAGCGAAATGGCCAAGCGGCCTTTCGATTTTTGAGGAGACCTCATCCACGGGAAGGATGAGGTCTCTGATCTTAATTAAAAATAAAATTAAAATTTTTCAGAGCTCATTTGCAACTTGTCCCTGCTCATGTGTCAGAGTCACATGAGGGGACATGTTTTCTGTAATTTTTAAAACTTTATTTCTAATGTGGAAAATCTTCAACTCCCTGAGGCAGCCCTGTGCCTTCAGGGAGCTTTCAGTGAGAGCACCCGCGCACATGTGCTGACTTCTGCGCTCGCCCTCCTCCCCCACCACCCCCAACCCAGGCAGCGCTGAACGTTTCAGCACGTGATTCACGCTGGCTGGCCAATTAATGGCGGTGGACTGTTGCACAGCCATTCCTGGGCGCCCCTGCTGCACCCATCCAATGAGGGGAAACCCTCCCCGAGGAGTAATGACATGTAGGCATATATATAAAAAAACCCTTTTAAATGAATTCAGGGCAAAAGATTGGCAATACTGCCCATCGTGCTTTGCAATGAAATGACCTGAACTGAGAAAGCAAGTTTTGTGCAAATTTTTTGTAATATATGCCTCACCAAGATAAACACCTTCATGGAAAGCAACAGAGATTATAACAAGTCAACCAGCCAGAGACGTTAGTGTGAAGACTAGATCTTGGATCAAGATTAAGGTGAGCCACAATGTTCCAACAAATTATAAGCACCTTTTCCTGGAAACTTGACTGTAAGGGACTTCACCTAATGGAAAATTACTGGAGGAAGCAAAAGAAAGATGGACATCTTTCTGAAGGGATGCAAATCATGGTTTAAACAAAAGCCGCATTTGTGTGGGCATTGTGCTTTTAAAAGAAGCTTCATAGGACAGTATGGCTTCTCAATATAATCAGCCAACACCATCTCCTGAAAAAGGATATAAAAGATTGAACACATCAGAGACTGTACTGCAGTCAAAGGAAGAATACTTGGCTAATTATCGGAAAAGATCTGAGAGAGAGAGAGAGAGAGACCAACTGACCATTGGGAACATAATCTACAACCACAGGAGCTGGCCACCTCTGGTGATTATATGGCTACAGTTAATAACACATTTGAGCTAGATACTGGTGAAGTGTTTACTTGCATGAAGTAAAGAAACATAGTTGAACCTTCTGATGCTAGATATCAGTGAATAATTGAATTTCTGGGATTAAAGCAACAAAGCAGCTGTTGTTTTTCAGATAACATATAAATAAAAGCAAAATACTGCAAATGCTGGAAATATGACTTAAAACAGAAAATGCTGGAAATACTCAGCAGATCTGGCAGCATCTCTGGAGAGAGAAACAGAATTAATATTTTCAGTCAAATATGACTCTTCTTCAGAACTGTGTTTTTTTAATTATTTTCTTTTCACAACTTGCTAAATCTGTAATCATTTCCTGTAACCATTTTAAATCTGTGCCCGTGATAAATTTGTAATCATGGATACAGAATGTTATGATCCTGGACCAGACCCCCAAGTTCTTGGTACAATCTGGGTAGGGACCTGTAACTTTTTGTTTCAAGTATGCAAAATTTGAGATTCAAGACACCTGCTAAGGGAATAAAATCACAAGATTCCATAGGTATGGAACAAACAAAAATAAATTTTACTATACAAGGTCAGAAAGATACAACAATTTACAATATATATCTTATACTCTAACATTCATGGTTAATATGAGGTACTTGTGAGTTAACAAGCAAACTGTAGTCGAACACAATCCAAGACGGATTCCACGGATTTCTCAACAACCCAACCAGACATCAGTAAACACAGTCAACTAATCTCATTGAAACTCTGGGTGGGATTTTCCATACCTGCCCACCACCAGGATCGTCTGGTCCTGCCACAAATCAATGGACTTCTGGCTGGGGCGCCGCCTCACCCACGGCGGGTCCTACCTGCAACGGGGCCAGAAAATTCCAGCCTCTGCCTCTTTCATGAGGGATTTCAGTCTTTAACTTCAAAGACCTCACCTTCATATTCTCTCCAAATGTCACTCCAATTTGGACAGCCTCAGTAACAGCCCACCTTGCAGGGTTTCAATCTCGCCTCCCAAGACTCTGTTCCCCAAGACTCTTTTCCCCTGGATTCCCAGGTCTGCACTTTAGCACCAACTCACAAGCACAGCTTCAGCTGTGCAGAGCAGAACACTATTGCTCCAAAGGTGTACCTTCACCCCCAACAGCCTGCAGCACAGAGTCAGCAACCTTCTGCTGCCTTATTAGATCTTCAGGGCTTCTCCCAAGCCCCCATTACTTAAAGTCTCCCAACCACAGCCCTTTTTCTGCTGGAAACCTTTTTCTCTGCTCCTCTCCCCTACTGGGACCTCTCCCTGTTCTTGTCCCTGTCCCCTGCCTGGGTGGCCTCTCTGATCCTGGTGCTCTGATCTCAATCACATGATCATGAATCTTGTGCCGTTTCTTTTCAAACAGGTGCACTGGGCCCATCCTCAGCCTGAAGAACTACAAAATGCTGGATTGTGCATGTACCACCCAGTCCCCGGTATGCTCAAGCCCAGAAACTCCCAAGGCCTGTCGGAACTTGGGATTCTCGTCTGCTACTCACCGATAAGATAAGTTTGGATCTCATAACAAAATAAACAAACCCCGTTAAGCATAACAACATTTTGAGTGAGTCAATTCATTCTCTTGTAATTTGCGGGTTAAAAGAGCTACAAGGAGTTATAAATGATAGAAACTCCTGTGCGTCCAATTGGTATGGCTCGTGTTAAGAAGAATAAAATGACGTACTCAAATTTAAAGGGGAAAACCTTAGGTGAAACAGTAACTAAGTATAAAGCAAGAAAGTTATCTTTAAATGAGGGATGCTTGATCCTAAGCAGAGATAACCCAATGTGTGAGACAGAACAATGGGTGAAAGGTTTGCTAAAAAGCTGTTTGGCTTATGGCAGACAAGAGGCAGTTTAAAATGCTGAATGTGAAAAGACCAGGTTAAAAAAGGAACTGAGGAAAAGGACTTTAAATCATTTTTGGGAGGCTGTGGTCAATCGATTGTTGAAAGAACTAGGTGAAGAAAGGGAAAACTGGGGACAAGAAAGGGAGCACCATCTGCAGTCACCGTCGCCAGGAAGCACCCTGGGAAGAGTGTCCTCTGCAGTCACCATCGCTGGGAAGCAGCCTGGGAAGATTGTCCTCTGCAGTCACTGTCAGCATGAAGCAGTCTGGGAAGAGCGTCCTCTGCAGTCACCATCGCTGGGAAGCAGTCTGGGAAGAGTGTCCTTTTCAGTCACCATTGCCAGGAAGCAGTCTGGGAAGACTGTCCTCTTCAGTCATCGTCGCCAGGAAGCAGTCTGGGAAGAGTGTCCTCTTCAGTCATCGTCGCCAGGAAGCAGTCTGGGAAGAGTATCCTCTGCAGTCACTGTCGCCGTGAAGCAGTCTGGGAAGACTGTCCTCTTCAGTCATCGTCGCCAGGAAGCAGTCTGGGAAGACTGTCCTCTTCAGTCATCGTCGCCAGGAAGCAGTCTGGGAAGACTGTCCTCTTCAGTCATCGTCGCCAGGAAGCAGTCTGGGAAGAGTGTCCTCTGCAGTCACCGTCACCGTGAAGCAGTCTGGGAAGAGTGTCCTCTGCAGTCACCGTCACCGGGAAGCAGTCTGGGAAGAGGGTCCTCTGCAGTCACTGTCGCCGAGTGAAAAAAAACAAAGAGTGACATCACAGGAAAACTGTAAGTTCCTTGGCTGGTAAATAACTGCTAGTTTGAACTACCTATTCTAAGTTGATTTCAGATTAAAGGTGACTACTGGGGTCCAGGATCGGAGGCCTAACACTTCAGCTTCAACTCAGCAGAGAGAGTGAATTCCAGTTGATTTTCAAAAGTGTACTTTGAATCTCTATTCTAACTTGCTTTCAGATTAAAGGTAAATAGGATAAATATTTTACAGATTGATAAACTAAAGACCAGTAGGAAATTTAAAAACAAATTGAAAAACTAACTAAATAAAATAGAGATGCAGGGCCAGGCGATGTGTTGTAGCTGCATGATGCGGGAGCTGGTGGACCCCATTGTGGTTCCTCATGACCACATCTGTAGCAAAAGTTGGTTGCTCGAGGAACTCTGGCTCAGAGTTGATGAGCTGGAGTCTGAGCTTCGGACACTGCGACACATCAGGGAGGGGGAGAGT
Source organism: Carcharodon carcharias (assembly GCF_017639515.1). NCBI lineage: Eukaryota > Metazoa > Chordata > Chondrichthyes > Lamniformes > Lamnidae > Carcharodon > Carcharodon carcharias. Next base: position 107,968,410 of record NC_054479.1, on the reverse strand, counting down.
TACCTGGACACTGTGTTTCAGGAGACAGTCACACTCCTTAGATTAACTGCCTTAAATTCAGCCAGTGGTCACGGACAGGAGGGTGTGACGATGATTGAGGCAGGTAGAGGGATCCAGGAAGTAACACTGCAGGAGCCTCAGCCCTTGCCCTTATCCAAAAAGTTTGAGATTCCTGTTCCCTGTGTGGAGGAGAGCGGGGACTGTAGGGAGGATGAGCAAACTGACCATAGCACCGTGCTACAGGGAGCCATTCAAGTGGGGGGAGAAAAGAGAAATGTAGTTGTAATTGGGGATAGTATAGTTAGGGGAATAGATACTGTTCTCTGTAGCCAGGATCAAGAGTCCTGAAGGCTGTGTTGCCTACCTGGTGCCAGGGTTAAGGATATCTCATCTGGGCTGCAGAGGAACTTGGAGTGAGAGGGGAAAGATCCAGTTGTTGTGATCCACGTAGGTACCAACGATATAGGTAGAATGAGGAAAGAGGTTCTGCTGAGGGAATACGAGCAGCTAGGGGCTAAATTAAAAAGTAGAACCAAAAAGGTAATAATCTCTGGATTACTACCTGACCCACCATCTGTAATTGGCACAGGGTCAATAAGATTAAAGAGGTAAATGCGTGGCTCAAAGATTGGTGTGGCATAAATGGGTTCGAATTCATGGGACACTGGCACCAGTACTGGGGAAAGAGGGAGCTTGTGTGTGTGTGCCCCACACACCTTAAACCAGCTTATATTTCAACTCTTGGACTCGAACTCAAGTTCTGTCGAAGGGTCATGAGGACTCGAAACGTCAACTCTTTTCTTCTCCGCCGATGCTGCCAGACCTGCTGAGTTTTTCCAGGTAATTCTGTTTTTGTTTTGGATTTCCAGCATCCGCAGTTTTTTTGTTTTTATCCACTTGAATCATGCCAGGACCAGTGTCTTGGCGAATTGCATAACTAGGGCTGTAAATAGGGCTTTAAACTAAATAGTGGGGGAGAGGGTTCAGTTGCATGGAAATATAAAAAAATCAAAGTTTAAGGAGGGGGTAAGATTGCAGGTTAGTGACGAGGCTGATTGTTACCAAAAAGTGAAAGGAAGGGACAGAGTGTGTGAACGCCATATGGCACCAATGAATCATATAAGAGTAGGGAAAATTGACAATAGCACAAACTTTAAAGACTTTGTATCTGAATGCACATAGCATTCAGAATAAAACTAATGAGTTAACAGCGCAAATAGAGATAAATAGGTATGTTTTGGTGGTGATTACTGAGACTTGGTTATCGGGAGAACAGGTTTGGGAGTTGAATATCCAAGGGTACTCAGTGTTTTGGAAGGATAGACAGGAAGGAAAAGGAAGTGGTGTAGCTTTGTTAGTAAAGGAAGAGATCAGTGCTACAGTGAGGAATGATATAGGCACTGGAGAGCAAGAAGTAGAGTCAATCTGAGTAGAAATAAGAAATTGCAAGGGAAAGAAGTCCCTGGTGAGAGTAATCTATAGGTCCCCAAATGGTAGTTAAGCAGTGGGGCACAGTGTAAACCAGAAAGTACTGGGAGCCTGTAAGAAAGGCACGGCAATAATCATGGGTGATTATAATATGCATATAGACTGGACTAATCAAATTGGCAAGGTAGCCTCGAGGGAGAGTTCATAGAGTGTATTAGAGATTGTTTCTTGGAGCAATATGTTATGGAACCAGCCAGGGAGCAGGCTATTCTGGATTTGGTTTTGTGTAATGAGAAGGGATTCATTAATGATCTCATTGTAAAGGATCCTCTAGGGAAGAGTGATCATAGCATGCTCGAATTCAAGTTCAGTTTGAGAGTAAGAAACTTGAGTCCCACACGAATGTTCTGGAGTTAAGCAAAGGTAATTACATAGGCATGAGGGCAGATTTGGCCCTAGTGGACTGGGCAGGAGGAGTACAAGATAGGACAGTTGATGAACAGTGGCAGATATTTAAGGAGATATTCAATTCCTCCCAAGTAAAATATATTCCAAAGAGAAAGCAAAATGCTAAGAGGAGGAAAAAGCATCCATGGCTAAGCAAGGAAGTTAAAGATAACATAAAGGCAAAATCTAAGGCATACCAAATTGCAAAGGTCAATGGCAGGCTGGAAGATTGGGAAACTTCTGAAGATCAACAAAGGGTTACTAAAAAAATAATAAAAAGAACAAAGGTAAATTATGAAAGAAAATTAGCGCAAAATGTAAAAACTGATAGCAAAAGCTTCTACAAGTAAATAAAAGGAAAGAGAGTAGCTGAAGTGAATGTTGGTTCCTTGGACGATGAGACTGGGGAGTTAATAGTGGGGAATGCAGAAATTGCAGAGATGCTTAATCAATATTTTGCCTCAGTTTTCATGGTAGAGGACACTAGTACCACCACAATAGTAACAAGTAGTGCAGAGGGTATAAAGAAGGAGGAACTTAGAACAATCACCATCACTAGAGAAAAAGTGCTGAGCAAACTATTGGGATTAAAGGGTGACAAGTCCCCAGGACCTGATGGCCTACATCCCAGGGTCTTAAAGGAAGTGGCAGTGGAGATAATGGATGCATTGGTTATAATATTCCAAAATTCCCTGGATTCTGGGTTCCAGTAGATTGGGAAAATGCTAATATAAAGTCCTTATTCAAAAAGAGGGGCGGGGGGGAGGGGCAGAAAGTAGGAAACTATAGACCAGTTAGTTTAACGTCTGTCATTGGGAAATTGTTGGAATCCATTATTAAGGAAGTAGTAATGGGGCATTTGGAAAGTCAAAATGCAATCCATCAGAGTCAGCATGGTTTTATGAAGAGTAAATTGTGTTTGACTAATTTTCTATAGTTCTTTAAAGATGTGACAAGCAAAGTGGATAATGGGGATCCTGTAGGTGTAATATATCTGGACTTCCAGAAGGCCTTTGATAAGGTGCCGCACAAAAGATTAATACACAAGATAAGATCACACAGTGTTCAGGGTAATTTATTAGCTTGGACAGAGGATTGGCTAACCAACAGAAAGCAGAGAGTTGGGGTAAATGGGTCTTTTTCTGGATGGGAAGCTGTAACTAGTGAGGTGCCACAGGATTCGGTACTTGGGCCCCAACTATTTACAATCTATATTAATGACTTGGATTCAGGGATAGGAGGTACTATAGCTAAATTTGCAGCTGACACCAAAATATGTGGGAAAATAATTTCCAATAAAGAAATAAGAAATTTACAAAGCGATATGGACAGGTTAGGTGAATGGGTCAAAATTTGGCAGATGGAGTTTAACATGGATAAGTGTGAGGTTATCCATTTTGGCCGGAAGAATAAAAATGCGGCTTATTATTTAAATAGAGAGAAACTTCAGAATGCTTCAGTGCAGAGGGATTTGGGTGTCCTCGTGCATGAATCGCTGAAAGCTAGTATGCAGGTACAGCAGGTAATAAGAAAGGCAAATGGAATTTTGGCATTTATTGCTAAAGGAATAGAGTATAACAATAGGGAAGTGTTGTTGCAACTGTACAAGGCATTGGAGTACTGTGCACAGTTTTGGTCCCCTTATTTGAGAAAGGATGTAGTTACATTGGAGGTGGTTCAGAGGAGGTTCACTAGATTGATTCCAGAGATGCAGGGTTTGTCGTATGAGGAGAGATTGAGCAGTTTAAGCCTATACTCACTAGAGTTTAGAAGGATGAGAGGAGATCTAATTGAGGTATATAAGATGCTAAAAGGGATAGACAAAGTAGATATGGAGCAGATGTTTCCCCTTGTGGAGCATTCTAGAATGAGAGGCCATTGTTTTAGGTTATGGGGTGGTAGATTTAAATCAGGGATGAGGAAGAATTACTTTTCTCAAAGGGTCGTGAATCTGTGGAATTCACTACCTCAGAGTGCAGTGGATACCAGGACGCTGAATAAATTTAAGGAGGAGATAGACAAATTTTTAATCTTTAATGGGTTGAAAGGTTATGGGGAGAGGACAGGAAATTGGAGTTGAGGCCAAAATGAGATCAGCCATGATTGTATTGAATGGTGGGGCAGGCTCGAGGGGCTGAATTGCTTACTCCTGCTCCTAGTTCTTATGTTCTTATATCACTGAGTTACAATACCTAAAAAAATCAGTTATTGGAGAAACAGAAGTTAAGTGACAAAAGGAAGGAGGAACCACGTAAACAGAAAGAGAAAGCAGGCAAAGGTGAAAAACCAAATGAGGACATGAGAACGCAGTAAGGGTAGCACACCAGTCAGTTCAAGAGAAAAAGGAGAAACAGGACCATGCAGAATGTGAGGAAAGAATTAGGGAGTTAGTGGGAAACTGTTTGTTAAAAAGCGAGTAATGTGTGCAATGGCACAAGACTATATAAGTGACAAGGGAGACAAAGTAGACTCTGGACTTCCTTGAGAAGATTGGAGATCCCCAGTGCAAAAAAGGGGAGGACAAAATGTGCCCTCTCCATTTTATTAAATATAAACTTGGGTTAAGTGGGGATGACTTAATGGAAGAAAGACAATATCAACAAGAATAATCATTGACTGGCCTTAGAAAATTAGCAAAAGATATAACCAAACTAAAGAGGAGAGGAGAAATAGAAAACCATCTGATCCTAGTAGAGCACCATGCCTCATTGGCTAAGTATGATGAGGAAGAAAAGAAAAGGCTTTTTATTTACATTCCTCAGACATTTTAAGGGAACACCCTGAAAACATAGAAATTGCAACACAGATTTGGAGGAGTTAGTGAATGGGTTTTGGGAATTAATTGAGGATAACACCTTTTGGAATGTAGAATCCACCATTCAATGAAGACCCGAAAGAATGGTCTAGGCAATTTGCCAATCGACTCTGGGCAGTATATGGTGAAACCTTAGACAGGCTGGGGGTGGACAGCGAGAGAGAAAAACTAACCAGAAAGGCATCAAGTCATTCTTTAAGGACCCTAATCAGCCTTAGTCTGTCTTATAAGAGCTACCATGGAAAGCTGGTTTGATCCCAGTGACGAGAACACTGAGAATAAGGTGCCACAGAAAATGACAAGATTATTTGAATCTCAATGGGATGAAAAATGGGAGATGGATAAAGGAAATCAATGAAAGGCAAGGTGGTCTTGGGTTTTAAATGCAATCAATTCTACATGTTCTACATGTTATTCTCAATCATCAGTCAAGTGAGGGAAGGGGTCATCAACAGAGCCATCAAGCACTTGTTTAGAAATAACCTGCTCACTGATACTCAGTTTGGGTTCTGCCAGGGTCACTCAGCCCCTGACCTCATTACAGCCTTGGTTCAAACATGAATAAAAGAACTGAACTCCAGAGGTGAGGTGAAAGTGACTGCCCTTAACATCAAGAGAGTATTTGACCAAGTGTGGCATCAAGGAGCCAGTGAAAAACTGGAGTCAATGGGAATCAGGGGGAGAACTCTCCACTCATTGGAATCATACATAGAAACATACATAGAAAATAGGAGCAGGAGTAGGCCATTCGGCCCTTTGAGCCTGCTCTGCTTTTCATTATGATCATGGCTGATCATCCAACCCAATAGCCTGCTCCCGCTTTCTCCCCATATCCTTTGATCCCTTTCACCCCAAGAGCTATATCTAACTCATTCTTGAAAACATACAATGTTTTGGCCTCAACTACTTTCTGTGGTGGTGAATTCCACAGGCTCACCACTCTCTGGGTGAAGAAATTTCTCCTCATCTCAGTCCTAAATGGTCTACCTGTATCCTCAGACTGTGACCCCTGGTTCTGGACTCCCCCACCATTGAGAACATCCTTCCTGCATCTACCCTATCTAGTCCTGTTAGAATTTTATAGGTTTCTATGAGATCCCCTCTCATTCTTCTGAACTCCAATGAATATAATCCTAACCGACTCAATCTCGCCTTATATGTCAGTCCTGCCATCCCAGGAATCAATGTGGTAAACCTTCGCTGCAGTCCCTCTATAGCAAGAACATCCTTCCTCAGATAAGGAGACCAAAACTGCACACAATATTCCAGGTGTGGTCTCACCAAGATCCTGTACAATCGCAGCAAGACATGCCTGTTCCTGTACTCGAATCCTCTGGCTATGAAGGCCAACATACCATTTGCCTTCTTTACCGCCTGCTGCACCTTCATGCTTACCTTCAGCGACTGGTGTACAAGGACACCCAAGTCTCGTTGCACATTCCCCGCTCTAAATTTATAGCCATTCAGATAATAATCTGCCTTCCTGATTTTGCTACCAAAGTGGATATCCTCACATGCCATGCATTTGCCCATTCACTCAGTTTGTCACAAAGGAAGATGGTTGTGGTTGTTGGAAGTCAGCCCTCTCAGTTCTAGGACTTCACTGCATGAGTTCCTCAGGGTAGTGTTCTAGGTCCATCCATCTTCAGCTGCTTCATTAATGACTTTCCTTCCATCATAAGGTCAGAAGTGGGGATGTTTGCTGATGATTGCACAATGTTCAGCATCATTCACTGCTCCTCAGATACTGAAGCAGTCTATATCCAAATGCAGTAAGACCTGGTCAATATCCAGGCTTGGGCTGACAAGTGGCAAGTAACAATCACACCACACAAGTGCCAGGCAATGACCATCTCCAACAAGAGAGAATATAACAAATGTCCCTTGACATTCAATAGCATTACCATCACTGAATCCCCCACTATCAAGACCCTGGGGGTTACCATTGACCAGAAACTGAACTGGACTAGCCATGTGAATACTGTGACTACAAGAGCAGGTCAGAGGCTAGGAATTCTGCAGCAAGTAACTCACCTCCTGACTCCCCAAAGCCTGTCCATCATCTACAAGGCGCAAGTCAGGGGTGTGATGGAATACTCTCTACTTGCCTGGATGAGTGCAACTCCAACACTCAAGAAGCTGGACATCATCCAGAACAAAGCAGCCCGCTTGATTGGCATCCTATCCACAAACATTCACCTCCTCTTCCACTGACGCACAGTGACAGCATTGTGTACCATCTACAAGATGCACTGCAGGAACTCAGCAAGGTTCCTTAGACAGCACTTTCCAAACCCCTGACCACTACCATCTAGAAGGACAAGGGCAGCAGATGCATGGGAACATCACCTGGAAGTTCTGCTCCTAGCCACTCACCATCCTATCTAGGAAATATATTGCCATTCCTTCACTGTCACTGTGTCAAAATCCTGGAACACCCTCCCTAATAGCACGATGGATGTACCTATACCACTGGAGCTACAAAGGTTCAAGGAGGCAGCTCACCACCACTTTCTCAAGGGCAATTAGGGATGGGCAATAAAAGCTGCCTTAACCAGCGACACCTACATCCCATGAATAAACTTATAAAAATATCCCATCTGGCTTTCTATAGTCAGGCGACCTCTGCCATGAGGCAGTCTCTGTCAGCAGACATCTTATGATCAATTCAATAAAGACCTAAAATGTGAAAGCACTGAGAAGCTGTCTTTAAACATTAAACAAGGTGTTTGAAATGAAAAGAGGAACTCCCAAGAAGTGGCAGTAGGAGGGCAGATGATCAGGTTTGTTATAATTGTGGGGGGAAAGGTTATTTTGCAAGGGCCTGTGGAAACCTCAGAAAATATGGATAGGAGGAGTCGAAAAGGTAAACACAGCAGAGCCAAGTGTCCCTAGCTATAGGAAACTAATGGAATGTGTGGTCAATATTGTGAAGGAACAAAACTCCTGACAGGAAGATTGGGTTCATGCAACTCAGGGGGTGGGTGGGGTGGGGTGGGGGGTTGGTGACAGGGAACTACCCAATGAATGAATCTGATGGGGCTGCACCCAGCTCAAGCACCTGTGCCCACTCAAGTCTGATAAGCATGATAGACCATACATGGACACTATTGTGGAAGGAAAGAATGGCAGTTATCTAATCAACATCAAAGCTTATAACAAGGTGATTGATATGAAAACATAGGGCAGCACTTTCTGGTCGACGAGCGGGGGCAGGACTCACTCGCCGATGCATAAAATGTCGCAGCATGACATCGGGTGTGCATCCCGATGTCACCCCAAGTCATTTAGATTTTCAGTTCGGCAGGCACACAGCCTGTCAATGGCCTATTAAGGCCATTAAAAAAGTAATCAAAGTGATCAATGGACCTGCCCATCCAACCTTAAGTTTGGAGGACCGGCAAAGAGCTCAGGCGGCCTTCTGAAATAACATGAAACTTCATCCATGAGCTGGATGAAGTTTCAAGAGGGATTTAAAATGTTCGGAAAATTTTTAACTATAAGTAATGGACACGTCCCAGCTCATGTGACAGTCTCATATGAGGGGACATGTCAGGGAAATTTTTTCTTACCTTGAATAAATTTTTAAACGTTCAACCGATCTCCCTGAGGCAGCACTTTGCCTCAGGAAGATCTGTGCGCTCTTCTGCGTGCATGCATGAAGGAGCGCACAGGCCTGCTCCGGGAATCCTGCTCCCCCTCTCTGCCCGCATAGGGAACACACAGTGCTTCCGGACGGGCGTCACACTGGGTGGGCCTTAATTGGCCCACCCATATAAAATGGTGGTGTGCCCCTGACTGGAGGTGCCAATAAGGAACCCGCCCACTTGTGCCCGCTCCCTCACAACCCCTCCCCCCACCCCCCAGTGGGAGGAAATGCTGCCCATAAAGTCTTTATGGTCAAGTGAAAAATCTTAGTCCTCAAAGGATTTTCAGGAAAATCAGTGGCTGGAGTTGCATCTAAACCCTTAAATTTTATGACGGGACCCCTGCAAATTAAGTGGACTTGTAATTCAACACAATGGGACCAACATGGAATGGCAATATTGGGCTTTGACTGAATGTTGACACGTAACATTGTCATAGGCATGCACAATACCTGTCCATGGGATAGAGTGGACAAAACTGACCAAATGTTGGTTATTCCACCACTTCATGGGGAGGTATGGATTGTGACTTCAGCAGGACTCTATGATCTAGAAATCCTAAAGAATATGATCCCAGAAAGATACAGACAGATAGTGAAAGGTAACAGGTGAGCTTTCACCACCCATAAACATGGCTCTGTAAGTGTGAAGGGATTACATCTTTGAGTAGGAGGAGATCTTCCGTCCCAATCTTAGAAGCAATATGAAAAAGCAAAATACTGCAGACACTCCCTTTGTCTTGTGTCCAAGACAACTTTGTCAATCTACCCTTAGCTCCCACCTTCTATTCTTCTTTATCTGCTCCACCCCCCTTAAACAGTATAAATTCCATCTCATTTCTACTTCTCTTTAGCTCTGAAGAAGAGCCAAATGGACTCAAAACATTAACTCTGTTTCTCTCTCCACAGATGCTGTCAGGCCTGCTGAGATTTTCCAGAATTTTCTGTTTTTGTTTCAGAAACCATATACCTTCCTGAGGGAGGCAAAATAATCTGGACAGGGCAGTAACTCCGTTAATGGATCAGGGAGTCTCGAGACCTTTGACCATTTATATAAATTCACCTATTTGGCCTGTTAGGGTACTGGAGAAGGGGGAGGGGTCAGGGGCTCATGTTGAATGACCATTGACTATGGTTTCCTTAACTAAAATAGCCCTGCCTGTACACCCAATGTGGAGAGAGTGCAGAGGAGATTTACAAGGATGTTGCCAGAATGTTGCAGCTATTGGATAGGCTACGGTTGTTTTCTTTAGAATGGAGGAGGCTGAGGGGTGACCTAATTGAGGTGCACAAAATTATGAAGAGCCTAAGTAGGGTAGACAGGAAAGACTTGCTTCCCTTAGCTGAGGGGTCAATTACATGGGAGCATAGATATAATAAGGTAATTGGTAGAAGGATTAGACACGAGGAAAAACTTTTGCATCCAGAGGGTGGTGGGTGCCTGGAATTCACTGCCTAATTTAGTGGTTCAGGCTGAAATACTTGGATCTGCATCTGAAGTGCTGTAGCCTCCAAGGCTACGGACCAGGTGCTGGAATGTGGGATTAAAATGAACGACTAGTTTCTTTTTAATCTTTTTGGCCAGCGCAGACACGATGGTCTGAATGGCCTCTTTCTGCATCGTAACTTTTCTATGGTTCTTTAAAGGACCTAATTAGCAATAGACCACAATTAGCAACGGTCTTCCGTAAACACTCTCTCATCAATTTCCCCTTCATCCAGAGGATCAATACAAGTTTGCCTATAGACACTAACTGCCAGATATAAGGTGCTTGTAAAATAATTTTATATTAGCTTTCACCAAGACAGGAGGTGACAGAGACTTGAGGGTAATTTTAAGAGTGTGCATTTTTAGCTGGATGTCCTTGGCAGCCAGCAATGCAAACTCGAAAGTTGGGCATGAACTACCTACAATTCTTCAAGCAAGAAAATGATTAGTTACAAAGTTGACAGCACTGCACAGCTACATTTCCAACTTGTGCTGTCATTGCACAGTGCTTCCAGTCAGAATTACCTTACAAAATGATGCCTCAGTGCAGGAATGTTGATAAGCCATTGTGGTTTGTGAAGGAGACCAGAAAACTGGTCTTAAGCAGGATTTGGCCTTGCATATTTTGATCTTTATATGATAAATTCAATTGAACCCAATAAGACAGGCTTTATCTACAGAATAAGTTTGCATTTAAGCCGTAATTGAACTTCCACTTTGTCCCTAAGCGTTTTCTATTGACAGATTAGAAGAGGCCAAACAACAAAATTAAAAAGTAAAAGTAATCCCAGTCAAGGTAGCATACCAGAAACTCAGCCAATTGTGTAAAATTGTAGGAAAATGCACAGATTTCAGAATACTGCCGCCATTTGAGTCTTGATTAGAACTGTCTTTTGTAGATACCATGCTACTGAACATTAGGAACTGAGTCCTCACATTAGGAAACACCAGTCTGAAGCTTTCTAAGCTTCATAAATGCAATGCTTGGAAGCATCTGTGCACTGAAAGAGTCTGCAGACTTGTCAAGTGTGAGGCATGTTAAGGTCCAATTAATATACAAATTAAGGTATGTTCTCATAATGCACTCAGAGCAATTGAACAGAATTCCAGACACTAGACCGCATGGAATGCATCTGTCTCAGTTGTGTCCTTGCTGTCAAAGGTGTACTGCTGTTTGCAAATTACTGCTTCCATTCTATCATGCTGTAGTAGGAGAAAGGACATTATTGAACCTTTCTGCAGCCTCAGTGACAGTTTCTTTAATAACCTATTATCCGCTGCCTGTTTTGCTAGGTAATTGTGATAATGCACAGCTTATGGATATATCTCTATTTGTAGGTTCTAGATTTTGTTTTTCCTTCTTTCGGGAGGTCTTGTGGCACAATGGGTAGAATCCCTGCCTCACAGCCAGAAGCTCCAGGTTCACGTCTTGCTCCAGGACTTGATGGCCAAGGAAGATGTGTTCGTAATGTGGCCATACAGGTAACAACTTGTAAATCCTTCTGATATACATTAATAGCAGGTGGTAAGAGCAAGAGAATGGAAAGAAATTATAGCCTCTACCATCACTATCCATAGCTCCAGATGACAACATGCATGTTAAGGTGTATGTTGCCTCAGCAACTTAAAGCCCTTAAGGGTTGGCTCAGTGGATCGGACAGCTGGCGTGGATCAGATTGGTTCCCAATCCAGCTGGGGTTGATTTTGGACCTGCCTCCTTGCACTCCATGTGAAGAAGATCATGGTGCTAGGGGTTAGACCTGCCTTCAGGCAGAGAACTCAAGAAGATCCTCTCATCGGATGGAGGTGCTGTTGGCAAGGGCAGCATTTGTTGCTCATCCTTAACTGCCCTTGAACTGAATGGCTTGCTAGGCCATTTCAGGAGTCAGTTAAGAGGACAATGATCACTGGAGGCGTGCCAGGCAGGTATGTTCTGCAGCTTAGCAGATAGATGATCCTCAAGTATCTGCCCACAAGGGGGTCAGTGGGGGTGGGGTGGAGGGGGGGGTGGTGGTGGTGGTTGGTGATAACCTCAGAAATTACAGCTCCAACAGCCTAATGTTGGTGGTGGTGAAACTGGTCTCTGTCTTCTAAGTCCTAAGCATGTGTGCCTTCTAAGTGCTGACCTAATTAGGGGATATGTGAAATAGGTGGCTGGTGTTGATGGCTGCCTTGAGGGGTGAAGTTGGGCCTTCATCTTCTTGGGAATAAAATATAAATGATCTTGCAATGACAAGCTTATTCAGATTTTATTTATGTTTGTTCAAGGAATGTGGGCATCGCTGGAATGGTCAGCATTTATTGCCTATCCCTAATGGCCCTTGAGAAGACATTGTTAAGCTGCCTTCTTGAACCACAGTTGACTTTTCTGTAGCAGTTTGGCACAACTGTATGGCTTGCTAGGCCATTTCAGAGGGCAGTCAACCCCTTTGTTGTGGGTCTGGTGTTACTTGGGCCAGACCAGGTAAGGGCAGCAGACTTCCTCCCATGAAGGCGATTAGGGAAGCAGATGGGTTTTTAGAACAATCCAGCAGTTTCATTATTAATGAGAGTAGTATTTTATTCCAGATTTAAAAAGTAATTGAATTCAAATTCCCCCAATTGCCATGGTGGGATTCAAACTCATGCCTCCAGAGTATTAGTCCAGGCATCTGAATTACTAGCCCAGCAACATTTCCATTTTGCTACCAGCCCCTTCATGTGCTTACTTGCATACTTTGTGATTCCTCTGTACTCAATTGGAGAAAGTAGCAGATATTACAGACAAGCAGTCATCCTGAAAGACATCTTAGATATATAGCACAGAAACACTGTGGTCCAATGCAGTGTTAATGCTCCACACAGGCCTCTTCCCACCCCGCTTCATCAAACCCTTATCATCCTTTCCAGGGCCTGCAATTCCCTTTCCACTGGGCAATCTTCACAACATGTTCAGAAGATCTGTGTGAGAGCAGGCTGCTTGGCAGGGCAGTGAGGTTGCTGAAGCTCTGCACTATGGGTGTTACAATCTGATACTCAAGAACCATTAGTGCAGATAGCTGGGTGTTCTCGATTGGGGTAGAATGAAGTAGATAGGCTTGAAAGCCCACGTCAAACCATGATGGAACCTACACCTGAGTTTACAACCTTGGCAACCAAGAACACAGAGTGGCAGTGATCTCCACAATGGCTTGCAGATCGAGCTGAGTTCAGTCAGGTGGTGATGCATCAGTGTACAGATGCTGGCTAAGAACTCACCATTCACACTCCCAAACTGCACAGTTTATTTTACACTCTCTTAAATGAGTGGATTAACCACTGATGTAGGATCGGCGAATTATACTTGAAAGCAGGCTGATGGAGCGCTGAATCACTGAGCTCAGCAGCTTGCACGTTTCTCCTCTTCCCATCATTTTCCCTTGCTTCATCAAGTGCTCCCATCTGCAATTCACATGATGGTTCCTCCCTGCCCTTGCCTGTGCGAATATCTGTACCGCTGCTTGCCATTGTACGACTGGATGTATCTGGTTTAAGTATCCAGACCAGAAGCTATATTGTGTAAATGCAGCATACAGGCATTCTACGTGGGCAGCATACAAGCATCCCGGTGCTTGTTGTTTGCCTCATTTCATAGGGAACAGGACAAATGCATAATGATGACAGCAACACAGTGTCCTGGTGAAAAATAGACAGGCCTGTGTAGATAAATAGCTATTAGGGTGCTGTTGTCCCTGGTGTTGTGGCCCCCAGTTTACATTGAAGTGTTATGAAAATAAATGCTACTTCAACACTGTTAAATTATGCAAATTTTAAGTACATTTAGCTTAGAAATTAAAATTTCTCCCCCTCCATTTTATCTCATGCCAATTTGGACATGATGGCGGGTGAGTAGCATCACCAAAGGAACTGTCCACCAATTGGGATTAACAGCTCTTGGAGAGGAAGGGATTGAAACCAAAAACTCTATAATTTCTGAATAAAGCCTTTCAATGTGTGTATGTTGCATTCAGCTGAAAAACAATTAGAATTAATGTAATCTCAGATGAGGGTATTGGTTGTGGGATGTGATGTAAAAGAAAATGGGTTCCAAGCACTGTCCGGTTGTTGCAATTATTCTTTCAACCTATGATAGGAATAGTAAACCCTACACATGAGAAATAAGATTTGGTTAATGCCAGGGGCAGTTTAGCTACCAAATAACTTCAGTTAATCATCACGATATCATTTCAACATCAAAGGCTGGGTTCTTTAAATCAGATATATCTACTGACATCATGGAGTAGGGATTTGGCTGTGCTATTAACTAGGCTTCTCAAATCAGGTCATTCTCAACATTGGTTTACTGAAGCCGGCTCCCAGACAGACACAAATTTGCATAATTTCTTCCTTTGTTAATCTGGCAGAGTTTGATCTTTCATAAGTGTGTTTGAAATACCAACTCCTCCCCATAATGGCAATGATTCATTGGCCAATAAACTTGCCTAAATAAATTTTCTTTGATTTTATGATCCTGTGTCAAATATACAAAAATAATGTCTATGATTACATGGTAACCTTTGATTGACAATATGTCCCTTGCTATAAAGAGACACAGATTTATAACATTATATTAGCTATTAAACCCATTGCTATGTAAAAAAAAATGACACCCTCTCATACCTTTAATCTCCTCCTCCGGGGTTTTCATTCGCTCATTTATTTTTATAGTTGCAAGAATTTTCCATTAATATGCATCATCAATATACACTTCATTTATTCTAAGAAGTCACACCATAGAGGTATATTAATAATTTTTAAAGTACTTCAAGTTTTAAGCTCATTATCATTTCCATTTACTGACATTAATATGATAGAGCACAATCTCATTTTCTTTAAAATGATCATTCCCTCTCTTTCATGAACCCTTATATTAAGTATATCATGATTATGGCTGAAAAATACTTTAGCTCCCAAGCTGATAGATGAAGACAGTGAGTGGAAAGCTTTTTATTGATTTCAGTAGCTTTGAAACCTTATTGTGACCACAATTTTGCCGTAATGAAATTAGAGCAATTTTCTTGAGCATCAGTGTCTGATCAAACGTGGTTCCAAACGTTCCTGAGCGCTAGCGCACTGTGACATTTTGATGAATTAGAAATAAAATTCATGGTTGAAAAATTATAATATTAATCACATAAATATACGCTATGCACTTTCTGGAAGATTAAGTTACTTAATACATCATTGATAATACTTTCTCTTTAGTGGAACTTAAAATAATGGACATACGTTTGCTGTTAAAATAAATATTTTGGTTCAAAACTATACTCCCATTTGCTTAATACCTGATCGTGCTGTTGTAATATCTCAAATCATGCAGCATGATGAGTTCCCTCTGGAGTACAATGGTCATTGTTTTAAGCACTAATACTGCTGCCACTGTGCAACAATTGCAATGTGAACAGCAATGAAATCAGTCAATTTGTGTTTTCCATGGATTTTACTAAGGGAGGAGTATTGGCCAATACACTGGGTGAACTCTTCCTCAAATAGCTCCTCTTTGAAAACTGCCATATGTGCACATAAGCAGACCCTCAGTTGAAAAATGTGAACATGAATTTGTATTAATGGTGACTTGTTTCCGTTCTTAATAAAGCCAGTAGAAATCTGGATCAGGAACTCAACATGCTTCATGGGAGGATGTGGAGTATTATGCCATATTTGAACTTCATCACAGATGAAATTTGAAACAGAGACAATTTCTTACCTTTGGTAACTGCTTCTTCTCCTTTCTCAAATATTAATTTCCACATATCGCAGGGATTTTCACTTTCCATCAGCCCAAGGAATCATGTGATATACTAGGAGACCATGATGCCATAAAGTTGACGTCATGAATGTTCAGACCCCCTATAAAAAAAATAGTCTGGACGTGTGATAATCCATCTGTTTTTCCCTATAACTGCCTGCCACTTCACAGTTAATTTCAGTGGGAATATTCTTGTGTAAGGTCAATGAAAAGACGATTCACACTGGATTGACTATCAACAACATTATAGCAATGGATGATACAATCCACTATATATTTAGCTATATGTTGTTTGTTTAGCAACATTCATAGGACTGAATTTTTGCTTTGGAGCAGAAAACAGGAACTAGGACTGCTTCCACGTCCCTAACCCCACTCCAAGGGGAAACGGTTACTGGTTGAAATTTTGACCAGGGACGCCCCCCTTAATAGGCTTGGAGGCAAGTTCCCTGTCCAATTGAGGGTAGCAAGCAGACGTTAGAAACTGGAGGGTCAATCAGAGATCTTCCAGTTTCAGAGGTCGCCCGGCTGTAGTAATAGATAAATAATTGAGAGGGCGCTTCAACATTGAAAAATTCAATTGATAAAATACAAAAAGCAGGGGAAATGGGGTGGGGTGGTGGAAGAAACCCTTGTACTGGGTGGCCACCCAGACAGGCAAGAAGGGTAATTAGGCCCGCCTGGAGCACGGACTCCCCAGCCTACCCATGGGAGCCTGCCTCCAGGCAGTCAAGCTAAATCACGTCACGTCAAAATACTGGTTGCCAACTGAAAAAACCCAGTCCACCTCCATTACCTATCCTTAACAAGGCTCTTACTGAGTGTAATTGCCTACCCACCTCATGGGCCCAGGCAGCCTTGTCTTGCCCCAAATCTGCATCGGTGAAAATGGCCAAAACTGGGAACTGGGGCTGGAAACTGGCACAACAGCCAGTGGCCTTGTACTTTTTGGATCTCATCCTCCTGCCTCCCAAACCTCGGCGGGGCCTGCATATTCAGCCTACACTCTTAGCACAACAGGAAATAGCATCTTTTGAAACAATATTTATTGATGCAAACAATAGAACTCTATGCACCTCAGAAATTAAGTTGATGATGTCTTGTTTCTGAGGAAGAGGCTAGAGTGAGAGAATGACAAACTAACTTTACAAATAGAAATGGGAGACAGTTTTAGGAAGAAATAAGGGTGAGTTTTTAAAACTTAGTGATCAGGGAACTGTATCATAGTTGGTTCACTACAATCAGGGTTACTAATTCATTAGAGATAAAAACAAAAAAACTGCGGATGCTGGAAATCCAAAACAAAAACAAAAACAGAATTACCTGGAAAAACTCAGCAGGTCTGGCAGCATCGGTGGAGAAGAAAAGAGTTGACGTTTCGAGTCCTCATTACCCTTCAACAGAACTTGAGTTCGAGTCCAAGAAAGAGTTGAAATATAAG
Organism: Carcharodon carcharias; assembly: GCF_017639515.1. Lineage (NCBI taxonomy): Eukaryota > Metazoa > Chordata > Chondrichthyes > Lamniformes > Lamnidae > Carcharodon > Carcharodon carcharias. The sequence goes on along the minus strand of NC_054479.1, from coordinate 107,951,377 downwards.
CTGGTTTAAGGTGTGTGTGTGGGGGGCGGAGAGAGAGAGAGAGAGAGAGAGGTGGAGTGGGGGTGTGGTTGTAGGGACAAACAAGCAGTGATAGAAGCAGATCATCAAAAGATGTCAACAACAATAATACAAAAGTACACATAGGTATTAAAGTTAAAGTTGGTGATATTATCTAAACGAATGTGCTAATTAAGAATGGATGGTAGGGCACTCAAGGAATAGCTCGAGTGGGGGTGGGGAGAGCATAAAAGATGTAAAAAAAAACCAAAATAAATAAAATAAATAACTAAATATTGTTTTTTTCTTTTTCTCTTTTTATAATGGAAATAGGTGGGAAAAGGAAAATCTATATAATTTATTGGAAAAAAAAAGGAAGGGGGAAACAGAAAGGGGGTGGGGATGGGGGAGGGAGCTCACGACCTAAAGTTGTTGAATTCAATATTCACTCCGGATGGCTGTAAAGTGCCTAGTCGGAAGATGAGGTGTTGTTCCTCCAGTTTGCGTTGGGCTTCACTGGAACAATGCAGCAAGCCAAGGACAGACATGTGGGCAAGAGAGCAGGGTGGAGTGTTAAAATGGCAAGCGACAGGGAGGTTTGGGTCAGTCTTGCGGACAGACCGCAGGTGTTCTGCAAAGCGGTCGCCCAGTTTACGTTTGGTCTCTCCAATGTAGAGGAGACCACATTGGGTGCAACGAATGCAGTAGACTAAGTTGGGGGAAATGCAAGTGAAATGCTGCTTCACTTGAAAGGAGTGTTTGGGTCCTTGGACGATGAGGAGAGAGGAAGTGAAGGGGCAGGTATTGCATCTTTTGCGTGGGCATGGGGTGGTGCCATAGGAGGGGGTTGAGGAGTAGGGGGTGATGGAGGAGTGGACCAGGGTGTCCCGGAGGGAGCGATCCCTACGGAATGCCGATAGGGGGGGTGAAGGGAAGATGTGTTTGGTGGTGGCATCATGCTGGAGTTGGCGGAAATGGCGGAGGATGATCCTTTGAATGCGGAGGCTGGTGGGGTGATAAGTGAGGACAAGGGGGACCCTATCATGTTTCTGGGAGGGAGGAGAAGGCGTGAGGGCGGATGCACGAGAGATGGGCCGGACACGGTTGAGGGCCCTGTCAACGACCGTGGGTGGAAGAAGGAGGACATGTCAGAGGAACTGTTTTTGAAGGTAGCATCATCGGAACAGATGCGACGGAGGCGAAGGAACTGAGAGAATGGGATGGAGTCCTTACAGGAAGCGGGGTGTGAGGAGCTGTAGTCGAGATAGCTGTGGGAGTCGGTGGGTTTGTAATGGATATTGGTGGACAGTCTATCACCAGAGATTGAGACAGAGAGGTCAAGGAAGGGAAGGGAAGTGTCAGAGATGGACCACGTGAAAATGATGGAGGGGTGGAGATTGGAAGCAAAATTAATAAATTTTTCCAAGTCCCGACGAGAGCATGAAGCGGCATCGAAGTAATCATCGATGTACCGGAGAAAGAGTTGTGGAAGGGGGCCAGAGTAGGACTGGAACAAGGAATGTTCCACATACCCCATAAAGAGACAGGCATAGCTGGGGCCCATGCGGGTACCCATAGCCACACCTTTTATTTGGAGGAAGTGAGAGGAGTTGAAGGAGAAATTGTTCAGTGTGAGAACAAGTTCAGCCAGACGGAGGAGAGTAGTGGTGGATGGGGATTGTTCGGGCCTCTGTTCGAGGAAGAAGCTAAGGGCCCTCAGACCATCCTGGTGGGGGATGGAGGTGTAGAGGGATTGGACGTCCATGGTGAAGAGGAAGCAGTTGGGGCCAGGGAACTGGAAATTGTTGATGTGACGTAAGGTGTCAGAGGAATCACAGATGTAGGTGGGAAGGGACTGGACAAGGAGAGAGAGAAGGGAGTCAAGATAACGAGAAATGAGTTCTGTGGGGCAGGAGCAAGCTGAGACGATCGGTCTACCGGGGCAGTTCTGTTTGTGGATTTTGGATAGGAGATAGAAGCGGGCCGTCCGAGGTTGGGCGACCATCAGGCTGGAAGCTGTGGGAGGAAGATCCCCAGAGGAGATGAGGTCAGTGACAGTCCTGGAAACAATGGCTTGATGTTCGGTGGTGGGGTCATGGTCCAGAGTAGGAGGAAGTGTCTGCGAGTTGATGCTCAGCCTCCGCGAGGTAGAGGTCAGTGCGCCAGACAACAACAGCACCACCCTTGTCAGCGGGTTTGATGACAATGTCAGGGTTGGACCTGAGAGAATGGAGTGCAGTAAGTTTAGAGAGAGACAGGTTAGAATGGGTGAGAGGAGCAGAGAAATTGAGACGACTAATGTCGCGCCGACAGTTCTCAATGAAAAGATCAAGAGAAGGTAAGAATCCAGAGGGAGGGGTCCAGGTGGAGGGAGAAAATTGGAGATGGGTAAAAGGATCCGTTGAACTGGGAGAGGACTCCTGCCCAAAGAAGTGAACCCAGAGACGAAGACGGCGAAAGAAGAGTTCAGCATCATGCCGAGCCCGAAATTCATTGAGGTGAGGGCGTAAGGGTCCAATCCCTCTACACCTCCATCCCCCACCAGGATGGTCTGAGGGCCCTTAGCTTCTTCCTCGAACAGAGGCCCGAACAATCCCCATCCAAGACTACTCTCCTCCGTCTGGCTGAACTTGTTCTCACACTGAACAATTTCTCCTTCAACTCCTCTCACTTCCTCCAAATAAAAGGTGCGGCTATGGGTACCCGCATGGGCCCCAGCTATGCCTGTCTCTTTATGGGGTATGTGGAACATTCCTTGTTCCAGTCCTACTCTGGCCCCCTTCCACAACTCTTTCTCCGGTACATCGATGATTACTTCGGTGCCGCTTCATGCTCTCGTCAGGACTTGGAAAAATTTATTAATTTTGCTTCCAATCTCCACCCCTCCATCATTTTCACGTGGTCCATCTCTGACACTTCCCTTCCCTTCCTTGACCTCTCTGTCTCAATCTCTGGTGATAGACTGTCCACCAATATCCATTACAAACCCACCGACTCCCACAGCTATCTCGACTACAGCTCCTCACACCCCGCTTCCTGTAAGGACTCCATCCCATTCTCTCAGTTCCTTCGCCTCCGTCACATCTGTTCCAATGATGCTACCTTCAAAAACAGTTCCTCTGACATGTCCTCCTTCTTCCACCCACGGTCGTTGACAGGGCCCTCAACCGTGTCCGGCCCATCTCTCGTGCATCCGCCCTCACGCCTTCTCCTCCCTCCCAGAAACATGATAGGGTCCCCCTTGTCCTCACTTATCACCCCACCAGCCTCCGCATTCAAAGGATCATCCTCCGCCATTTCCGCCAACTCCAGCATGATGCCACCACCAAACACATCTTCCCTTCACCCCCCCTATCGGCATTCCGTAGGGATCGCTCCCTCCGGGACACCCTGGTCCACTCCTCCATCACCCCCTACTCCTCAACCCCCTCCTATGGCACCACCCCATGCCCACGCAAAAGATGCAATACCTGCCCCTTCACTTCCTCTCTCCTCACCGTCCAAGGACCCAAACACTCCTTTCAAGTGAAGCAGCATTTCACTTGCATTTCCCCCAACTTAGTCTACTGCATTCGTTGCACCCAATGTGGTCTCCTCTACATTGGAGAGACCAAACGTAAACTGGGCGACCGCTTTGCAGAACACCTGCGGTCTGTCCGCAAGACTGACCCAAACCTCCCTGTCGCTTGCCATTTTAACACTCCACCCTGCTCTCTTGCCCACATGTCTGTCCTTGGCTTGCTGCATTGTTCCAGTGAAGCCCAACGCAAACTGGAGGAACAACACCTCATCTTCCGACTAGGCACTTTACAGCCATCCGGACTGAATACTGAATTCAACAACTTTAGGTCGTGAGCTCCCTCCCCCATCCCCACCCCCTTTCTGTTTCCCCCTTCCTTTTTTTTTTCCAATAAATTATATAGATTTTCCTTTTCCCACCTATTTCCATTATAAAAAGAGAAAAAGAAAAAGAATTATTTATTTATTTTATTTATATATTTTTTTACATCTTTTATGCTCTCCCCACCCCCACTAGAGCTATACCTTGAGTGCCCTACCATCCATTCTTAATTAGCACATTCGTTTAGATAATATCACCAACTTTAACTTTAATACCTATGTGTTCTTTTGTATTATTGTTGTTGACATCTTTTGATGATCTGCTTCTATCACTGCTTGTTTGTCCCTACAACCACACCCCCACTCCACCTCTCTCTCTCTCTCTCTCTCCGCCCCCCACACACACACCTTAAACCAGCTTATATTTCAACTCTTTCTTGGACTCGAACTCAAGTTCTGTTGAAGGGTCATGAGGACTCGAAACGTCAACTCTTTTCTTCTCCGCCGATGCTGCCAGACCTGCTGAGTTTTTCCAGGTAATTCTGTTTTTGTTTTTGTTACTAATTCATTAACCTGGCATACGAACAATTATAATAAGAGCAATTTGCCAATCTTAATGAAAACATTCATTAGTTCAAAAGGTGAATTCCTCAGTTTTTGTAGTAAAATGAAAGACTTGCATTTAAATACCACTCTTCACAACCACTGAAAATCTCAAAGCATTTACAGCCAATGAAGTACTTTTTTTTGAAGTGTGGTCCCAGTTGTAATGGCAGTTAAATTGGGCTTAGAGAACTCCCACAAACCATAATCTGTTAATGACCAGATAATCTGCTTTTTTCTGTGATGTTGATTGAGGAATACATATTGGCAAGGACACCAGGTAACTCCCCTGCTCTTCTTCAAAATAGCCCCGTGGGATCTTTTACATCGACCGGAGCAGGCAGATTGTACCACAGAGTAATGTCTCATTCAAAAGACAGCACCTCCAACATTGCAATTCTCCCTCAGTACTGCACTCAAATCTCAGCCTTGATTTCGGCCACAAGCCCTGGAGTGGGATTTGAACCTGGACTTGAGGATCAAAGGCGAGCGTGCTAACAACTGAGCCACAGCTGACACATGATCAGGAATTTTCTGGCCCTGCTGGCATTGGGTGTCATGGTGGGTGGGGGGTGGGTAGGTAACAATATGGCGAGAAGGCCAAAAATCGGTTTTATGTTATCGTGAAACCAGTTTGAGATCATCTGCTCCACCCATCAATGATGGGCCATGTTTCCCATTGCCACACATCAGGAATATCATTTTAATACATTAGCATCTAATTATAAGCCCTGCTCGCCAGAATTATGCCTTCACATCAAATTTACCACTCACATCAGTGTGACATCAGAACGGCATGCTTCACGACTGCCTTGAAAAGGCTGTCTGAACTTTGAGGAGAACTTGGAGGTGAGTGCACGCAACCTTGTGCAGTGCTTGCAAACGTTGCCCGTAGGACATTAAGGAAGATGGAGGCACCAAAAAAGTCACTTTTTCCCAGCTGGCTTTCAGTGCGGTGCCAAGGCAAGGGCTCCAGTGTGAATCAGACTGATGGGGGTCAGGGGGTGTGGGTGTGAGGCAGCACAGACTGAAGGTAATACTCAAGCACATGTCCAGGGAGAGCTGGGGTGAGGGAAGTGGCCATGCACTTGGAAAAGCTTGTCAAAAGTGAGCATTCTTCCACAGCTGAGGCCGTTCAGCAGCAGCTCTATTGATATGGCTGAAGTCAGGTCTCTGAAGCTTTTCTGCCCACTCAAGCAATGCAAAAGCATGAAAGTGCCACCAAAAGCATGAAAATGCTTCAGAACCTTTCACCCCTCAGTCGCATACTGAAAATTAATGTGCGTTTTAGGGGACAGCAGAGCAATTGGCCAAGTGGGCAAGCTGTAGAATCCCCTTGTGAAGGTTGGCCATGGCGCAGTCACTGGCAAGAGGTGCTCACAGCCCCTTGCAATGTCTTTATTAAGGTTTAGATCAGTGTCCATTATGGTTCAAGCTAACAGCACAGCCTTGCAGTGCGGGTTAGGAGAATACCTGCACCTGATCTGAAAACAGCATGCAGACCAGTGGCTGAAGCTGCCACCCATCGGTCAAGTGGAGTGGGGCGGAGGTGGGTGCGGCTCTGGATAGCCAATGAGAACGTTATACACACTGGCCATCCAAGTGGTGGCAAGCACTCAGCTGTAGGCATTAAGGGGCCTTCAGACTTAACCAAAAGAGGTTCTTAGTACACCTATGCTAACCCACACATCTCTCTTTGATTCTGCAGGATGAGAACATTAGGATCATGGAGCCTGTTGATTTAGCGGTATGCCTCATGGCTTATAGAGACCAGAGAAGGGGAAGAGAGTGGCCGAGTTGCCTGGCTTGGCGAAGGGAGGAGCACCTCCCTCAAGATGAAGGGGTGGCAGGGCCTACTGCACACACAGCTGAAGAACCGCAGGGAGATTTCACTCACAGGCACCTTGCTAGACTCAAGGTCTATAGATAGTGCCTGCATTCCTGCAGATGACTGAGACCAGTGTTGCCGATGACTGTGCATGTCTAGGGAACTGGTCGGTCACATATGCCACCTGCAGCAGGATTTGGTGCCACAAGGACATGGAGGGCAACCACTGCCAGTGGCCGTGAAATTGACCATGGTGCTCAATTTTTACACCAGTGGCTCGTTTCAGGGCTCCACAGGTAACCCATGTGGGATCTCGCAAGCCTCCACACACAAGTGTATCCAGGAGGTCATGGATGCCGTCTTCATGAAGGAACGGAACTTTGTGCATTTCACCTGGGGCAGGATTTTCCAGTCAGCGAGTGGGGAATGGGGCCCGCTCGCCGACATGTAAAATGACGCGTGGTGACGTTGGGCAGAACTCCCGACGTCACTGCGCCCCATTTAAATTTTCTGGTAGGTGGGGGCACAGCAAAATCGGCTGTGCACCCACCAACCTGTCAATGGCCGATTAAGGCCATTGACAGAGTAATTAAATGAATTAATGGACCTGCCAGTCCAACCTTAAGGTTGGCAGGCAGGCCAGGAGCTCCGGTGCGAATTAAAAATAGCATTAAACCTCATCCATGGGCAGGATGAGGTTTCATGTAGGTTTTAAAACATTTTAATAAAGTTTTTATGAAAATTATGGAAATGTTCCAATTCACGTGACAGTGTCACATGAGGGGACATGTTAGAGAAATTTTACTTTTCTATTTTTAGGTTTTTTACATTTTGAGATGATCTCCCTGAGGCTGCACTTAGCCTCAGAGAGATGAGTGCGCTCTTTCGCCTGCATAGAAAGCACATAGCACTTCTGTATGGACGTCATGCTGGGCGGGCCTTGATTGGCCCGCCTACGCAAAATGGCGCCACGTCCTCGAGCTGGGGCGTGGATCGGAAGCACACCTGTGTGCGCCCGCCCTTCAACTTCGCCCCCAACGGGGTGGGGGGGCGGTGGGGTGGAATCTTGGCTCTGGAATCTGGAGAGCCAGGCAGCAAGAGCATTGGGATTTGCACAGCTCTCAGGTTTTCCACCAGTGCAAGGTGCCTTCGACTGCATTCACGTGGCATTAGATCTCAGTGGCAACAAGCAGTCAACTACATCAACTGCAAGGTGTGGTCATCTGAGGTGCAATATACCTTTAAGAGAATGTGAGCAGATTGACCACGTGACTGTATTACCCAATTGATGTGTAGCGTGAGCTACAATGTTAATCAGTAGTTAAGAATAGAGTCTGGTTGGAGAAGCACACATTGTGTTAGTGCTCTGTCACTTGTGTTAATAAAACAGCATAAGCTTCATCTTATGTTGGTCTCTGCATCTGCAGTATATTGTTTGCCAACTCACCCATCAGTAGATAGGTAAGCAAAGCGACCTGACTGAAAGAACATAGCAACTGGCGACGAGGCAAAACACGACCAGTTGATGACACCGAGGAAAGCAGCGAAAATTACACTGACGTGAATCAACTGTGCCCTGCAGGCCAATTGTAAGTACAGCCCTCACCATAGTCATAGAAGTTATCTCCCTGCAATATGCCACTGTTTGGCCATATCGAACCATTTAATCAGACCACCGATGACTGGTCACATTCTTTTTGGCCAACGACACACCCGGGGAGGAGAAGAGGCTGGAGATCCTCTTATCAACATGTAGCAGTAAAACATACGACCTAATTCGCAGTCCAACGGCACCCAACACCCCAGATTCCAAGAGCTTTGATGAGTTGGTGAATCTTGTGAAAAGCCACTTTCCCTCGGTAACAACGCAGCGTTTTAAATTCAATTCGAGGTGTCGAGCCCCTGGAGAGACAGTCGCTTGCTGTGTAGCAGCCTGAAAACAATTGACAGAGCACCGTGAGTTCGGGATGCCAATTAACAACATGATAAGAGACCGATTAGTATGTGGGATTAACAAAGTCGCCATTCAAAAAAGGGTGTTCTCAGAAACGAATTTAGACTTCAACAAGGCGCTGGAGTTGGCGTCGCAGTGGAAAGTCAGGGATTCAGAAGCAATCAAGGGAGCACAAAATGGCGCCATCCATCACTTCAGGAGGGAGACACCGGTTAGAAATGGTGCGGAAGCGCAGGGCTCCGCGGAAAGGTGGGAAACAGCCACCATTAACAGACCAGCAAAAAGCAATGGTTTAACAGAGAAAACCCACATTAGTAACGGCAGAAATGGAACCTGAGACCCTGCAAATGAACAACAATTTAAAAGGGTCGAGTGTTCCAACTGCCATTGTAATAGGCACATTTTGCAATATTGTAAAAACAGATTGAGACAAAATTTTAAACAAAAAATCATGAAATCCACATAATAGAGGAACCAGAAGAAACAGAGTCAGATATTTACTCACTACACAACTTTAAAATGGGTAAAACAGAGCCAATCTACATGACAATGGAAGTCAATGGAAAACCCATCCGAATGGAGGTGGATATCATGGAGCATCCATGACAGTTATAGGAGAACATGCGTTTAAACATCTGATTGGAGGAGACCACTCATTAAATCTGGAAAATCCAGATATTAAATTAAAGATGTATACTGGTGAGGACATACGAGTAAGAGGTATATGCAAGGTTCCAGTACAGTATGGAAATTAGTCTGTTAATCTACCCTTGATAGTGATAGCAGGCAGAGGACCGAGGCTCCTTGGAAGAAACTGGTTAAGAGAGATTAATCTTGAGAAACTACTGAGATCTCAATCAGAAGCAGGAAATGATACTGTTTGGAAAAAGGAGTATAGAAAGACTCAACAAAAGGAACTCATAGAGGTGATGCTTCAGGACAGAGTTTGAGTTGAAGTCAATAACCTCCAAAAAGAGAAAGAAAACCTGCTGAAGGACTTTCGCATATTGCAAGATTCCCTCAAATCCCAGTTTGTACCATTAAAAAGGCATGAGGAAGAACAGAAAGAATTCAGCATATATCTGGCCAAGATGAAGAATAAATTAGCGAGAAAATACAACAATGTTTACTCCTCCAGGAAACAACTAACAAATATAAAAAAAGAGATGGAAGAGCTGAAGACTCAGCTACGTGGAAGCCAAGGAGCTTTAAAAATAGAAACCCCTGAGTTTTCAAAGCAGTTGACAGATGAGGAAATGCTGGGAGACTCAGCCACTGAGTTCACTCAAGCTGAGCTCAAAGCTGGGCCTAGTCTGGCCAATAGGGATATTGAAAAGAGCCTTGTGGACAAATGACTCCTGAGGAGAAGGCCTCGGATAAACCATCTAAAGTCATAGAACTACAACAGTTGACACATTTGAAGAAGCCTCCAGAGAGACTGAATTTGTAAATAGTTTATTTATGTAAATAGTTAAAATATTGAAAAGATTGTAAATTGTACTTTTGAGTAAAGGGGGAGGAATGTGGTAATCGGAAGGTACAATACACCTTTAAAAGAATGTGAACAGATTAACCATGTGATTGAATTACCCAATTGCTGTGTAGCACGGGCCACAATATTAATCAGTAGTTTAGAATAGGGTCTGGTTGGAGAAGCACACATTGTGTTAGTACTCTGTCACTTGTGTAAATAAACAGCATGTGCTTCATCTTATATTGGTCTCTTCGTCTGCAGCATATTGTTTGCCAACTCACCCACCAGCAGATAGGCGTGCAACCGTGTTTGCGAGCAAAGCGATCAAACAGAAGGAACATAACACAAGGGCTTCCACTCGCTAAAGGTTCAGCTGGTGAGCAACAACCACAAACACATTCTACAGGTCTGTGCATGATTCCCAGGGAGCATCCACGGCTCCTACATCCTCAGCAGGTCTGAGATCCCTGACATGTTCCAGGATCCAGAGAGGCTGCAGGGTTGATTCCTCGGGAACAAGGTCTACCCACAGAGGACATGGCTGATGACCACTGTGTGGCAGCCTTGGACTGCAGTAGAGCAATGGTGAATGAGGCTCATACCATGATCCGGACTTAGGCAGAGCAAACAATAGGTATTTTAAATTGAGGTTCCGGGCCTCAACAGGTCCAGTGGACCCTACAATACAGTCCCCAGAGGGTGTCGTGCACCGTCGTTGCTTACTGGTGCTGCAAGGGGGTTGGACCTGGCTGGGGAGAAGATGGAGAAGTTGCACTTATCCTCTGATGAGGAAGACATTGAAAGGGATGACGATGATGAGGTCCTCAAAGGCAAGGACGCCAGCAATGAGGCTATCACACCGGCCAGATGAGGCAGGCACGTTCGGAAGGCCCCCATCGCCGCAAGATTCATGCAGGGTGATGACGAGATGCAGTGAGCACAGTTCTGACATCCTCACCTTGCATCTGTGAACATTTGGCCCCTGTGTGGCTAATGGCAGCACACATACCCTCAGTGCTCAACGGAGGCCCTAATAGTAGCTAGATTGCAGGAGAATGATGGCAACATGCAGTGAGGACACTCCATAGATCTTCACATTGCCTCTGTGAATATCTGACTCCTGTCTGGCTGAGTGCAGCTCACTTATGCTCTGTGATCAGGGTCATATCTTGGAGATGCAGCTGTGAAACTTTAAATGCACCTGATCCTTGTCAGCCTTCAGCACCTGACCCCTTCAGGAGCACCGCATCACCAGACACAGATGCTGAACAAATGGGGGGCCAGCCCCACATCAAAGGCACTGAGAGCACACAGAGAGAATGAGGGAACTCTGTGACACCTGCCCACGACATTCTGACAGCACCATCAAGGTGCAGGCATCAGTGATGTGCCCAGCAGGTGTGAAGCTGGACCATCACTTTGGTCTGAACGTTACACTCTGAACAGGGAAGAATCCCTGGACAGAGACACCTGCCTTTATCTTGTGCAGAAATCAAGGTTTCGCATCTGAGTGACATGAACACTGCTCATCATAACAAGGAGCCATAGTCAAGGAGACATTCTTGAGTGTTTGTGGACAATAGTAAACATTATGTACGAGTGACTAACATCTGTGCCCAGGCTGTGCAACTATGACTTCTTAATCTTCCTAAATCTGCTGCTATGTTTTTGTGCTCCCCCAACAGCCACAGCAGAGGCAGAGGCAGCCTACTGAATGCTATGACCTGTCTGTGATGACCGTGGTGGGTGTCCTATCGAGGGCCAACACCTGGACGGCCCTGGCCTGCTTTCAGGGTCCTGCTGTGTGGCAGTGGCACCTTCCTCGGCCTGTGGAGCTGGAGCTGCTGGGATCACAGGAAGAAGGGATCCTGATGGGCCGGACACTCCCAGAGTCACTGGGATGGATGGCCCTGGGGTGTGCACCTGCCGATCCTACTCCTCTGGCTGACTCCTTGAAGAAAAGGGGAGGCTGGAGTAAAATCAAGCTGACCGTGCACCCCTCTCATGTTGACACTATTGGAGGCCAACTATAGCATCAATGGTGTTCAGCCCAGTGCAGCAGTGCAGGACCGATGTCCTGGATGAAGGTCTCCATGGCAGCCGCTATCGCCACAGCTGGAAGGTGGATGGACTCCTCCATTGTGCCTTGCAATCTGAGGAGTGCAGCAGACATCTCTTCCTGATGTTCCCGAGCTTACATTTGCAGCTGCAGCAACTAAGGTATGACCGATTCCAGAAACTCCTCATCTGACTCGCACTCAGCAACTTTCTGACCACCAGCAGTCCTCCGTGTGCCGGGGACCTGGGAAGTCCCTGCTGCCGCCTACTGTGGGTCAGAAAGTGTGATGTGTTCACCAGATTGTGGCCCCGAGGCTACTTGAGTACTACGTCCCAGCAATGTGTATGCTCTGGTGGAGGGTGTGGGTGAGTGCTGTGACGAGTCTTCAATTTGGGTGTCATCAGATTCTTCTTCCATGGTGTCTTTGGGGCTTGAGTCGAGGACTTGTCTCATGGATCTTTTTGGTTGCTTCCCAGATGTGCCTGTGAAAGCAAGGAGAGATAATTAGTGCATGGCAGGGGACTGCAGAACAAGACAACTCACTCACAGCACGGTGTCTGATGGATGTTGCACTCCTGGATCCTCACTTGGTTGAACACCACCAACCTCACTGTCAGCACAGGAACAGACCAGGTCATCACCAGCCAGCTGGATGACTCTATTTTCAAAGTCTGTGAGGACTTTGATATCAGGCATTCCTCCACCAGTCTGTGACCTCTCCCTTTTGTTGTGTTCCAGTTTCTCCTGCATGATACAGATGGAAAGAGTGTAAGCAGGGCGCCTGCCAAGCCAGATGAGAGGGATGCCTGCCATGTTTGGGTGGTGAGTGGTGCTGGGCAGATTAAGGTGTTTGTGAGAGAGTGAATGGTGATGTCCCTGGAATTGGCAGTGAGTGAGATCCCTGTGGATGTGTGATAGGTTTGTGAGTTGAGAGTGATGAGAAGAGTGACTTACCCTGGCAGAACGAAGATCATTCATCCTCTTTCGGCACTGGGGCAGCTGTCCCCTTTTGCAGGGCATTGGCACCAACCACCCCTGCCACTGCCTCCCATGCTGGATTTGTCACCTTGCTTGCTGGTCTTTGGTCAGAGCTGGGGTAGAGGATTTCATGGCAGACCTCCACTGTGTCCAGTAGCTGCCCCTTTGGAAGTGTCATTAAATTTGGGGCCAGCAAGTTTCCTCCCTTTGGCAGCCATGACTTTCCAGCAGCTTTTGATGCCTTGTAGAGTGCTAGCTCTGTGCAGGGACGCACTTTAAATATAGTGCCTGGATTAATGAAGGCCTGAGGTGACAGTGATGCAGGTGAATCAGAGGCTGCCCACCAGCAATCCGGCATGTTTCCCAGGAATGCATTCTTAATGAGGCAGGACAAGCTGTGAATGGGACAATACCGCACAAAAAACCACCATTGCAGCCAGCGGTCCTTTTCCTCGCCCGCTACTGCACTTTGTGCAAATCTGGGACAATTCTGCCCTTAGTACAAAGGTAAAGCCCCAACATTGAACCTTTTGATTTTCCAGATAGCCTTCAACAAACATTGCACCAATGACTGAAGATATAGACTGAGGTAAAATTGAAATGATGGTGCCCAAAATTAACAATTGGGAAGTGGTCTGCCAAATCTTGTCAGTAGACCCGATCCATTTTCAGGGCTTGGCCTCCTTACAATGTTGGTGGCGAGCTGCAGCAATCAAATAGCTTGCCAGCTCCAGGTCAATGTAACATCAGGAGGATCATAGGACCAATCTGGCCAACAGGAAGCTATGAGAACAGTTAATCTTGAGGGGCCAAGGGATAGAAGTGGGGGAATGTGAAGCCTGGGATAAGAGTGGCCCACATTATTCTTCTGGAGCACTCTTGCTCTTCCAGGCCCCATAAAGATAATTTGCAATTTGCTTCTTCTGCTCTATTAGCAGTTTTAACATGAGCATTGCGGCTCCACCAAGCTGTACGTCAAATTTGCAATCAGAGCCCAATGTACATCATGAAACTATGTTGTCACTAGGTCAAAATCTTGAACTCCCTCCCTAACACCATGTGGGTGTACCTACACCATATGGACTACAGCTTTTCAGGAAGATGGCTCACTGCCACTTCTCAAGCCCAATTAAGGATGGGCAATAAATATTTGCGTTACCTGTAATATCCACATCCATAGTGGTGAAAAAAAACCTTCCAATTTATGTATTAAAAAGGCCTTCCACCAAAACAGGCAAGTGCTCCTATTTCCCAGGTGAATGCTTCTTTGATGATGGGAGCAGTCATAGTGCTGGTATAAATGGGGAAGTAAACCATTTTTGGCAGGTCTCCATCCCACTAGGCAGCCTAAGCTAAAATCTAACCAGGGAAGACAATAAGGCAAAGGTGAAATACTATTGATGCTAGAAATACTCAGTAGGTCAGGCAGCAACTGTGGAGAGAGAGACAGTGGTCATTTTTCAAATCATAAATCTTTCATCAGAACAGGCAGAGCTAATAAGGGTTCATTTTAACCTTTCAGTGGTGGCAGGAAATGGGCTGCAGCAGATCAGTCACCCTGTACACTCTCCCAATGTACCTTTTCATGACATCTAACATTTACACCAATTCTTTTAGTAAACTTGGTTGATACTTGCACCAAAATTGAGTCAACATTTGAGTTGGTAATTGATATTTTGGAGCAGATATTTTAATTTAGCAATGCAACCTTGGGACCTGTGGTGCCTACATGAAAGGCATGAATTTTAACAGGATCATTTTCAGCTGGTTGCCAACAATTGTTGGTGTGTCCCCTCAGAAAAATATTTTTTGGAGGCTGATAGACTGATTTGTTTACAGCCACTAAAGGCATTTTTGAAGTGCCTAGAGTCCCAGAGGAGTCATGTGTTGAAGTGTGTATTTTCTGCACACTAACAGTAAAATTTGACAGTGATTTTTCTTTTTTTTCTTTTGCTTTGCTTCCTTAGATATCAGAAAGCTGGAGAGTCTTCTCTCTCCTGTTGCTCCCTGATAATCACTGAAATAAATGACAGGTGATCTGTAAACAAGCATCCTAGCAATTTTGACAGTCATAATGCTTAGCTTACTGATTATTACCTTTAAGTAAGTACAGTAACCAGTCAATCTACACCTGCTAATTCAAGGCAGCTTTCTGCCTCAAAAAGTTTTAGTTGTCCTGTAATTTAAACAGAACAACTCAGATGATAGAGCAAAGTGGTGATTTAGTGCTAAAATTTTAATTTATCAAATATTTGAATTAATATTTGACATTCTTCTGACATATTTCCCTTGATATATCAAATATTTAATTGTTTTATGCCATTTATATAATGTCAGGTAATATAAGGGGCACAACACAGGGTAGAAAAGAACTGATAAAGCCTTCTTGAAGGAGAGAATCATGTACGGACAAACTTTGACAATATAGTCTACAAACTGGTCATGTGACTCCCTGGAACCAGACAACAAACTGCCTCGTGACTGTAAATCAAGAAGAATCAAGTGTAATAATTGGACTCAGAAGTATTAAAAATATAGGTAAAAGATTGATTGTCGGTTAGAGTTAGATTCTGGACTGACAAAAGCAACAGTCAGAAGCTGAGAGGATTTAAAAATCAGAAATCATGAAGCAATGGATCTTGAGCACACATTCTGATATAATTGTAGTTTGCATATGTGTTATATCCAAGGCACCAATTATAGAAAGATTAGATCAGATTAAACTCAAACTACTGGATTAAAATGCTTCCTGTTCATTCACAAGTAAATTAAGGGTAAATGTGGATTTAAAATACAACGTAACAATGGGGAATTTTATGACTGTCACTTCACCAACTCCTACAGAAATGTGCAATTAACTACAGCATAAACCTATGTATATATTTTAAATCAATGGAAATATGATCCACTTTTATACTGGAGTTGATTCCCTACAAATTCATCACAGATGTCGCCAGCCTTGCCTGTGTCAGCAGTTTGCACAACATAAATGGCAAAGTGATATAGTGGAGAATGTGCAATCTGTTCATCCTCCTTTCCCTGTTCCAAATTGCCATTTTTCAGTTAAATAGAAATAGAATCAGCATGACGTAATGTGAATAAAATTGATCTAGAGCTGGCTCTATTTCCGCCTCCTAAAAAAGGGCTGTATGGTGGAAGGTATTCATTAGGCACAAGTCCACACACTCGAGATTAAAGGTTTGTACACCCTAGAGAAACTTGCAGTCTGATTCTGGAGGGCTGCACAAGCGGATGTTTGTTTTGTGCAATTTCTCAGCATAAGGTCAAACTGTAAGTCGAGACCAACAAGGACACCTGCACATGGACCTTGGTACAGCTGTTGAATTCCAATCCTTTCTTCTGCTTTTATCTCCCATAATACCACAGAAGTTTGCACTGTGACTGAATGTGTTGGCCAATATTCCACGTGCGGCAATTAGTAGCACCGCAAGAGAATACACTCAGAATTGCCACAGAGGCCATTTTTATTGACTTGTGTTCTACAGAGTCCAATGAAGGGAACTGCAAAGTAGCCAGATGCTGTCTGCAGTGAATGGGGCTTGTGTACAGGTAATACAATGTCATAAACCTGCAACTGAAATGGCAATTAAAAATTAATATTAGGAAATAATTAACTATAATGGTTTCAATTATGCTGAAAACTGAACAGTTTAATTCCCAGAACTTAAAATTAGTCAGAGTAAGCCTATTGTAACTGAGATCAGCTTTGAAATGGTGATATGAAAAATTACATAAAAGGTCACGACTCCAATGCTAATTAGTGAGGTTTGCATTGAAACAGTCCTAATTAGTTACAATTCATTAAATGCCCTGCTTCACTTTATATTTTGTTAACACTTAAAAATAAAAGAACAAGTGACACACTAGAAATCTAAACTTTCTGTTATTTGCGCAGTTATTTCAAAGAAGGTCTGTATAAGGCTGAAAAATCTGCAATATTTTATCACCATTAACTGATGGCTGGAATCACATGTCAAAAAGATCCTTTTCTGCAGATTTCCTATCAACTTATTACAATTGTAGATTTTTCTAAAGTTTACGTATATTTTGCGAAGCCATTGTGCATTTGTCCAAAGGGGTTAAAAACCCCAGGAACAACGTGCCCATCAGTATCCCCTCAAGACCAGGTAAAATAATAGGATTTATCAGAGGAGAAATTGCATAACACTGGCTGGCTAAAGTAAACTTAGCTAATGATCCCTGTGCTGGAACAGCTACTGTAGACAATTGGCACAACCAAAGTTAAGCCTCGAGTTTCATTTAAATTAGGCCAGCGAGCTGTGGATGCCTGTTCCACATCCCAAGTGGGTCAGGAAATCAGATACCCAGGTTATATCTCTTTGATGCCAGCAGTGGCCCTTAAGTCGCAGGTGGGAGAGGGGGATGTTTGAAGTGAGTTATGCGCAGGGGCAACCGTGACATCATGCTCTTTTGGGTTCCCTAGGAAATGTTTTAAAAAATATATTTTTTGAAGCTGCTTATGAAGTGGGCTGCTTTTTACTGGGGAGATCAAATGCAGAACCCTTCTATTCAATTTGCAAGCATGGCCCTGAGCTTCCAGTTGCCTGCCAGTTTAATTCTCCATCTTATTCCCACTCTGACCTTTCCGTCCTCGGCCTCCTGCACTGTTCCAATGAAGCGCAATATAAACACGAGGAACAGCATCTCATCTTTTGACTAGGCACTCTACAGCCTTCTGGATTCAGCATTGAGATCAGCCAATTGCAAACCATAAACTCGTCACCCATTTGGATTCATTTTCCTTTGCTGAGTTTGGCTTTCTTTCTGCTTTTGGATGGCATCTGATCTTCATGCTGCCATTCACATCTCTTCAAGACACATTTTTTCTTTCCTAAGTTCGTACTTCCACTCTCTTTGGCCTTGCACCTTGCAACACTTGTCATTTAATCTCTCCTGCCTTTCACCCTATCATAGACATTCCCTTTTGTTCTTAACCCCACCCTCCCCTCTTTCATTTGCTTAAAACCTATTACATTTCTAACCTTTCCCAGTTCTGATGAAAGACCATTGACCTGAAACATTAACTCTGTTTCATTCTCCACAGATGCTGCCTGATCTGCTGAGCATTTCCAGCATTTTCTGTTTTTTATTTCTACTTTAAATGCAAACCTATTGTAAGACAAGGGATACAGGTTTAACTCAATGAAAGAAATATCAGCTAATTCTTGATATGAAGTATTATCAACATATGAAGTTACAGTAAAGGCAAAAACTGTTCAAAATGGTTGGATACTCTGAGGGGGCAAAGGTCTTGGTTTTTACTGAATAAACTAAAATGAACAAATAGTCTTCTTCATCTATATTTATCTTGTGATTCGTTGAGGTTTGCAGGAGAACATAGCAACATATTGGGCTGAATTACTTTGTGAGTTAAGTAAGTACATCTCACTGATATAAAGAAGCGTAGCATGCTCATACTTGCTCTCTAAGTCCACTCACTGTAATAATGCTGCTTAATGATTCATCTCTGCTTTTGACTCATCAAGTATTTTCTCAATCAACTGTCAATGAGATTGAAAAAAACACAAGTATAAAAGCCAGGAATATCTAGTTCAGATGAAAAGGGGATACTATTTATATGCTGTAGGTCATGACATTGTATAGTTAGAAGTTGTGCAGTGGTAGCATGACTCTAGGTGTAAATGGTCAAATTGTTTGTGGACGTGACTGGCTCCACTGTACTCGAGAGAACATCTAAGGCAAGACCAAAATCTTGTAACATCGACTGAGACAGACAGAACAACATTTAATTCCATCAGTACAATTTAGTAGAATGTAACAATGCCAAGTAATGAATATGCTGCTCTTCCTCACATCAGCAGGTCACCTTGCTTGGTAAAATAATTTCTAATTAACCTTATGCTTTCTAATCTATGCCTAATGAAAGCCTGTCCTGTCAACTTTCTATTTAAAACATTCACTGTCCCTGTGTTCATAACCAGTGGAGAGGATCAATGTCAGATAGCCTTTGCTGAACACCCAGGACCAAATATTTCCAAATACAATGGGTATATTTCTGAACTGCAAAGATAGGCTAACAAATTCCTTATTGTCTTAGGGAAAACAATTTCAATGCTCAGTTTATTCCTATGATCACCTTACATCTCAGAATTATTTATAAACTTATATGAGCACTTTTTCCTTTAAATGGCACTCCTTTCCAAATATTTTGTGGAAAAATGGTCAAAAATGGAAATGTATTCTTACATGGGATGTGGGTTTCACTGGCAGGGCCAGCATTTGTTACCCACTCTTAATTGCTTTTGTTGGCCATTTCAAAGGGCAATTAAGAGTTAACCACATTCTTGTTGACCTCGAGTCACAGATAGACCAGACCAGTTAAGGATGGCAGGTTTCTTTCTCTAAAGGGCATGAGTGAACCAAATGGGTTTTTACAACAATCAATAATAGCTTCATGGTTCTGTATTACTGAGACTACATTTTTATTAACTGAATTTAAATTCCACCTGGTGGGATTTGACCCCACATCCCCCAAGTATTAGCCTGGGCCTCTAAATTACTAGTTCAGCGACATCACTACTATACCATCATCTCCCATAAGTTGCTCTGGTCTTGGCTACTTATTAGTTGGGCAAGATCAGAGTGCACCTGATAATGTTAACTATATCTCTTGCTGATTGCAATCACCATGATTCCCTGATTTTAGGCAGAGTCCTGCCGATGTCTTTTTCCCTTATTTGTTTATACATATTTGTCTACCTAGTGGTTTGTTTAGGCAGCATTCTTGTATCACAAGGACATCCAATTAGGATGGCCAAACTATTTGGTACTTCTCCAGTCCTAGGCAGATGCTGTACATAATGAATATATGCCAATCAGGATGATTTCAGTATTTCATCCACACAATTGTGAATGATTACCAAGCTATTTTCCAATGAATTGTTTGAATAGTTTGCCAGATGCAGTTGGATAAAACAAAAGCAGTTTGTTGAGGCATTTTAAAGCAGGTCAAATTCACATAATGCAACCAAGTACAAGCCACTCAAATAAAACATGCCAGGAGCTATCTCAACAATATACATGATTAGGCCAGTTTCAGCAGGTTTCACTTTGCATACAGTTAAGAAAGCAATTTGAATCAAATATTAGTTCTGTTTCATACAGAGTGACATCTTAAGTTACTGGCAGGCATAGTTCTTCTTACAAAAGCTACACATCACTGAACATGGCATCATTACACTCTTGCTGACCTGAAACTAGATTCAGGCCTCAAACCATCTCATTTTCTAATAGCTAAAGAGATAGGATAGATGGAAAGAGAACAGCTCAGCTCAAAATTCTAGAGGAGAAAAGATGGGTCTTTTCAATTGGCAGTTTAATTATACTAGATGAGTTATTCTGCAAATTACCAATTAAATTCCCTCAGTACAAACCCCCTCTAATACTTCCCTCAAAGGTATTTCACTCCATTTTTGTAACAACAGAGGGAGGAGGAATGCAGGAGTAAGAGATTCCATACTAAGTTATTTCAGTTGAACAATGGAGTTCATTGGCTTTCCCAAATGTTTAATAATTAAACCATAATTAAACCATTAATACAATCATTAGTGTCTTTATAAAGGCACTTGCCTTTCCCAGAGCAATTTTTCACCACTGAGATGCATTTAAATCTCAAAGTGTACCTTTTATTCTCAGTATTTCAAATAGATGGACAAAGATGAGCAAGGCAAGAAATAGGGAGAGCACTGGCAGCAACAGTGACAGGATAAGACACGTTTAAAATGGGGTTCAAGAATTCATATGATCACAGACAAGGCTGCATTGGAGGAAACAAAAACAGGTTTAGGCCTATCAGAAATTGCACGTATAAATCGCCAGGGGTATAAAAAATGAAGGCAAGGGTAATGTGTAAAATGGTGATTATAGGTAGACTGATGCATAATGTAAGCTTGAACTGAACATTGAGCTGAAGTTGGATGGATAGTTAGCTCCGAGACAGGAAAGAAAAATCCACCACAGACAAAAGTTATACAAGTGAAAAAAAATTTGAAGCACAATCAGAAATCATTAAAAACAAAATGGCAGATGATTTCTCCACTAATGCACATTTACAGTCCGTCACCAATTCTATATACTTATGTACAAAATAAGAAGTTTTGGTTCCTATAGAAACCAAACCAGCAAATTAGAAATAGTGTTCACCTGTGACAGACATTACTTAATAATAGTAATTATATTATGGACTTTGATTGATTATTCACTAAACTCTAATCTTCTCAGCTTGTGCATACATGAGAAGCAGATTATAATGAATAAATAAAAATTGAGCTTTCTCAGAAGTTGCCATAATACAGCTATTGTAGATGTGTAATGAGGGGTTTTGGGATATAACTTCCTGTAGTCTAACAAATGTTTACACATGACCAATGAACCATCTTGGGTTGTGAATCCCCACTCCTGACCCAACCCTCCCTTATGCTGATGCCTTTGTTTAGGGCTGACCTGGTAACCAGTGCATCTTGATTCTGGCCGAATTTGCAGCTTTTCTATCACATTTCTGCCACAGTTACTTGGGAGCAAGGTACAGAGGCCACACATCTTTGACCCCATTGACATTAATATCTTCCATAAGTTTTCGTATCTTGAATATCTCAATCAGAACACATCTGAGCTTTCACTTTTCCAGTGTAAACATGAACAGTTCCTGCACCCTTCTTCATAACTAAGATGCCTAACTTCAGTTTTGTTGTATCCTCTTGAATAACTAGGTATCTTTCTCATAGTATTCAGAGTTATAGACAGTACTCCAGGAGAAGATGGACTAGTGTTTTGTTTACATTACAATATACTGCAAAAAGTACTTCATTGGCTGTAAAGCGATTTGAGACATCAGTGGTTTATGAAAAGCAAGTCTTTCTTTTCTGTACAAACTCAATGCCATTTCCCAAGTTTTGTGCTCAATTCCTTTGCCTATACTAAATTTGTTTTCTTTACTACTGATGGTTTTGTAATCTAACCATCAGACCACACACTAACGCATTCCCCCACCACCCCACCCCTCCACACCCCCACCACCGTACCTCCCCCACCGCCATCTAACCCCTGATTCCTCTCATTGGTCATATTCTACAAAAAAATGCTATCAAGTTTATGTTGGAAATTATATATCCTTCCCCAATTCATGACTTTGCATACTGTTAGGGGAGAGACTGTAGGATGGTTACCCCTTTTTCCACCTCCCAACTGAATGGAGGCCGTTGTGTTTTAAAGGAATAATGTTTTAATCCCTTGAGTGCTGTGACTCTCAAGAACAGACAAAGGTTTTCTTGTAAGTTTAAAAAAAAGGATAAATGATTATTTCTCAACACCTGAAAGTTTTCAGTACAGTACCCATTCACATGCATATGCATATGCGTACACCCACAGAAAAGGTGACTATCAAAGAGGTCATAAAAGCCCAAAGATTTTCTGTTACAATTGTTTCCCTCAAGATGGAAGCTTGAAAAGTTATAGGCCTGATGATTCCCTTTTGATTCACTGAAAAAGTGGAGTTGGAAGTTTCTGATCATGGGTTTGCAGTGGCTTACTGCTTGCAGTAGTACATTTCTGACTTCACTTCAGTCAAGGTGCTGTCAAACCCCTGTAGCAAAGATTTGGTTTGGATCTTCAAATCAGTAGGTAAAGGCTAGCCCCAGTTCTCTGCCTGCTGGGGTCCTTCCTTTGCTGGTCTGGGTTTGTTCACTCTGAGTCTCCTTATCTGACAGACTTAGGCTGCTCTCAATATGTGTATTAGTAAATGTTCCTTATCACCACCTAGTTTCTGTCAGGTGACCACAGTATCTGTTTTTCATCATCCACATAAATTGTCCTGGAGACTTGGACATTGACATTGTTTGAGTTTCACCCATGTGCATTGCCTTGTGATAGAATGGGTTTCTTCTTACACCATCCTGTGGAATTCCATTCCACATTCAAGAAGTCTGCAAGCCCATTATGAATTGGCTTCTGAAGTTATTTGGACAATGACAGCCATTAAATCCACAGGAAAGATTTATTGCATCTTAATGCCTTCTCAATGAAATGGCCCAAAGAAGTTATATGCATTTTAATGCCCTATCCAGTCAAGCAGGCTAGCTTCCAATCTTGCGTGGTTCCATGTGTTGTGGTAAAATGACCACTCTCAAGTCTGAGGAATTCAAGCAAGCAAAGTTTTTATTCAAGCATATACAAGGGAGAAGATCTCAGTCACCCAGGGAACTTCTCAATGATACAGTGTTTATAGCACATGGTTACAGTTCTTATCTTCTTGCTTTCACTACAATGTTTTGCAACAGTTATTAATATTTAACCATACTATTCCACTAGTGAACTGAATCATGCAGGCCCAGCAGATGTTCCGGTTATCTCAACCTTCAGCCTTGGGCCTACTGGTTTCTGTGGTGACTCAACTGTCTTGTCTGGCCTTCAGCTCCCTTGGTCTCCTTCCTCTGTATAGCAATGAATAGTATGTTTACACAGACTGTTATGGCTATTATTGCTAGATGATGAGCCAGCATCCCCAAGGCCACCTTTGGTCAAGTTCCCCATCATGTCTAGGAAAGAAACCTTATAACTACAACACTTATTTAAGATTTGTAAAGCATTTAAATATTAACCCAACTAGTAAAAGTCCCCTGGTCCCTACTTCACATGTATATTGGCATATCAGAAAAGAAGTCACCAGACCTCTCAACTCCATTTTGTTTCAAAGCAGATTGTCCATTCTCCATTTTGTTTTAAAAGTGTTCAATTTCCATAAATCCATAAGTATAACTGCTTGGGCATGACAAAATGTCCACATTAAATGCCATCTGACACTTATCAATCCTGCCCCTTCTGTGATTGATTACTTCTTTTCTATTCATTCATGGGATGAAGGTGCCACTGGCAAGGCCAGTGCTTATCATTGATCATCATCGTTTACTATCATTTATCATTAGCCAATCTGTTCCCTGTTGTTTGCAGAACTTCCCAGTTTCTGTTCTCATTTCCGAGTTTTCATCCATATTGTATACTGTAATAATTATCTCCGAGTTACCTCATGAAGTTACCAACCTCAGTGCTGATCCAGCTCCATGTGCAAACCACCTTTTTGCTTCCTGCACCAGCCATTTTTCAACCTATTTCAGAGGAATTCTGCCTGAGAGATTATTGTATGATGGGGTACTTGACCAAAGGCGGCATTGGGGATGCTGGCTCATCAACTACCAATAATAGCCATAACAGTCTGTGTAAACCTACTATTCATTGCTATATAGAGGAAGGAGGCCAGGGGTGCTGAAGGCCAGACAAGACAGTTGAGTCACCACAGAAACTAGCAGGCCCAAGGCTGATGTATTATATTAAATGTATTGTAATACATTTACAGAAGAAACTCCCTCAGTCTGTCTAATGCTGACAACTGTCTTAAGTTATAGGTATTTCTTCAAATTCTTTGAACATAATTTTTTTAAAAATCTAATTGTGCAACATTTTGTCTCTCCTGAAAGGTTCAACTCAGCAGGTATACCAGCACAAAGGTAATGGATCCTATCCATTAGTTCAACTTGGAGGCCAAGAGCAATCACATTAATGGTAGCATTCCTGCTACTGAGTCAGATGGCTTAGGCAATGAACATCACTTCAAACAGTCCCAACGAATGGAGACCAAAGATATGGCTTTCAATACAAAGTTGACATCCACTGCCATACTCACATTCACTAAACATGGGTCAGTGTATAGTCCATAAAATCCTGCTGCTATGGAAGATTAACCACCCTATCAGGTGGTATAAAGGTGGTTACAACCATGGAAGGAGTGTTACAGGCACTCACATTGTTAATCAACCTTCTCTACTTCACATTATTCTCTAATGGGAGAAGGTGAAGATGTGACAACAAGAACCAACTGGAAACACTTCACATGTAAGTGCAAATAGTGAGTGTTAAAATGTTATTTGAAAAGGTGGGGAGAGGAAATCGCACTGCAGTGTGACCATATTGAGAATCAAACCATCTCCCCGTGGCAATTAATGGCATTACCATCACTGAATTCCCAAATTATCAACATCCTGGGGATTAACATTGACCAGAAACTGAACTGGACTAGCCACATAAATACCGTAACTACAAGAGCAGATCAGAGGCTGGGAATTCTGCGGTGAGTAACTCACCTCCTGACTCCTCAAAGCCTGTCAGCCATCTACAAAGCACAAGTCGGGAGTGTGATGGAATACTCTCCACTTGCCTGGTTTAGTGCAGCTCCAAGAACACTTAAGAAGTTTGACATCACCCAGGAAGAAGCAGCCTGCTTGATTGGCACCCTATCTACCACCTTAAACATTTGGTCCCTCCACCCCCTACATACAGCGGCAACAGTGTACTATCTACAAGATGCACTGCAGCGAATCACCAAGGCTCCTTCAACAGCACCTTCCAAACCCGTGACCTCCATCACCTTGAAGGAAAAGGGCATCAGATGCATGGGAACACTACCACTTGCAAGTTCCCTTCCAAGCCACTCACCATCCTGACTTGGAAGTAAAGCACCGTTCCTACGCTGTCACTGGGTCAAAATCTTGGAACACCCTTCCTAAAAGCAGTGTGTGTGTACCTGCCCCACATGAGTCACAGCAGTCCAAGAAGGCAGCTCACCACCACCCTCTCAAAGATAATTAGGGGTGGGCAATAAATGCTGGCCTAGTCAGTGATGCCCACACCCAGTGAAATATTTAAAGAAATACTCACATAGATTATCAGATAGCAGAAATAAGTAGACAATAAAATTGTTTGATTTATATTCCCATCCTTAATAATGTTCAATTAGAGGCTAGCAAAACCATGAAAACAAAAGTCCTATAATAAAAAAACACTTTGGAGAAGAGGGTTTCTGTGCTCACTGTGCAATACCACACAAAGCGCAAACTTCTTCACACTAGCTGAGTCAAAGTGGTCAATCTTTACAACTGGACAGGGAGGTGAGTTAGTGAGTGGCTGGCCCATTCTTTAGGGAGCAGCAATTCATTTCAGCAACTAGGCCTCATTTGCATGTTGCTTGCTGACTTCCCAAACAAAAGTCAAAATGATGGAATAAGGCGGCTTGGAGGCAGTCACCAACAACATAGGGGAATGGTAAAAAGACACAAACTATGTGCATCGGAGGGCTGTCAAAGTCATTTGGCAGAATGTCTCATCACTCGAACTTTCAAACAAGCTCCAAGAATAGCTTGGCTGGTGGTGAGAAGGGTACTCCCCATCAGACACTTCCTGCAGTCTCATCCCTCCACAAGTTGCCCTTGAAGTGCCTGCATTGGTGAAGAGACCATCATACACTCTGAAATGTGCCTTTGCAAAGTAGGCCTGGACAAAGATGCAGTGATTTTTGTCACGGCTCATCATGAGCAGCTCTGTAACACAGGATGCTGTGCTCCGCGAGAGACTCACGCCAAGATTAATAATAACTGCCACTGGAGGACCATCAACTTACTGAAAAATGCACTTTGGTTTGCTTGAAACCTGTTGGTCCTCCAATGCAGCGAGCTGTTGATGACCAAGCATTGCAGAATGGTACATTCCAAGGTCCAGGACTACAAACTGAGGAATGCACCAAAGCTTGGGACAGCTGCTGCAAAGGTGCAATGGGGATAAGCCACTGTCAAAGGCTTTCCCTTTATAGTACACTGAGGGGCTGGAAACTGTGTAAAACCCATCAAGCTGTATGTTTGACATGAAATGAATATTGCAAATATTAAGTGGAATTGTAAATGTAAAGTAACATATAGTATTGAAAGAAACTGATCTGTTTTGCACTTTATGTAATGTCAACTTTGACCGGTCATGTCAGGTACCACTATAAATTTTATGAATAAAGTATATATTTGGAGAAAGAAGTGCATTGACGGCTTCATGTCGCAGGGGAGCAGGTGAGGATGCCTGGAGCTGGGAATCCCCAAAATGTCTCTGTGAAGGCTTGAAAGAACACTCCTGCTGGAAAAAAAAAAATATTTTACACTTTTCCGAAACTCTGTTGGCCTTAGATCCATACAACATCAGCTTTGGCCTGACAGGGAAGCTCAGGCCTCGGTAAAACTAAATTCCAACCCCAATGACACCACTGGAACCCATCTGCATATTTAAAAATCAAACCTGCCAGTTTTGCAGTTGGTCAGACTGCAGCTCGCTCCATTCCACAACCAACACATCAGATCCAAGCTCTGCACTCCTGCCATATCCAGTCACCAATGGTAGTGGACAATTTAACAACTCAATGGAGGAGGAGGAGGCTCCATAAACGTCCCCATCTTTGAGCCCATCAGGTGCAGAAGATAAGACTGAAGCCAGAAGTGCCGAGTGGATGATCCATCTCGGCCTCCTCCAGACATCCCCAGCATCACAGATGCCAATCTTCAGCTAAACCAATTCACTCCACGTGATATCACAAAATGGTTGAAGGCACTGGATACTGCAAAGGCTAAGGGCTCTGACAATATTCTGGCAATAATACTGAAGACTTGTGCTCCAGAACATGCCGCACCCTTAACCAAGCTGTTCCAGTACAGCTACAACATTGGCATCTACCCAACAATATGGAAAATCACCTGTACAGAAAAAGCAGGACTAATCCAACATGGCAAATTACCGCCTCATAAGTCTTCTCTCAATCATCAGTAAAGTGATGGAATAGGTCATAAACAGTGCTATCAAGTGGCACTTGCTTAGCAATAACCTGCTCACTGACGCCCAGTTTGGGTTCCACCAGGGGCACTCAGCTTCTGAATTCACTACAGCCTTAGTTCAAACATGGACAGAAGAGCTAAACTCCAGAGGTGAGGTGCGAGCGATTGTCCTTGACATCAAGACAGCATTTGATCGAGTGTGGCATCAAGGAGCCCTAGAAAAATTGGAGTCAATGGGAATCAGGGGGAAAACTCTCCACTGCTTGGAGTCATACCTAGCACAATGGAAGATGGTTGTGGTTGTTGGAGCTCAATCGTCTCAGCTCCAGGACATCACTGCAGGGGTTCCTCAGGGTAGTGTCCAAGGCCTAACCATCTTCAGCTGTTTCATCAATAACCTTCCTTCCATCATAAGGTAAGAAATGGGGATGTTCACTGGTGATTGCACAATGTTCAGCACCATTCATGACTCCACAGATACTGAAGCAGTCCATTTCCAAATGCAGCAAGATCTGGACAATATCCAGGCTTGGGCTGGCAAGTGGCAATTAACTTTTGCACCACACAAGTGCCAGGAAATGACTATCTCCAACAAGAGAGAATCTAACTATTGCCCCTTGACACTCAATGGCATTACCATCACTGAATCCCCTACTATCAACATCCTGGGGGTTGCCATCGACCAGAAACTGAACTGGACCAACCATATAAATACTGTGGCTACAAGAGCAGGTCTGAGGCTAGGAATCCTGCAGCGAGTAACTCTCCTCCTGACTCCCCAAAGTCTGTCCACTGTCTACAAAGTGCAAGTCAGGAGTGTGATGGAATATTTTCCACTTGCCTGGATGAGTGCAGCTCCAATAACACTCAAGAAGCTTGACACCATCCAGGACAAAGCAGCCCACTTGATTGGCAAACCTTCCACAAAAATTCACTTCCTGTGCAACAATTAACTGCTACATTTATCTATTTAAGAATTGTGGCTATCCTTTAAAAGGACCACGAATCCTAGAGGTACGCAGCACAAGAAGATTAAAGAAGGATTAAATCATCATATTTGAGCTGGTTCTTTGCTGGCCCAATCTAAATCAGATCCCACTATAAATTCCCTCTTCACTTAATTGGCACAGGACATCCTAAGGATACTTAGCCAGCGAAGCCCACATTCCCTGAATGAATAAAAAAAAATTCCAATGTGCTATGTAAATACAAATTTTTCTTTGTTTCATTCGTTCTTTTGTTTTTTTTCCAACATGCCTTGCAATGAAGCAAAATGTATTTGCTGTGAAACATTACTATGCCATAAATTTTCACAGGAGCCTATGCGCTACACAGTTATATTACAATTATGATTGTCAAGTTCTCTTGACAAATTAGTTTCATTAACCATCATCTAATTTACCTCTTTCCACTCTGATGTGCAAAAAACAGTCTTTAATCTAATAAGCAACAGCCACAAAATCCATTCATATTCATTTTGACTCAATCAGCTTAAATGTTATCTATCATTAAAGCCAAGAAACTCATGAGAGATGTTTGTCTATGGTCTGGTTATGCAAGTTATGGAGCAATGGGATATAGCAGTAGCAAAATGGTCAGTATAGCTGTTGCTAAGTATGTCAAATGGCTGCAAATTGGAGCTGATGAAGCCTAATTGTTGAAAAAAGCTCTGTGGCACTACAGACTCCAACATTTATCAAGGTGTTAAATAGTGTTGACAGTTCTATCCCTCCGCTCGAATCATTTTTGTGCTGTTGTTCCAACGCTCAATATTTCTTTGCACAGGCATGTATTCAAGGGTAAGATTGGAACATCCAGTTCTATGTACTATACTTGGGATGATTTGTCTGTGTTCTGCTTTCCAATTGGTTGGAGGGTACACTATACAAATTGTTATTGTTCAGGAGCTGACAACTGGTATAAAATGAGTGGACTGGTTTGACACATCCTTAGAGAAAGTTTGTTTACCTACTACAATGCTAAAGCATGATAAGCCCTTCTTATTCCTCTATAGATCAAAGTTTAAAATTGAATGCTATAAATCATGGATCCTATAGATCACTGGAGGAATATCATTTTTAAAATAAACAGACTTTGAGGAGACTATTGCACCACAGCAATGTTATATTCTGAAAGCAAATAATTTATTTTAAATCACAGATTTTATTTTTCCTTAAAAGAATAAAACAAGGACCTT
Source organism: Carcharodon carcharias (assembly GCF_017639515.1). Lineage (NCBI taxonomy): Eukaryota > Metazoa > Chordata > Chondrichthyes > Lamniformes > Lamnidae > Carcharodon > Carcharodon carcharias. The sequence goes on along the minus strand of NC_054479.1, from coordinate 107,921,751 downwards.
TGCATTTAAATGAGAATATAAAAATAAGTACGATATTAATCTTGGCATTGAACATTAAAAAGTGATGTGAAGTAATAATTGAAAATTCTAACTGAAATCATTGTGAAAGTTCCTTTATTAGCTATTTATGTTCTATATATTGTGAGCTTTCTTGAGCTCTGAGTGACATACCTAGTTCTAACTGCAGAAAATTTAAAACAAAATAAATGCTGTAAACTATGCATTGATGTAATAAATAAAAGCAGCTTTTGGTAAAGTTAAGTAAGCTTGACCGAAAAATCAACCCACTGAACAGTTGGTTTACTCACCTCTGCGGAAAGCAGGGAAAATAATGCTGAGACCAGCCGGTGATAACACTGTTAATATTGAAATAATAATTAGTGTTAGCAAATTCAGGAAGCTGAAAGTGAAAGGCAAATATCCAAGGTGCTGTGAAGGAGATTCAACAAAGAATTATTCAGCAATCTGTTTTTCCATTATTTAACTATTTGAGGAGCAGAGTCATTCAGGGCCACTCAGAGTACACTGACCCACAGCAACAGTCCTGATTTGGAGAAAATCATTGAACTTTGGAGAATTGTGGATTTGACGTTACCAAATTAAGGGGGAAAACATTGTATTAAAAAAATTTCTTCAAACTCTATAATGGATAGCAGTTCAGATAGGGATTGAAGGATTAGAGTAATTTAAACAACCTTGATTTCTTTTTGAAAATCAGGGGAAAGAATCTATTATTTAGATTCAAATTCAAATAGAATACAATAGAAAATTATGCAACAGGTTGAGCACAGGGACAAAAGTTGAATACAGGTAAGTTGCTTGTGTTAAACATATTTGCATATTATTTAATTCTCACAGTGAGTGTGCTGCAAATAAACAAGTGGCTAGCCTAATTTATCCATCCATCCTGCTCTTGAAATATCTCATTGCTACTTAGCACGTCAGATCAGAAATAAGTGTTGTCTAATTTGTTCCATTGCTTACTCTGCTATTTCATTTGCTATTATTGTTTTTTATTAAGTACAAAATGCATATGCACTAATGTGATGCTGCAGGCTGCTGACATATGTAAAATATTAAAATATTTTGTACTCCTCTGGACTTTCTTCTCTTGTCCCTTCTAAGTTCCATTGAAGCATCCTGCAAGATCTTCCTTTCCTGTGCATTCTCATTACATGGAAATCAACAGTCGTCATACAGTCTCCCATTCCAACTCTCCCAGCACCTCAGAACTGGGAGAATACCTTCTGCCTCAAGCTTTACACTTCTTCTAAAACCTTCAAGATTATTGAGCTTAAGCCTGACATTTTCTAATTTCTAATTGAGATGCTGGAAATCCTTAATAAGAACAGGCAACACTGGAAATACACAGCAGGCCTGACAGCATGTGTGGAGAAAGAAACAGAATTAATATTTAAGCTCTATGATGTGTTCTGATGCAAATTCATCAACCTGAAACATTAACTCTGATTCTCTCACCACGCATGCTGCCAGACACTGCTGAGTATTTACAGCATTTTCAGGTTTTTATTGTCTAATTTCTACATCTTTGGCCTCTTTTAGATCCAAACCTAAATGTTAGAAATGGTTATTTAAATATTTAGCATAAGTGTCTTTGTCTGTAGCCATGAAATGAAGGCATTTGCCCCACTGAGGACATGAAAGGTGGATTGGCACACAAAGAACAGATTAAGGGCCGAAGAAGCAAGCTAGTTTAAAAAAAAAGTAAAAATAATGGCAGCCCCAGACATATCTCCGAGGCTAGCTGTCGATGTAATGGAAATGTGTCTAGGAAATGTTCACACCCCACCGCAGTGTCATTTTCTGGAGTAACATAAGGCTGGAAACTCATCAGACCCAGGGACCACCCCTAATTGTGGCCCACTGATGAGTTTCAGCTCCATCTCTGGTCCTCACAGACCAAGGCTTTTATCCAGATGTTAGGCTAACTGCCCTATAGTTTCCTATTTTCGGTTTCCCTCTTTTCTTGAATAGAGGTGTTATATTTGAGGTTTTCTAATCTGTTGGAACCTTTCCAGAATCAAGGGAATTTTGGAAGATTACAACTAATGCATCCACTATCACTGCAGCTACTTCTTTTAAAACCCTAGAATGCAAGCCATCAGGTCCAGGGAACTTGCCAGCCTTTAATTCTAATAGTTTTCCCAGTACCTTTTCTTTAGCGATTGTGATTGCTTTAAGTTCCTCCAAGCCTTTTGTCTCTTGACTTTTTATTATTCTTGGGATGCTTTTTGTGCCTTCTGCTGTAAAGACAGATACAAAACACTTGTTCAAAGTTTTAACCATTTCCTCGTTTCCTATTAAGTGCCTGGTCTCATCCTCTAAAAGACCAATGCTTACTTAAGCTAATCTTTTCCTTTTTATATACTTGGGGAAGCTTTTATGACCTATTTTTGTATTTCTTGCTTGTTTTCTCCAATATTCTAATTTCTTCCTCTTTATTTTTTTTAGTCATCCTTTACAGGTTTCTAAAATTTTCCTAATTTCTGGCCTACAATAATCTTCATAGCATTGTACTTCTCTCCTTTCAATTTGATACTAACCTTAACTTCCTTAGTTAGTCACAATGGTGCATCCTTCTCATAAAGTTTTTCTTTTGCAATGGAATACATCTTTGTTGAGAGTTATGGAATATCTCCTTAAATGTCTGCAATTGCTTCTCTGCCACCTTAACTTTTAACCTATTTTCCAAAATCTGTCTTCATACCCTTGCAGTTGCTTTTTTGTAACTTTAGGACATTAGTTTTAGACCCACATTGCTCACCCTCAAACTGAACATGAAATTCGCTTTTGCCTTGAGGATGCTTTCCTATGAGGCCATTAATTAATCCTGTCTCATTGCATATTACCAGGTCTAAAATAGCCTTCTCCTTGGTTGGGGATATGCGCATGCAGAAAGCAGTACATTTTTTAGGGTGAACATTAACCTCCAGCAGCTTTCTGGCATCTGTAGGGGGAATCAACTGTAAAACACACTCATAGGCCTAAGCTTCAAACCCAAGATGTTTTAACTCAAGGGCATCATCTGCATGGATCAGTTGCTCCACCCCACCAAACTGGCTAGGTACCACAGCTGGCAAGGAAAGAAGCTGAGGTGGATAGAGACTACCAATCAACACCAAAGGGAGGCTATCCAGCAGGTTAAGCGGTACAGGGAAGATTTTCTGAGAGAAAGGAGACAAGGGGATTTGGCAAAAATTGTTGTATTTAATACTGCTCTTTGACAAGGATTTTGCAGGAATTAGTACAAACATTATATTTTCACTATAGCATAGGAGAGGTGGAGGCATAGTGGTATGGCCACTGGACTGGTAATCCAGAGGCCCAGGGTAATTCTCTGGGCACGTGGGTTTGAATCCCACCACCGATGGTGGAATTTGAATTCAAGAAAAATCTGGAATTAAAAGTCTGATGATGACCATGAAACCATTGTCGATTTTTCATAAAATCCCATCTGGTTCACCAAAGTCCTTTAGGGAAGTCCTTACTTGTCTGGCCTACATTTGACTCCAGACCCACAAGAATGTGGTTGACTCTTAAATGCCCTCTTAACAAGGGCAATAAGGACGGGCAATAAATGTTGGCCTAGCCAATGACACCCACATCCCATGATCGAATAAATAAAAAACTCCTTATTAGGCTCTTAGCAAAAACGTAATTAGTGAAAATATTAGAAGCAAATTTCTTTACTGCTCTTAATCTTCTGTTTAGTCACATCTACTTCTACCTGACAATTAACAACCACATTTAAATGTCACTAACTCATTATAATCAACCAATTATCAGGCAACTGCATTACTTAATTTACAGATCTATTTGTAGTGTAATTTATTTTAGTGAATACTGAGATATTTTAATGTGAAACTGATTTTTAAGTCAGAATCGAGTCATAATATGAGTCTTTGGATTTAACACTAGATCAATCACAGAGACAGTAACTCACTGTGAGGAAACTGAGGGTCCTCTGAATAGTATTTTTACTAGCACACAGCCAATGGCTCTGTTGTAGGGATCCAGCAGTTGTCTGCACCAATACATTGCAGATGAAAGGCTTTAGTTAACACATAATCAAAATATAATGTAATGTTGCAAACTATCTAATCTAATTTCTATCTCTTCACACAGTTGTGAGATCAGTTGCCGGTTGAACCAGGCTTTGAAGGTTCTTTCTTATTTGGCTGCTGCTGTGATTCAGGGATGGCCGGTTTCTGTGGAAGATGGGTCACATGGATTTCTCTGATCTGCACTTAGAAAATTTGAGGCTCATGATATCTTCAACACTGCCTGGTCTGTATTCTCTAAGTCAACACCACCTACATTGCAGATGATCAGTGTGGGCAATTTAATAGCCCCTTTCCAAAAAGCAGAAGCAAATCAGGATTATCTTTCTTTGAGTGCTAATGATAAGGTAATGGTCAGATTGCTAGGAAGAACCATAAAGCATATGTTATTAGTCCTTTAGTAGCTACTATTATGAAAGCCAGACGTACCTTCTCATCGAGAGCAGAGGTCGGGAAGTCCACATCCCGACAGACCTCAGAGTTTCCCCACATGCGCAGACCAGGAGTGAGCTGCAATTCAGCATTTTAAGTTCTTCGGGCCAAGGACAGGACCAGCACACCTGCAGAGAAAGGGAAAATGGTGCAAAAACCCATGTCATGTGACTGAGAGCGGAGCAAAGGGCGAGGGCACAGGGAGAGGTCCCAGTTAAGTTAAAAAAGAGGAGCAAAGAAAGAGGCTCCAAATAGGAAAATGGATGTAGTTAGAAGACTTTAAGTGAAGAGGGCTCAGGAGGAGCCCTTAAGATCCAAGAAGGCAGGAGGAGGTTGGTGACTTCATGCTGCAGGCCATTGGGGCAAAGGGACATCTTTGGGAAGTAGTGTTCTGCATGATGCGGCCAAAGGACTGAAGTTGTGCTTAAGAGTTGGTGCTTGAGTACACATTGAGGAATTTAGGGAAACAAAATCTCGGGAAACAAGATTGAAACCTTTCAGGTGTGCCATTGTTGAAGCCATTCGAGTTGGAGCAACTTGTGGAGGGAATTCCCAGGGGAGGTGAAGTCAGGAATCCCCTGGGAGAGAGACAGAGTTTCAATGAGATTAGTTGACTGACAGGGTGGTATTTACTGGCTCTGCCCGCCACCCGGATCATCCAGTCCCATTGAAAGTCAATGAACTTTTGGCTGGGCAGCTGAATCTCCCACAGCGGGTCCCACCATGGCAAGGCTGGAAAATGCCAGCCACAGTGTTTACTGATGTCTGCATGGGTTGTTGAGAAACTCATGGACTGGGCCTTGGTTGCATCTGTCATTTATTGTGCAGTGTGGTATGTTCCACCATAGTTTGCCTGTTAATTAACATGCACCCCATACTTACTCTGACTGTTAAAAAAATATTGTAAATTGTTTTATCTTTTGACCTTGTATAGTAAAGCTTATTTTTGTTTGTTAAAAACCCATGCAATCTTATTGCTTTGTTCTCTGAGCTAGTGTCTTGAATCTCAAACTTTGTCTACTTTAAACAAAATGTTATTGGTCCCTAACCAGATCTTATCAAAAGTTTTGGGGTCCAGTCTAGGATCATAACATTAATCACAAAAAAATTATGCTTGCGACGAGACATAACATGGATACATGTTCCCTTAAAATATTCCTAAACTCGTATTACATACAAGGGAAACAAGGGTCTGTGTCAACCATAGAAGTTTGGTAAAAGCAAAAAACTGCGGATGTTGGAAATCCAAGACAAAAATAAAAATACCTGGAAAAACTCAGCAGGTCTGGCAGCATCTGCGGAGAGGAACACAGTTAACGTTTCGAGTCCGAATGACCCTTCAACAGAACGAAGGAAAAATAGAAGAGAGGTGAAATATAGCTGGTTTAAGGTGGTGGGGGGGGTGGTGGGACAAGTAGAGCTGGATAGAGGGAAAGTGATAGGTGGAGATAACCAAAAGATGTCATAGACAAAAGGACAAAGAGGTGTTGATATTATCTAAGGAATGTGCTAATTAAGGGTAGAAAGCAGGACAAGCAAGGTACAGATAGCCCAATGGGGGTGGGGTGAAGGAATCGAAAAAGGCTAAAAGGCAGAGATAAAAGAACGAATGGAAATACATTTAAAAATAATGAAAATAGGTGGGAAAAGAAAAATCTATATAAATTATTGGAAAAAAGGGGGGGGGGGGGCTCTGAAAGGGGGTGGAGATGGAGGAGAGAGTTCATGATCTAAAATTGTTGAACTCAATATTCAGTCCGGAAGGCTGTAAAGTGCCTAGGCGGAAGATGAGGTGCTGTTCCTCCAGTTTGCGTTGAGCTTCACTGGAACAATGCAGCAGTCCAAGGATGGACATGTAGGCATGAGAGCAGGATGGAGGTTGAAATGGCAAACGACAGGGAGGTCTGGGTAATGCTTGCGGACAGACCGAAGGTGTTCTGCAAAGCGGTCACCCAGTCTGCGTTTGGTCTCTCCAATGTAGAAGAAACTGCATTGGGAGCAACGAATGCAGTAGAATAAATTGAGGGAAGTGCAAGTGAAATGCTACTTCAGTTGAGAGGAGTGTTTGGGCCCTTGGACAGTGAGGAGAGGGGAAGTAAAGGGGCAGGTGTTGCACCTTCTGCGGTTGCATGGGAAGGTGCCGTGGGAGGGGATTGAGGTGTAAGGGGTGATGGAGGAGTGGACCAGGGTGTCCCAGAGGGAACGATCTCTGTGGCCTGCTGCCAGTGGGGGGGGGGTGGGGTGAAGGGAAGATGTGTTTGGTGGTGGCTTCATGCTGGAGTTGGCGGAAATGGCGGAGGATGATCCTTTGAATGCGGAGGCTGCTGGGGTGATAAGTGAGGACTAGGGGGACCCTATCATGTTTCTGGGAGGGAGAGGAAGGTGTGAGGGTGGATGCACAGAAGATGGGCCGGACACAGTTAAGGGCCCTGTCAACCATCGTGGGTGGAAAACCTGTTAGGGAAGAAGGAAGACATGTCAGAGGAACTGGTTTTGAAAGTGGCATCATCAGAACAGATGCAACGGAGGCGAAGGAACTGAGAGAATGGGATGGAGTCCTTACAGGAAGCTGGGGATGAGGAATTGTAGTCGAGGTAGCTGTGGGAGTCGGTAGGCTTGTAATGGATATTGGTGGACAGTCTATCACCAGAAATTGAGACAGAGAAGTCAACGAAGGGAAGGGAAGTGTCAGAGATGGACCATGTGAAAATGATGGAGGGGTGGAAATTGGAAGCAAAATTAATACATTTTTCCAGGTCCAGACGAGAGCATGAACCAGCACCGAAGTAATCATCAATGTACCGGAGAAAGAGTTGTGGGAGGGGGCCGGAGTAGGACTGGAACAAGGAATGTTCCACATACCCCATAAAGAGACAGGCATAGCTGGGGCCCATGCGGGTACCCATAGCTACACCTTTTATTTGGAGGAAGTGAGAGGAGTTTAAGGAGAAATTGTTCAGTGTGAGAACAATTTCAGCCAGACAGAGGAGATTAGTGGATGGGGATTGTTCGGGCCTCTGTTCGAGGAAGAAGCAGAGAGCCATCAGGTCATCCCGGTGGGGGATGGAGGTGTAGAGGGATTGGACGTTCATGGTAAAGAGGAGGCGATTGGGACCAGGGAACTTGAAATTGTTGATATGATGTAGGGTGTCAGAGGAATCACGGATGTAGGGGTCCAGTTATGTCTTGTTTTTTTAAACATGTTTGTTTATGATATTTTAGCTTTTATCTTAATTTTGTGTATATTACAATCTATATTTCATTTTCTGTCAAATTATAAAAAGTAGATCATAAAATCTGCTTGTTTCTTCTTAGTTTGCTGTCTGTGATAATTCTTCAACATGATTGGCTACTTAACTTTCTTGATGATATTACTGTTTCTGGATGGCAGAGATCTCCTTTAGGCCAGAGTGAAAATAAGGTCAGCTGGATTTTTGTGCGTAGCTATCTTCAAGGTAATCGGCAATCACCAATGCTTCGCTGTTGACCACGAATTCCAACTGATGTGTTTTCTCTCATATTGTTTGAAGAAACCTGTTCAACCTTCGCCATCTAAGCACTCAAGACAAATGATTCTTTACCACCGTGGGTGTCAAGTATTTATCATATTACTGAGAGAAGCTAACCAACTGCTCATTATCCAAAGTACATGTAAGACAAAGTAAGAACTAGATCATTAACTTAATTACTTATCAGCTCAAGAGCTGTAATCTGAATTTATTATTGTGCTACACTTTAAAAGACAAGATTGAAAACTCTTTCTTCCCTCCCTCCATCCTCCTCTACTTTTTTGTGGAAAAATGGTCAAAATATTCTGAAATGTGTCAATTCCATTGAGTCCTTTCAACCTTTCTCAATCAAGTTAAATGTATTCAGGTACATTTCTAACATACTAACACTGAGGTAATTAAAATTATATTTCAGACAATTAATTAATATTGACCTAGCGAAAGAAAAGGCTTTAGATAATGGAATTGAATTAATATTTTTGCATTATAACATACAAAATTGTCATTTGGCAGTACAGAGCTTGAGTATTGCTGAAAAAATACATTTTGTCGTAGCTTTTTGTCTTGCAGTCATCAGGATAATCGCAAGAATACCAATGTCAAGGGAAGCAACAACTTTATATTGTATGAGAAGAGAGTGCTGGTTGGTTGGCAGGGCAATGCCTTCACCAATCAGAGTCAAGCTGCTTGGTTTAAATTTCAAACAATGTTTGGCAGTTAACTGTCAGTCACCATTAAGTGGTGCATCCTCCATGGCAATGCCTCTACCAATCAGACTCCACTTGCCAACCAATCAGTACTCTAATCTCATACAACATAGAATGGTTGCTTCCTCTCTCTTTGGTATTCTTCCAATTGTCCTGATAAGTGCAAGATGAAAAGCTTCAACAAAATGCCTTTTTTCAGCAATACTCAAGTTACATACAAAATTGCATGTGTCATCACCAACACATAGAGAGGAAAATAGAATTCAACCCTACAGCTATAATTAGAGTAAATTCTGCATATGTCTGCATGTATAGAGGAACACAATAGAAGCTAACCCCTTCAGACTTCACAGAAGACAAATATTTGTGTCAATATGATAAAAAAATGTGAATCACAAACTGCTTAACACAAGTCCATAAACCTGAAAATGTAACATTCCTGTCACCTAATAACAAGTCCTGGTCATTAACGTACTCTGGATAGCCATAAGGTGATAACGCTCACTAACAAAGAGCACTTTAAGTTAGTGCCAATGGTAAATTGTCACACAAGCAGAAACTCGTTCAACTTATTCAAGCCCATTATATTTACCACTCTCAAAAGGCAACCATAGAATGTTATAGAAGCATGCAATGTTAATCACAGAAACATCACATCCACACTTTTGTTTTCCCCACATAAGCCATCTAATTTCATCCCAATGCTCTTCAGCATTTTCTTTTGAATATGATCTCATTCCCTTCTTGACAATTTTAGGACACTGTTTCAAGAGGCAGAGAATTCCACATTACACAATGAACTGCCTGTATAGTTATTTAGCTGAATATGTTCTCATATTTGCAAGGTTTTAGATAAAGAAGATGAAGAGAAACTGACGGACTACAGGGCACATGATAGAAATCTCCTGTCTACTGGGAAAGTCATAAAGATCACTTGATCAGACAGCAAACATGTTATCTGTCACTTGCTATAGGCAGGAATAAACAGCTTGCTGGCTTATCTGCAAAATGCCCTCTGCATTGGCCTGGAAAAATTACATTGCACAGAAGCTTAGGAAGCTTCACACCGAAGGAAGAGCTATTCTAGTCCTTCATGTTGTCTGCAAAGCTGATACAGGTGGCACAGCTTGGTCACTGCCACTGCAGTAAAGCAAAGCTAGCAATACAGTTAGGAGAACATGGGCTGTAAACATAGGTTCTTGGGAACTGAAAGTGTCCACCATACTATAGATACTTCAGTTGTCACTGGACCTGAAAATGCTATGCCTTCAGAACTAAGTCCTTTACATTCAATCCATGCAGTGGCATAGGAACAATTTGTACTGGAGCAGAAATCACCAAGATTCTAGAAAATAATGGCTCAAATCTTCCCTAGACCAAACGTACAAAGAAGATGCACATCAGGATCCAGTGAAAGTCCTGCTGCACGGACGTATGTATGAGTTTCCTGGGAATTCTAAACTTCCGATGAGCAATTCCCTGCTCTCTGGGGCCCTCCATGAAAGTTACCAACTCTGAGCTAGAGTTGGAGCCTTGGGACAGATCTGCAGTACTTACCTTGATAGTTACTCAGGAAATGCTAGACAGATTAAAACCTGGCCTAAACCTGAGTAACTCCACAACCAACTCCTCCAATCAACCCCCTGACTACCTGATATACCCGCCAACCAGCTGACTCAAGTACCCTCTAGAACTCAAATTCTACATAATTGTAAACTAGCTTTAAAAAAACCAACATTCAGTTATTCACTTCCACCTTAATGACACACCTATTTTGGAGAATCTCAATTGGATTGCCCCCCATAATCAATACGGGTAGCCTTAACTTTTAGAATTTGCTGAATAAAATGATATATATATGTTGATCTTTCCAGCCAGATATTCAGTTCAATCTGAGTTTTCATTTATCTGTGTAAGTGCCAGTAACGCTGGTTACCAAAGGTACCAAGGGCAAGAAGTCTCTCAGTTCTTACAATAGGAACTTATGCATAGGACTGCTTACTGAAACTTCTTGTGAAATTATGTCTCCCAGTCAGAAATGTGACAATGGTTAGCAGAATCTACAACTCGTTGTATTCACTATAGAACAGTGAAGTCACTTTTTACATATTCTTCAGGGAATGAACTGTCATTGTCCTCAGGAATGGCTGCTAAACCTTGCATGTCATTGTTGTACAGCTCTGGCCTACATCTGTCTAGGTGTTATAAATCTCAAGTTCATTTCAACTGACCTAATTATTAGAATGAGTTATAGTTGAGTGTGCTGCTGAGTGCACTGGTGGTTCCATTGTTTTTACTTGTGAAGAAGTAGTAAAATTAAAACAGAAGGATCCTCTTTTTGATGGATAACTGCTTTATATACAATGGCAAACCATTATTAAAAGAAAGTAAGCACTTTTCCAGGCAGAACAATATTTGGCCAACTCAATGAAATGAATTAAAACTAAAAGCATGATTTGAATGACAAGCACTCAACTGGGTCAAATACTGCACACGACTCAAGGGATTAAAAATTGAAGTGGGTTGTTTTAACCTGATACACCACAAAAATAACACCACTTTATTGTTTGCAATTTTGAGTACTCTATCTTTAAAGAGCATCTTGATACACTGGAACAAATTCCCTGAAGAGAGAAGCTGCGATGATTCTATGGACGGAAGCCTTCAGTTATTAGGACAAGGCAGGAACAAACCTGAAATTGTTTTGGCATTCCGTAGGGATTGTTCCCTCCGGGACACCCTGGTCCACTCCTCCATCACCCCCTACTCCTCAAGCCCCACCTATGGCACCTCACCATGCCCACGCAAAAGATGCAACACCTGCCCCTTCACTTCCTCTCTCCTCACCGTCCAAGGGCCCAAATACTCCTTTCAAGTGAAGCAGCATTTCACTTGCATTTCCCCCAACTTAGTCTACTGCATTAGTTGCTCCCAATGCGGTCTCCACTACGTTGGAGAGACCAAACATAAACTGCGTGACCGCTTTGCAGAACATCTGCGGTCTGTCCGCAAGAATGACCCAAACCTCCCTGTCGCTTGCCATTTTAACACTCCACCCTGTTCTCTTGCCCACATGTCTGTCCTTGGCTTGCTGCATTGTTTCAGTGAAGCCCAACGCAAACTGGAGGAACAGCACCTCATCTTCCGACTAGGCACTTTACAGCTTTCCGGACTGAATATTGAATTCAACAACTTTAGATCTTGAACTCCCTCCTCCATCCCCACCCCCTTTCTGTTTCTTCCCCCTTCCTTTTGTTTTTTCCAATAATTTATATAGATTTTTCTTTTCCCACCTATTTACATTATTTTTAAATCTTTTATGCCCCGCTAGTCTTTCCAGCCCACCCCCACTAGAGCTGTACCTTGAGTGCCCTACCATCTATTCTTAATTAGCACATTCATTTAGATACTATCACTACCTTCAACACCTCTGTGTTCTTTTGTTCTTTTGTCTGTGACATCTTTTGATTATCTGCTCCTATCACTGCTTGCTTGTCCGTACAACCACACCACCACCCCCCCAACTTCTCTCCCCCCTCCCCCACCTTAAAACTTATATTTCACCCCTCTCCTTATATTTGCTCAGTTCTGTGGAAGGGTCATGAGGACTCGAAATGTCAATTATTTTCTTCTCCGCCGATGCTGCCAGACCTGCTGAGTTTTTCCAGGTAATTCTGTTTTTGGTTTGGATTTCCAGCATCCGCAGTTTTTTTGTTTTTATCTCTGTGTTTAATTGACTGCCACTCCTCTTCAAGAAATGCCTACCTTGAAGAAGTTTTGTTCCTCTCTGCAACAAGATTTCCGTATCTCTCTTTTGCCTTGTTCACCTTCACTGCTTTCCATTTCTCTCCTGGTGTTTGACAAGGTGTTTACTAAAACCCGCTTTCACAGCCATATCTCCTTTCTCAGTGACTGTCTCCGTCTCTGACTTAGCCCACATGGATTTCAACTGAAATTCCATCCCTCTTGTTTCGAACCCAACCAGGATTACAGGTATCTCCGGGACATAAAACATTTCTCGGACTGCTGTTCCCATCACATTCTGAAATCCACACTCAGTGCCATGCGCCGCCAAATGAACACACTCGACCTCTCCCTCCAGCAGCACCACCGCACCCTTTTTCAAAGCTGCGCGTGCCCCCAGTTTCATTTTATTCTTCGTCTCATCCGACGCCTCAACAAGAAACTTTTTCTCTTTCTCTCAAGTGCTAAAGAACGCAAGCTCCCACAACTCATCGACACCAAAACCCATCTAGGACCCTCCACCCCTGCCTGTAACTCCGTCCCCACCCCATCTTCCATCCCAGCCCCGGCCGTGTATTCACTATATCCCCTGACCTTCCCCTCTCCGATGCTGAATGTTCAGTGCTCAGCAAAGGACTCAGTTTCATAGCCTTACGCCCTCATCTCAATGAATTTCGGGCTCGGCGTGATGCTGAACTCTTCTTCGGCCGCCTTTGTCTCCAGGCTCACTTCTTTGGGTCCTCGCCCCGTTTAATGGATCCTTTTACCCACCTTCCATATTCTCCCTCCACCTGGACCCCTCCCACTGGATTCTTACCTTCTCTTGATCTTTTCATTGAGAACTGTCAGCGTGACATTAGTCGTCTCAATTTCTCTGCTCCTCTCACCCATTCTAATCTGTCTCTTTCTGAACTTACTGCATTCCGTTCTCTCAGGTCCAACCCCAACATTGTCATCAAACCCGCTGACAAGGGTGGTGCTGTTGTTGTCTGGCGCACTGACCTCTACCTCGCAGAGGCTGAGCGTCAACTCGCAGACACTTCCTCCTACCTCTCCCTGGACCATGACCCCACCACTGAACATCAAGCTATTGTTTCCAGGACTGTCACTGAACTCATCTCCTCTGGAGATCTTCCTCCCACAGCTTCCAACCTGATAGTCTCCCAACCTCGGACGGCCCGCTTCTACCTCCTACCCAAAATCCACAAACAGGACTGTCCCGGTAGACCGATCGTGTCAGCCTGCTCCTGCCCCATGGAACTCATTTCTCGATATCTTGACTCCCTTCTCTCTCCCCTTGTCCAGTCCCTTCCCACCTACATCTGTGATTCCTCTGACACCTTACGTCACATCAACAATTTCCAGTTCCCTGGCCCCAACCGCTTCCTCTTCACCATGGACGTCCAATCCCTCTACACCTCCATCCCCCACCAGGATGGTCTGAGGGCCCTTAGCTTCTTCCTCGAACAGAGGCCCGAACAATCCCCATCCAACACTACTCTCCTCTGTCTGGCTGAACTTGTTCTCACACTGAACAATTTCTCCTTCAACTCCTCTCACTTCCTCCAAATAAAAGGTGTGGCTATGGGTACCCGCATGGGCCCCAGCTATGCCTGTCTCTCTATGGGTTATGTGGAACATTCCTTGTTCCAGTCCTACTCTGGCCCCCTCTTTCTCCAGTACATCGATGATTACTTTGGTGCTGCTTCATGCTCTCGTCGGGACTTGGAAAAATTTATTCATTTTGTTTCCAGTCTCCACATGGTCCATCTCTGACACTTCCCTTCCCTTCCTTGACCTCTCTGTCTCAGTCTCTGGTGATAGACTGTCCACCAAATCCATTACAAGCCTACCGACTCCCACAGCTACCTCGACTACAGCTCCTCACACCCCACTTCCTGTAAGGACTCCATCCCATTCTCTCAGTTCCTTCGCCTCCATCGCATCTGTTCTGATGATGCTACCTTCAAAAACAGTTCCTCTGACATGTCTTCCTTCTTCCTTAACCGAGGTTTTCCACCCACGGTCGTTGACAGGGCCCTCAACCGTGTCCGGCCCATCTCCCGCGCATCCACCCTCACGCTTTCTCCTCCCTCCCAGAAACATGATAGGGTCCCCCTAGTCCTCACTTATCACCCCATCAGCCTCCGCATTCAAAGGATCATCCTCCGCCATTTCTGCCAACTCCAGCATGATGTCACTTCCAAACACATCTTCCCTTCATCCCCCCGGCGGCATTCCGTTGGGGTCGTTCCCTCCGGGACACCCTGGTCCACTCCTCCATCACTCCCTACTCCTCAACTCCCACCTATGGCACCTCACCATGCCGATGCAAAAGATGCAACACCTGCCCCTTTACTTCCTTTCTCCTCACCGTCCAAGGGCCCAAACACTCCTTTCAAGTGAAGCAGCATTTCACTTGCATTTCCCCCAACTTTGTCTACTGCATTCGTTGCTCCCAATGTGGTCTCCTCTACATTGGAGAGACCAAACGTAAACTGGGTGACTGCTTTGCAGAACACCTGCGGTCTGTCCGCAAGAATGACCCAAACCTCCCTGTCGTTTGCCATTTTAATACTCCACCCTGCTCTCTTGCCCACATGTCTGTCCTTGGCTTGCTGCATTGTTCCAGTGAAGCTCAACACAAACTGGAGGAACAGCACCTCATCTTCCAACTAGGCACTTTAGCCTTCTGGACTCTATATTGAATTCAACAACTTTAGATCTTGAACTTCCTCCTACATCCCCACCCGCTTTCCGTTTCTTCCCCTTTCCTTCTGTTTTTCCAATAATTTATATAGATTTTTCTTTTCCCACCTATTTACATTATTTTTAAATCGTTTATGCTCCGCTAGTCTTTCCAGCCCACCCCCACTAGAGCTGTACCTTGAGTGCCCTACCATCTATTCTTAATTAGCACATTCGTTTAGATAATATCAGTACCTTCAACACCTCTGTGTTCTTTTGTTCTTTTGACTGTGGCATCTTTTGATTATCTGCTTCTATCACTGCTTGCTTGTCCGTACAACCACACCCCCCCCCAAACCAACCCCCCCCCCAACTTCCCCACCTTAAACCAACTTATATTTCACCCCTCTCCTTATATTCGCTCAGTTCTGTGGAAGGGTCATGAGGACTCGAAACGTCAACTCTTTTCTTCTCTGCCGATGCTGCCAGACCTGCTGAGTTTTTCCAGGTAATTCTGTTTTTGTCCTGAAGTTGTTTCCACTAGACAAAGAAAATTGAATGGGGGCTTTTTCCAAGACGTCAAGATGCATGAATAATGTAAAAGTTTGTGGGTCATTTAATGTAACCTGTGATCTTAGTATGTGAGTAAAGTGCAACTAGAACACAGGAACAGACCACACAGCTCATTGAGCCTACTCTACCATTCATTATGATTATGGCTGATCTTGGGCTTCAACTCCATTCTTTTTAATTCATTCATTAGGCCAGCATTTATTGCCCATCCCTAATTGCCCTTGTTCAGAGGGAATTTAAGAGTTAAACACGTTGCTGGTGGGTCTGGGGCCAGACCAGGTAAGGACAGCTGTTTTCCTTCCCTAAAGGACATTAGTGAATCAGATGGGCTTTTATGACAATCAGCAATGGTTTCATGGTCATCATCAGACTTGTAATTCCGGATTTTTATTGAATTCAAATTTCACCATCTGCTATGGTGGGATTTGAACCTGGGCCCCTAGACCATTAGCCTGGCTATTTGGAACACTAGTCCAGTGACAACATCACTATGCCACCAACTCCCCCATCTGTTTCCCATATTCCTTAATTCAGCTTTGAATGTGTTCAACAAAGGAACATCCACAACCCGCTAGAGTAGAGAATTCCAAACATTCATAACCTTTTTAAGTGAAGTAATTCCTGCTCCTCTCAGTGCTAAATGATCGGTGCCTTATCCTGAGACTGTGGTTTTAGGTTCCCTGATCAGCAGAAACAATCTCTCAGCTTCCATGCCAGAGATTAGCAAATATGCCGGATTGATTCCTACCAGTTAGAGCTGTGAAATTCACTGCTTCAAAAATACTGGATTTGGATGTAATTAGAATTGGATTGGAGGTTATAACAGTTAGCATCAATTCCGTGTTCCCAGTCGGGAACTTCCCCAAATAGAGTGTTGAAGACATACAGAGTGGAGTTTTCCCAGGCAAGGGGAGGTGGGTTTGGGTGCATACCAGGAGTTCAATCGCCTAAAAGTAATTTTGGTTCAAGATCCTGACATTACCCCATCCTCTTCCCGGTTTCGCTGTAGCAGGATTGAAGGTGAGCAGGTAACCCCTGCGCAGTTGTCAGGCAAGTAATTAGAATGATTACGTAGCTCATCAAGCACTGTTTTAACCCTCAGTTCTTGATTTAACAACCGGAACACCTGTTTCCCTACCTGTCTGCAACCCACCAATGTCACAGAGCTGAGTGCACAATGGGGAGAGATTCTTCAGTGAAACGACAAGCTGAGAAGGCTTTGATCTGCGAAATTGATGGGCTCTTGCTCATTAATAGACTGTGTACCACTTCTTCTCTGAGGCTGTGCTATCACTATTTGACAGGTGATTGCCAACTTCTTGAAATGCACTTCCCCTGTCTCGCACGTCACTCACCGTTAGCTGTACTTTCCAGCTGTCAGCTTTCACAACAGCATGGCAGCAGTTTATGCAGCTCCACCTTCCATCTCTGATGAGGGAGAAGTGAAGAAGCCACATCATCGGCAACAGCACCAACAGCATTTTATGTCACAGCCGATGGTAAATGCTGAGCTGCTCAAATCCCAAAGGGAAACTTGAAACAACTGCCATAATGGTTTTGTAATTTGTATAACTTTCAAGATGCTTGTCTTGCATTCAGTAGTAATAAGACCACCGAGTCTTATAGGTTTCTTCCAAAACTAAATTAAACTTATATGAATAGAAGAAATGATTTTAAGTGCACACATAGATCTTCAAATTACCACTATGATAACTTCTAAATCCCCTAATTAATCTAACTCCCAGTTACACTTTCATTAGGGCAACAGTAGGACACAGATTTTAAAAGACCCAGGCAATGAAACACGATACCCTGAACAATCCAATTCAAAGTGAGTTTTCTTAACTTAAGTTCTTTGTAGACAGCAGCTTAAGGTTTAGATGCTGGAGGCTTTTTCACACTTGTTTTAGATCTTAGAATGCCTACCTTTACATACAGCCTTTGCTCCTTTATACGTATTTTCCCCTTTGAATGCAAATTCCCATTGTTTCCTTCTGTCTTTGGACTTTCCCTCACTCATACTAAAAATCTCTCATAGTACCAATTTTACCAGTAATCTTTGGGAAAAATAAACACACTTCTCCGTTAGGTGTAATATTTCACTCCCTCTTTTGAATTCAAAATAATCTGGTTTATTTAAAATGCAAATGTTCCCTTTACACCTATGTTTACCTAATTAACATTTCAAACCTAGCTTGTCTTCTGTTACGTCAAAGCCTTCAGACCAGCTGCCTATAATTCAATTCAGTCTCACACACACACAGACATAGACCCATTGACACAGACCCCACTATTACTCTACTTCATAATAAATTCCAATAACATTATGAAAATAATTATATCTTCCTGACAAGCAGCACCTGCAGCCCTCTTCACAGCAGCATGATCCTCCACAGGGGAGAGGGGATGGACATCAAGATCCTGCTGGAAGGAGGTGAGGCCACATCACAGTGTCCACAGGAAGAGGATCGGCTCTCTGCACATGTCCGAACACCAGCATTTCATCAGGGAGCTCAGATTCCCATGGCAGGTCGCTGCTGACTTCTACAGCCTCCTGGAGTAAGACTTCCTTCCCAGTGCAGTATGCATTGCCAATTAGAGGAGGTGCCTCTTACCAGACAGCCACCAAACACCCCACCCCCACCAGCGACCCCACCAACCAGGATTCAGCAGGTGCAGGAGAATGCTGAGCAAGTCAGAGTATGGGGCTTGGCACTTGAAAATGTTATACCTCTCACCTTTCCAATCCTCCTGAGGTCTTGGATCCTCTTGGTGCACTGTCTCCAAGTTGGAGGGACTGCTATATATATTAATTAATATATATAAATAACATGTTAATTATATTAATTAATATATTATATTAATATAATTCCACAATATTATTTTAATATTTGGACTGCAGTTCAGGAAGGCAACTCACAACCACCTTCACAAGGGCAATTAAGGATGGGTAATAAATGCTGGCCTCACCAGCAACGCCCACATCCCGTGAATGAATTAAAGAAATACGCTGCTGTGCTTACCAGTCCAGGTAAGGATGACAGATTTCCTTCCCTAAGGAGCATTAGTGAACTGGATGGGTTTTTACAACAATCAATGATACTTTCATGGTCACCATTGCTGAAACTAGCATTGAATTCCAGATTTGTTAGTCGAATCCATATTCCATCAGCTGCCATAGTGGGATTTGAACCTGTATCCCCAGAGTGTTAGCCTGACCCTGAGGATTATTAAAATAGCTGGAAAAACTCAGCAGGTCTGACAGCATCTGCGGAGAGGAATACAGTTGACGTTTTGAGTCCATATGACTCTTCATCAGAACTAAGGATATAGAGAAAAGAGGTGAAATATAAGCTGGTAGAGAGCTGAATAGAGGACCAGTGATAAGTGGAGGCAAAGAAGAGATTGCCAATGATGTCATAGACAAAAGGACAAAGGGGTGTTGACGGTGGTGATATTACCTAAGGAATGTGCTAATGGGGACATTAAGGGTAGCAAGCAGGACAAGCAAGTGGCAGATGGCCCTGGTGGGTGTGGGGTGGGGGGTAGGGATCGAAATGGGCTAAAAGGTGGAGATAAAAGAATAGATCAAAATAAATTTTAAAATAAGTGGGAAAAGAAAAATATCTTTTTTAAAAATTATAAATTATTGGAAAAAGGGGAGATCAGAAAGCAGGTGGGGATGGAGGAGAGAGTTCATGATCTGAAGTTGTTGAACTCAATATTAAGTCTGGAAAGCTGTAAAATGCCAGAACCGAGGTTTTCCACGCACAATGGTTGACAGGTCCCTCAACCTTGTCCGGCCCATCTCCCGTGCATCAACTCTCACATCTTCCTCTCCCTCCAAAAACCATGATAGAGTCCCCCTTGTCCTCATTTATCACCCCACCAGCCTCTGTGTTCAAAGGATCACCCTCTGCCATTTCTGCCAAATCCAGCATGATGCCACCACCAAACACATCTTCCCTTCACCGCCTTGGTGGCTTTCCACAGGGATCGTTCCCTCCGGGACACCCTGGTCCACTCCTCCATCACCCCCTACACCTCTACCCCCTCCCACGACACCTTCCCATGCAACCGCAGAAGGTGCAACACCTGCCCCTTTAATTCCCCCCTCCTCACCATCCAAGGGCCCAAACACTCCTTTCAAGTGAAGCAGCACTTCACTTGCACTTCCCTCAATTTAGTCTATTGCATTCGCTGCTCACAATGTGGTCTCCTCTACATTGGAGAGACCAAACGCAGACTGGGTGACCGCTTTGCAGAACACCTTCGGCCTGTCCGCAAGCATGATCCAGACCTTCCTGTCGCTTTCCATTTCAACACATCACCCTGCTCTCATACCCACATGTCCTTCCTTGGCCTGCTGCAATGTTCCAGTGAAGCTCAATGCAAACTGGAGGAACAGCACCTCATCTTCTGACTCGGCACTTTACGGCCTTTCGCACTGAGTATTGAGTTCAACAACTTCAGATCATGAATTCTCTCCTCAATCCCCACCCACTTTCTGATCCCCCCTTTTCCCAATAATTTATATTTTTAAAAAAATATATATTTTTTTTTCCCCTCTATTTTTAAATTTATTTAGATCTATTGTTTTATCTCCACCTTTTAGCCACTTCCATCCCTTCCCCCCAACCCACCCCCACTAGGGCCATGTGCCACTTGCTTGTCTTGCTTGCTACCCTTAATGTCCCCATTAGCACATTCCTTAGATAATATCACCACTGTCAACACCCCTTTGTCCTTTTGTCTATGACATCATTGGCAATCTCTTCTTTGCCTCCACCTATCACTGGCCACCTTCCCAGCTCTACCTGTCCCACCCCTCTCTACCAGCTTATATTTCACCTAATTTCTCTCTTTCCTTAGTTCTGATGAAGAGTCATACAGACTCAAAACATCAACTGTATTCCTCTCCGCAGATGCTGTCAGACCTGCTGAGTTTTTCCAGCTATTTTTATTTTTGTTTTTGTTTCAGGTTTCCAGCATCCGCAGTATTTTGCTTTTACCTGAGGATTATTAGTCCAGTGACTTTACCACCATACCACCATCTTCCCCAATTTTAATCTAACCCATCTGGTAGGAAATTGACAGGAGCTTGATATGTACCCAGTCCTGTTTGAATGGACTTCAATGAAGAATAAAATCCAAAAGGCTGCAAAAAAGGCTGGCTGACCCAATCCCATCAAATTCCCACTGCAGATTAGGTTAAAATTACACCTACCATTCTACCAGTGGTAACGAGGGAAAATAACATGCAAAACTATATTGTAAGAAATGTTTGAGGGAGCTGCAAGTTCATCCTTTTGTGACATAATTTATTTAATATAGTGATTTGTTTAATATAGTTTAAATAGTTATAAGGACTCCAAACCACTGATATGAAATTGATGGCAAAGTCTCTGCTCAAACACAACCCTGCGTCCTGCACTTTTCACTTCTGAAGTGTTTTACATGAGTTGTTACTGTCATCCTCTAGGTTCTCATCCCGGACAGTTTAAAGCAGCAAGAGGAGGGCTGGGAGTTTCACATTTTAAAACAGCGAGAGGAGGGCTGGGATTTTCACAGCTTAAAACAACAACACGAGACTGGGATTTTTACAGTTTAAAACAGCAAGAGAAGAGTCGGGATTTTCATAGTTTAAAACAGCAGCAGGAGAGTGGGGATTTTTACAGTTCAGAACAGCGAGAGAAGAGTCGGTATTTTCACAGTTTAAAACAGTGAGGAGAGCCGGGAGTTTACAATTTAAAACAGTGAGAGAAGAGCCAGAGTTTCACAGTTTAAAACAGCGAGAGGAGAGCCGGGAATTTCACAGTTTAAAACAGCAAGAAGAGCGGCAGGGTTTTTACACTTTAAAACAGTGAGAGGCGAGTCGGGAACACACGGAGAGTGGACCTGCATGAGAAGGGCAGCGGCATTGGGAGGTAAAAACTGGCAGCAGAGAGCCCCTTCAACTTGTTTCTACCTTTAAGGGCCGAAACATGACGTCACAGGAAAACAGGTAGGTGATTGGTAGGTATCTCTTTCATGTCTCTTTCGATTGGCCAAGTGGTTTAAATCAGGAGACATGATTACAGCTGAAGAGTACATTTAAGAATTCACTTTTAAAATATTTAACATCCAAATTAATTCATTAAATAGAATAGAGATGGATGGGCAGGCAATATGTCGCAGTTGTAGTATGTGGATGCTGGTGGACCACATCTGCAGCAAGTGTTGGCTGCTCTAGGAACTTCGGCTCAGAGTTGATGAGCTGGAGTCCAAGCTGCAGACACTGAGACACATCAGGGAGGGGGAGAGTTACCTGGGCACTATGTTTCAGGAGGAGTCACACCCCTTAGATTGATTACATCAAATTTGGTCTGTAGTCAGGGACAGGAAGGTGGGACTGCAAATGAGGCAGGTATGGGGATCCAACATTTAGCTTTGGAGGAGCCTCAGTCAGTGCCCTTGTCCAATAGGTATGAGGTTCTTGCTCCCAGTGTACATGGGGACACAAACTGCAGGGAGGATGAGTGAACTGACCAGAGCACATCCAAGTGGGGGGAGAAAAGAGAAACGTAGTAGTAATAGGGGATAACATAGTTAGGGGAATAGATACTGTTCTCTGCAACAAAGGCAGAGAGTCCCAAAGGCTATGTTGCCTACCTGGTTCCAAGGTTAAGGACATCTCTTCTGGGCTGGAAAGGAATTTGGAGTGGGAGGGGAAGGATCCAGTTGTCATGGTCCATGTAGTTACCAACGGCATACGTAGGAGTAGGAAAGAAGTTCTGCTGAGGGACTACGAGCAGCTCAGGGCTAAATTAAAAGGTAATAATCTCCAGATTACTGTCTGAGCCACGTGCAAATTGGCACCGGGTAAATAAGATTAGAGAGGTAAATGTGTGGCTCAAAGATTGGTGTGGGAGAAATGGGTTCCGATTCACGGGGCACTGGCACCAGTATTGGGGAAGGAGAGAGCTGTTCCATTGGGATGGGCTTCATTTGAACCATGCTGGGACCAGTGTCCTGGTAAATCATATAACTAAGGTTGTAGATAGTACTTTAAACTAATTAGTGGTGGGGGGAGGGTTCAATTGAAGGGAAGTTTAGAAAATCAAAAATAATGGAGAGAGCAGAGGTGCAGGGTAGTGAAGAGGCGAATGATAATCAAAGGGTGACAGGAAGGGGCAGAAAATTTAAGCAGAAGAGTGCAGCAGAAATTAAAACCAGAATGAGTAATAATGGTAAAAAGTCAAAGCTTAAGGCTCTTTATCTGAATGATATGCCTACAAAAGTGGTCTATGTCAAAAACAACAGATTCAAATGCCAAATGAAAACACAAAGTGGTAAATGTGTGAAAAGTCTTTATTCAATTTGCTCTCACCTTACAACGGCCTAACATTGTAAAAGGCCAGAGTTTTGCATTGAAAAATGTCAGGAATTAGCTCCAGAACATCTCCATTGTCTTTTTCTGCTTTGTGGGCTACAGGCTGTCTTTATGTATGCAATATAGTCAATGCAGTCAAACATGTTTTCACTGTTTTTGTGCTGCACTACAAAATCCTGAAGCAACACTCCTGCCTTTGCGGCTTCAGCTGGGTGGGCAAGTGGGTGAGCGAGTGGACAGACAAGTGGGCGGGCATTCATCGAACTCTTCAGACTCATCAGCCTCCTTGGGCTCCATCATTTCGTGCTTGTGCATGGTCTAACTCCACTCTGATTGGTCAGTGCTGTTATATGACAAGTTCAAACAGATTCAGCAAATCCTGAATTTTGGCTTATCATGGGCAACGATCTATGGGATTTGCTATTCTGCTGGCGGGAATGGTTGACAACTTCGACGTAACAGGAATTTCCAGTCATTCAAGTTTGACTCACTGCGATTTTACTACTGAGTAATTGGGAATTGTAATATCTCTTTAACCATCACATACGGATGCTTCCATTTAGTTATATTCTATGCATTGCTTTGCTAACCACTTTTTTCTCATATAAAATCACTCAAGTCATATAGCCAATCTTCGCGAGGAAATATAATTAAATATATCTTCCAAAGTAGGGAGGACATTAGTGAGTTAGCTGCACCACCAGCTGTATAACCAACCACACTGGTTGAGAGACCCAGTCCTTGGGCTGGATTTAATGCTGCCCATCACAGCAGCAAACATGGCGCCATGGGAGAGGCTGGAGTCAGGCTTCCTGCAACAGGAAAACCTCCTGCGATGGAGTTGGATGTTGGAATGGGCCCATGGAGGAAATTGGCCTACTCATGGTGAGCTGTCAATTAGGCTCATAATTGACACCAATTATACCTGAGCCCGTTGGTAATTCGTGGTGACTTAGGGATGACCGAGCGGCACGGCTTTCCCCTACTTCCAGAAGGCGGCCTTCTGGGGGTGTCTATCTTTCAAAAGTACTGTGCCTGATCAAGGCACCCAACATCTGGCAGGAGGATGGCTGCTGAAAGCCACCTTATCCTTTCCTCTGACACCCCAGGGACACCCTCCCCATGACCTCCATCCTGTCCTCACTCACCTGTGGCCTGGGTTCCTTGACAATTCTAGGTATCTTCTGGGATGCATTACCAGCAGTAGCCAGTGATTCCAGTAATGGAGAGGTGCCGACCTCTGATTGGCCAGCAACCCTCAGCAGGTGGGATTTCTGCCCCTGAGTTCTGATTTCAGGAGAAGGCCATATGCTGGGCAGTTAAGTGTTTAATCTGGATGGACTTCTCCCTCTTAAGCAATGTGTGTTTCCCACTGGCTCTCCAACAGGTGGACTGAACCCATATCAATTACATTAAATTCCGCCCTCCCCCATCTTGGTTTGGACCCCATTTAAATGCTGTCAGCATCAAATAGGCACCTCACTGTAACTCACCATATATGGGAGGGACAGAACTTTTCAGTTCTCATGCTGAGTTGCTGGCAGTTTGAGCCAGGGTAGTTGTCTGCAAGGAGGGAACATCCAAAGAAGATGCTCTTCCTGGGCTCACAGAACTAAAGACAAGAATTCCTGGTGCCTTTTTTGAACAGGGACCTATAACTGATGTGGGATCACGAATTGCATGACTGAGTATGATTGCGTTACACTTTCATGATTCTGATTAATTTCAGGAAATTTTGGCTTAAATCCATCAAAATGACTTACTGTGATAAGTGCATTTATGCACATTTTCAAGCATATTCAGAAAGTATCTCAAAAAGTTTCAGAACTATTA
This sequence comes from Carcharodon carcharias, assembly GCF_017639515.1. Classification (NCBI taxonomy): domain Eukaryota; kingdom Metazoa; phylum Chordata; class Chondrichthyes; order Lamniformes; family Lamnidae; genus Carcharodon; species Carcharodon carcharias. The sequence goes on along the minus strand of NC_054479.1, from coordinate 107,896,811 downwards.
CAACAATGAGTAGAACTTCTGACAACATATGAATAGCAAAGATCATTTCATATCCAGAGGTCAGAAGGCAAAACAGAAATCATGAAAGTATTGCAACACATTGTCGCATTTTGATTACATTGTTAAAAGATTAACTTAAAACTTATTGTAGAACTTGTTTTTTTGTGTTTTGACCAACAGAACACACATCATAATTTGGTAGAGCTCCACATTTAGTAATTGGGTTCCAAATACTGGAAGCATTTGAAATATGGGCATATTGCAGAATGCCCCATAGAAACAGAGTGATGTGCATGATGGTCCACCAGGTGTTCAACTTGGTGGAACTTAGAGATCTGCTGTGAAAGAGCAGATATTATGGACAATCATTCAGATATTACAGTGACAGCTAATATGTAAATTGCTGAAAGAAAGAGAATAACAGAAAGTCAAAGCCCTACACCACAACATAAAAGAATAGCTCAAATTTAAGAAGATCTCAGACTATGCTCCTGTGAAGTGCCTCAGGCATTTTACTACATTAAAGCTTTATAACTATAAGTTGCTGCTGTTCTTTCTAAAACTAGCTTGGGATTGAAGGCTAGTTACTTGCTAAGCTGCCAGTCTTTGGATCAGAGTTGGTAGTTGAAGGGAAAGAATTACATTCCTGAGAGTTTTGAGCTAATCCCTTTACTATTAGATGAAGATACATATTCTGACCCCATAGTCTTTATTTAAAGGTTTCCTTGTAAATGGATTTTTGTTGTGATGATAGTTTGAATTCTGAAGCTATCTATTTTGATGTTGCATCCTATATCCTGTAACTATCATCAAGGACCACGTCATTTTTTTTGTAGACATATGAGAATTTATTTACTATTAGTCCCTTTCAATCAATATCTTATTTTTTGTGTTATTGAAAGATATTATTTCAGGACATTTCATTTTCCTATCTTGGATCTTCATGAGCCCAATCCAGATTCAGCTGCCATATTGCTGGAAATCCTTAATTGCATTTCTGGGAGCTTTGAATTAATCCCATGGTTGGCAGGTAAATGTATTTGATCTGTCTCACAGGGCATTTAATTTAATTCTGAAGTTAATGCCCTGAAGAGCTGCAGAAAACTAAAAATAAAGAAATTTCCTTTGCATTTAAATTATATATTTCATATTCACTTCTGATTGTTCACTTGTGATCGAGATATTAACAAATGATTCCAATCTTGCATTTCTAAAAGAGCACAAGACAGAAATTAGAAAAATGACTTTTATCTCATCAGCTCTTCATATAGATGAAAACTTAAGTTGGTATCACCACAACAACTTTTTCATTTCCCTCATGCCCTGCTAGCTGAGCAGGAATGAGAGTGGAAATAAGCATGCAGAAGTGAAGGGCTCAATGCAATCCACTCACCATATATATTAGAATGTGTTTGGTGTGATTCAGGACACTTGCTGCAACTGCTCATTGTATCTACAAAATCAGAATTAAATTTGCATCAATAACTAGGTACCTGTATCCAGTTATACAGTTGGTGGCATTCGTATGTTAATTTTCTGATCATCACACAGCGGCAGAGCTGGCTGCGGTGGGAATGTAAAATTAGGCTGAGAATTCAATCTCATAAAATGTTCAGATGAAGCCCTCATTGAAAACAAGTGAGAGCTTCATCATAATATTAAGATCAGTCTTAAAGAGATACAGTCATCTGTATGTGTCGTGTGCGAGTGATGTCTATGCAAACTAGGTCTGGCAATAAGGCACTGACAGGAAGTTAGTTTATAAAGAAATATGTGTCATTCCTGGGTGCTACAATCTAAAATTATAATTTAGGCAAGGATTTGTAATACATAATATTTTCGCAGTTCCTTTTTTCCAGGTTAACATTATTAAGTGCTGGGTGAGAATTTTAACAGGGATAGTTTAGCTGTGTCATCGATAATTTACAACATGGTCATCCTAATGGGAAATCCATTTTTATGTCTGATTTGAAGGACAAAGGTCAGGGTCTGGAATTTCAATCGGGATTAGGGACTGGACATGAGGACTAGTTCCTGGTCCAGACACTTCACAGCGTGCCTTAGGCACTCCCACTAGGATTTTGAAAGCTGCATTTAATTAAAAGGCTTGTTGTCCAATCAGGGATCGGGGAGAAGGCTCCTGATGCTGGGGGCCAATGTGAGAGCCTCCACCACTCGGTGATTGGCAGCGCCACCAGCCGATGTAGAAGCTGCCAATGTGTAGATGAAGACTGCGATGGACAAAGGCAGGTGACTGTTTTTCACCATGTAAAAAGTTCACAGCTGCTTGGTGTGATTCTGGAGGGGCAACCCCTTAACTCACCACCTTGGCCTTGACATGGTGGCCACCAGCATTGTCAACTGAAAATCCCAGTCGGCATGAGAACCAGGCCTTAACAGAAGGCCTGAAAAGACTTGTATCTAATAGAATCCAGTTCTTAATTTAAAATAATTGCCTCAATTTGTTGCATGCCAGGAAGCGGCAGACAGCCAATCCAACCATGAGCGGTCATCATTGAAATTGGCTTGGAATCGGTATGGAAGCCAAAGGCGTGAAACTGCACAATGCCCACCTCCGATACAGATCTTGCACTAATATCAAAATCCTGGCCCTAGGAAAAAAAAACTGGCTGGTGAGTTTGCATCTGACATGACCCACATGCCCAAATCTACAAATAGATGCAAAACCTACTTTAACATGCCCAATGAAAATTGTCTTTGTAGCCTGCACTTCATTTGACAGCTGTTAATGGAGTTGTATCTTCTCCTGGAAACTGATGAGCACATAGCTTCCATCATAAGCAGCAAGAGTCACCCAGTCCTAAAAATATCCTTTTTCTGACTCATTCCAAGCTTCTATAGGAGATATCTGTAACATCAGTCAATCTGCAGTTCACTGATCTATTAAGCAGTTGATTAATGCATTGTTTGTCAAGGCAAAAAATGTCATTAATTTCCTTGTGGATAGCCAGCATCCGAATGAGAGTGTGCTGCCTTTTTTTCCCATTGGCAGAATTCCCTAAATTCCCAGGACATCAATAGCTCTACTGGCCCCTACGTACAACTTCTCTGCCTTCATAGGCCACAAGGGGTAGCAAATTACAGGTTGGCTAGGAATATCAAAATAAAATCGCAAAATGATCATATACTTCCCAGGTAGCAGTCACAGCATCTTCATTTTAAGGCAGTCCATGATGAGAGAATTATTTGAATCACAAAGTAGGTCAAGGTTGGCTCCTAGAAAACCCTCTTAAGTCGTGTTCATGGCATTTCAGATAAAGCCACGAACAGCAGCGGGGCAGGTACAATAAAGTCCAGATGTAGCTCATGAATAACATTAGTCATTGGACCCTGCTTGGCACACTCTAATGGCTGTAGAAAATGTTAGTAGTCAGATAGCATCCTTCTTCTAAATGTCGACCCCATGAGAATACGATTGAAAGCGCAGCAGCTTCTTTAGTGATGATACCCATGGCAAGTGAAGAGCAATATTTTACAATGACAGCTGAGCAGCAGCCTTGGAAACAGACTACAAAGCTAATATTGTGAATTTGATATTTTGCTGCAGTGTTTGCCTGTGAAAGAATGAGTGAATATGGCAAGTAAGAAAAATATGGTCCTCGCCTCCCCATGGCCCAAATACTTTATTTTACCTGGTCCATACAAGTCCAGTGTGGCCTGCTTGTAACTGTGGGAGGCTGGAACTAGCAGTTGAGTTGTTAGGTCTGCTATTATGTGCAGCTTTGACTTACAAACAGCGAAATAATGAAATGTTGAAAATTGGATAGAGCAGTGAGAAACAAGCTCAGCCAGTCTGAGCTATACAGCGATGTGTTAAATATGTTTTGTAGGATCACCTTTCCAACAGTGCAGTCTTCAGTGAGATGCATTTAGACTCTCAAATTGTATTTTACAAAGTGCCATTCACTTAAGTCTACCAGTTAAACTCAAAGCAGGGGATTGAGGACCTATATTTGAAATGTATAAGATGATGGCTGAAGGATAGAATGCAGGAGCTGGGCAATGTTGAGTGGGGTTCTCTCGCAATCAATGTTGGGACCATGAAGATTTCTAATTTACACCAGCGGCCAGGATTTTGTCAACAACATATCACTCCTGAAGTCGCATCTGGAACTGTGGGCTACTTCCGTTTTCTCTTTTTTTTTGCTTCTTCCCACGCATTTATAATTAAAATTCTAAGTGGCAGCAGCGAGCATGCAAAACATGTGCAATTTAGCAGCAGAGGAGGCTTTTCATTGACTAAACCCACTATCAGCTGATAATGCTGCATTTCCATGTGTTATAGAGTCGATCTTGTTATGGTACAGCAGATGGTAAATACCAACGTGTTCAAATTCCAGAGGGAAACTTTAAACAGCTGCCACAGCTGTTTCACAATTTGTATTTCATTTCAAGATGCATGCCTTGAATTCAGAAATAACAAGATTACCAATACTTAGAGGTTTTTTTTTACAAAACTAAGTTAAACATTTATTAAAAGAAGAAAAGATTTTAAGCACATACACAGATCTACAAATTACTGCTATAATAACTCCTAACTCACCTAATTAATCTGACTCCCAGTTACACCTCTGTTAAAGCAATAGTAAAACAAAAAAATAGATTCCAACTTACCCAGGCAAAGCACACCATACCCTGGACAGTGATAGTCAAAGTGAATTTACTTAGCTTCAGTTCCTGTAGACAGCAACTTGATGCATAAAGGCTGGAGGCTTTTCACACTTGTGTTAGATCTTAGAATGCCTTCTCCCTTTCACATAACCTCATCTCCTTTATACATGTTCCTCCCTTTTAATCCAAATTCCATTGTACCCATATGTTTCTGCAACTTTACTTTTCTCTTAATATAAATCTTTCATAGTACTCATATTATCAGTAACCATTGGTTACTTCTTATGGCTAAATATAACACCTTACCATCTCTAAAATTCAAACTACTCTGGTTTATCTAAAAATGCAAATGTTCCTCACAACTCACATTTTAAAACTTCAGCCATGTGTACATATTTAGCATTTCAAACCTAGCCTCCCTTTAGAGAACTCAAAAGTTCCAGATTCAATTAAATCCCCTACACACACACCCACACAGAGCAACTAATCCAAACCCTACTATTAACCTACCTTTACAATAAATCTCAATAATATTATGAAAATTATTATATTTTCATGACAATCTTCAGACAACTTTTCTTAGTGGAAAGATTTATTTTTATATACAAGATAGCAGCAGCAACATGTGTGCATCAAACTCCATAATTGAAGAAGAAGTCCCCCCTAGAGGTTCCCTGTGATGCAAATTGATTGGTTTACACAAATCATGTGATTTTACAACACAGGGTTATTCTTAAACCTACACTCCTACGTTTATCAAAACTATAATTACTACATTCTTCCCCCTTTAACTTTTCTGTACAGTTTATATTTACAAGGATATTTATCTCATAACATTATAATATTTACAAAGGTCATGAAATTATAAGTTCAGTCTTTCAGGTGGTTTCCTGATTCGTGTGGAATGCCGTAGCTCCACGACTTCTGAATCCTTTGCAGGAACCACATTTTCTGGAATCGCATTAACATCAGGTACCTCATTAGGCACAGGTAGTTCAGTGTCTTCCACTCTGACAGAGACATCAGGCATATCTACCCTTTGTTGAATAACTTCAACAGGAACCATAGGTAAAGCAATGGTTACAAGTGGACTTTTCTCCACCTTCCCCTTCAAATTGGGAAGTATCAGACTTAGTCTTGTTCGAAGAATGCGCCTCAGTAACTCTGCATCCTCTTCCTATGTGTTTTCTTCTTTCTAACACAGAATTTAGTCTCAGTCTTCTGACTTCATTGTTAGCCAGACTTTTCTCAGGTAAAATCTCAACTTGTCTTAGTGCAGTAGTTGAGCTATCCATTACTTCATTATCTACTCGCATCTTGGAAAGTTCTACGGCTTTTCCTTTCAAGGCCTCTTTAGCTTCATTCAGCTGACTCTCCAACTCTTTGCTAGACAGCTAACTCCACTGCGTTGGCACTGCCTTGGAGTTTCTCCAAACTCTAGTCTCCTGGCTATATTCAGCTATATGTGACTCCCAGGGCTTCCTGTGGGCCCTCTCCAATTACAAGGGCTTCCCCTGAGCCCTCCCCAAATGCCAGGGCTTCCACTGAGACCTCTTTGATTTTCTTCCACTGTGCTTCCATTCCACTGTTTAAGTCAGTCTTCATTTCTTCATGCTGCTGAAGGGTTGCACATTACCTTTGTATTTGATTTTGAAGGACAATCAATTGTTCTTTCAACTCTTTCATTTCTTGCTGCCCTTGGTGGAGTTGCCCTCTCTCTGGGGTATCTTCTAATTTTCTGTTGTTAGCCATTTTTCTTGTATTTACCACTTTAAATGTATTGTGGCTTTAAGAGCAGTGATTGTTTTTTTCATTCGGGCTGTCTCTGCAACTGTCGGCTTTTCTCTGCTGCATTTCCCGCACTTTTCATGTTCTGCGATCATGGGCTACCTTCTCTTTTAACTTTACAAAACTTTGCTCCTGTTCAAAAAAAACACAGCAGTGATTTCCTCTCCCTTTCCTGGGTGATTCTGCAGGGTTTTTTTCTTTTTTTCTAACTCCGCAGGTTCTTTTGATGTTGGATGTCCCGCACTTTGGGAGACCCAACGGCCTTGTGTTCTAATTGGGGCCTTTTTTGTCTAAGTTTAAAACTGCAGCGCTGCTTTGTGCAGTGCAACCCCCACCTTCCTTTTTATTTTTACTTTCAAGCTGTGTGCCAGCTTCTCTAACCTGCTGAGCCTGCGGAGCTGCCACCTATTTCACAATAAAGTGCTGACTCTCTTTTTTAATGTTTTTCTCACCTGTGTTGTGGAGTCTCACTCAGAGGTCCTGCAAGTTTGTTTTTTTTATTGTCTGGAGTGCTCCAGGAGATTTTGCAGCCATTTGGATTGGGGCCCATTTTTTCCTTTAACTTAAAGCAACAGCATACCTGGTGAGTATATTTTCCTTTCCCTCAATTATCTTAATACCCACAATCTCCAGGCAAGGGACATCACCGGATCAGATCTATCCTCGTCACCAGTTTGTTATAGAGTCGATCTTCAGACAACTTTTTTTAGTGGAAACATCTATTTTTATCTACAAGGCAGCAGCAGCAACTACTGGTGTGCATTAAACTCCATAACTAAAGAACTCTCCCCTAGAGGTTCCCTGCACTGCAAATTGATTGGGGGTTTATACAGATCATGTGATCTTACAGCACAGGATTATTCTTAAAGCTACAGTCCTATGTTTATCAAAACTATAATTAATTCACCATGCAGCCAATTGAAGAGCCTCCTGTTCAAACAGGGAGGCTGGGCATTGCTGCCAGGTCCATCCACTGCTTGAGAGTGCCATATTCTTTGGAGAGATGAGTGACCACAGAAGAAGACCAACCTCATGGTTCAGTGATGCCTTCCTGCACATTCTCCTCCAGGCCAACAGTGAAAGGTTGGAGGTGTTCTTCCTTGAAGAGGGTATAGAAGGCCCTCCTGCAGTGCCAAGGTGACTTGGACGGAGGTGGCAAAGGAAGTAAGCAACTGTGGGTCACCTGCTGAATCTGGGTCCAGTGCAGCAAACATGTCAAAGACCTGCAAAGGTAAGTGCGAGTGTCACATCTTCAACAGGAGTCTCTTGTGTGGTTATCAATAATCTATATATGCAAGTAGGCAGCTATGTCAGGAGAGTGAATGCATGATCAGCCTTAGCGCCATATTGTGATTGAGGCCAAAGTGTCTGGAAATTTGTCATATGTGTGTGCATGGATGCAACATGGAAATGACAGATCAGTATGTGTGATTCGGATGCTTGCAGACAAGAGGGTCAGATGTTACTTGGTATGTCACTAACTCTGCAATCTGTCGTGCAGGACAAGCGGACCCACAAAATCCCGAAACAGGAGACACACAGGAGGAGGTGTTCCGGAGCTGAGGCATCTCATAGGCACTGAAGGTGGCGATGGAGATCACTGACGAGGAGAGAGCAGGATCTATGGCAGATGGCAAGGCTGGACCAACCAGGAGTGAGGAAAAAGAGGCAACCAGCCTGCTGTTGGCATATGGGCACATAGGATGGATGTGGAGAAATGTGAAGCGTTCAAGCTGTGATGATTCTTAATGTGATTCTTTCTGTTCTCCATGACAGATCACTGCCATCCAAAGAGCAGGCCTCAGCCAAGAGAGGAGCCAGGAGATTCCACCTCCTTGGACGAAGCAGCCAGCGAGTGCCCCAGAGGATTCATCTTCATGTGCCTCGTCATCGACCTTTGCCAGTGCAGTTACACCCCCATGGTCCGCGGATGATTCACATGTAGATTCGAGGGCACAGTCTGGTGAGCACACCACTGACACGTCCTAGCAGCTGAGAGAAGGTGAGAGACTAAGGGAAAATATGGCAGAGATACCAAGAATTATGCATATTTTTGTGTGGGATATGGAGGAGAACTAACCATGCTTGGCTTGAGTTCTGCCATGCCCCAAGCATTTGAGTGCATGGTTTCATCCGTGGAGATGATGGCAACTGCCATGATGAGCCAGGTTGAACATTTGATCCATATGTGCTCTGATCTGCACTTCATCATTCTAGCCATGGTCTCAGCTCAGCAGTGGTTAGGTGAGAGGGGTAGAGGCACCTGGACCTCCCTCCCATTGCTATTGGACACACAGATGGGGGAAGAGCACATGCTAGCTGCACTGCAGCCTTCATCTCAGGACAGCCACAGGGTTGCCGGGGTCTCCTCATCCCCTCCACCACTGCAGGCTGCAGCTGCAGGCTGAGGGGGTTGTTCCTGCTCCAGTACAGGAAATCCCAAGTAGGCTGGAGCCCTCAAGGCCCCATGCCTCCAGCCACGGTCATCCAAGGCACTGAGGTATGACACTGAGCAGACTACCTCCACCTCAGCTGCTGATGTAAGGGTTACATCAAGACATAGTGGTAGGAAAAGAAAATTGAAAAATGTATGGGCACAAAGGTGACACAAGTGATTTTTCCTCACTAGTTAAAATGCATATGATATAATTGGATTATAATTACAGAGACTTTTTGGGGCCTGTCCCATGTTTCTCACAATGTGATGGCGAGAGAGGAGATAGGGAAACAGACATTATGAATGCATATGATTTGCCACTTCTGTGATGATCATTCAACAGAACGTAGCTTTAAATACAGGCACAGCTGGAACCTCATCTATATGCACTAGAGGACATTGGTCCACTTAACTTTCAGCAACTATAAATGAGACAGGTGCAGTTGCATTCAAAGCACTTGAATGGTGGTGCTGGATCAGAATAATTGGGCAAGACAGACTGTTACATGTATCCCTAAGATATCCTTGATAGCAACACTCAATAGCGAGCGTGTGTGACAAGGCTCCACTCTCTATTCTATTCTAGATGGTAGAGGATGCAGGATTCAAATTAACTTGGCATGGGAGCATGGCAGGGCTAGGTCTACACCCCAAGAAGGCAATGGAGGTCAGATGATGGAGCGATGGTCATTGTTGTGCGAACCTTGTGTGGATCAGGTTGTCCCTGGCATCCCTTGCACATCTCTTCATGGCCCTGGTATCCATGAGAGACTTATTTGGACTTATAGACTCCTCCTCAGGTCTGAAAAATCCTCATTATCTGAGGATGGCTGATGTTCCTTGCACTCTTCCCTTTGCAACATCTGCCCATGTTGCAGCGCCAGGCTGTTCAGTGCACAGACCATTACTATTCATGACACCCTCTGCAGTGTGTCTTGTAGAGCCCCTTAGACTGGCCAAAGCAATGGAAGCGCATTTTTGGAAGCCCAGTGGTGTGCTCAATGATGGCTCTGGTAAAGGAATAGGCTTAATTGTGGCATCTTCTGCCTCTCTCTGAGAATGACTCACTGACATCATCAGCCATATACGCAGGGGATAGCCCTTATTACTGAGGATCCATGCATCCACCTGGACTGGGGCTTCAAACAGGTCTGGAAGCTATGAGTTACACAAGACACATGTGTCATGACAGCTCCCTGAGAAATGGGCACAGACCTGCATGATACTTCTCCTGTGCTCACATGCCAGTTGTATGTTCATGGAGTGAAACGCTTTATGATTTACAAATGTAGCAGGCTGCTCCCAGGCAGCTTTTTTGGCCACATGAGATCACTCAATGACACCTTGCACTTGAGGAAACCGAGCAATGACACCAAATGAGGCTGACCTTGCAGCCTGGTAGTCTTCATGTCATGAAGTGTATAAAATCATTGGCACAATTAAATTGGGCTTCAGTCACCTCCTTTATGCCCCAATGTGTGACAGCCTATGAGATGCTGCATATATCACCTGTTGCGTTCTGGAAGACACCGCCAGTGTAGAAATTGAGCACCACTGTAACCTTGAGGGACATTAGCATGGGGTTCCCACCAAATTCACACGGCTGCATGTCTTGACAAACAATCCGACATATCTCGGTGACCATTTCCCCAGTCATCCTCAGGTGTCTCTGGTGTATCCTTCTCTAGCATCCATCCTCTGGGATGCACTGTCACACCAATGCCTGTCTTCACCAATGCCTTCCCTGGATGCCTGAGTCTGGACCAGCCTCCCACTATGGTGCTGCCTGCTGTTGGCCTTGAGGCCTCTGTTGTTGGACAGAAAGAGATCTCCTTCTTCCTGAGGTTGCAGGAACATTGGGTGAATGAGACCCATGGTTATGGCAGTAATTGCACTGTGTGAACAAGGCAGATATACATGTAAGAACATACCCATTCATGTTCTTAACCATTTAATTAATTATTAGTGAGTTCCTTTAATCGTCCAATCGTGCACAACATTAACTCCCCCTCCACAAAGCGACCCTCTCTCACTTCAATCCCTGCCTATCTTCAGCAGGCCACAGACAATGGTGCATGTTACATTAGAAACTTGATCCTGTACCTTCTACCATGCTCCTGTCATCCTCCTGCATGCCCCCACCACCCTTGATCCACACAATTTTTCCTTTCCCCTCTATTACTATTGAATATCCCCACCCCATATTTCCCCTGGATCTTTTTACCATTTCCCTACACATGCCACCTTTCCTGCCCCCGTGCCTACACCCATGACCATCCCAATGCCCACTCTGACCCTGAACTCTCCTGTTATTCTCCTCCAAGCTTTTGTTTGCTCCTGTGACCCACCCCCATGAGACATTCCAATACCTGACCCTGACTCTGGATCTGCCCACATACTGTGTACAACTTCCTCCTTTGACTGTGACTGTTCCCTCTCAGCACCAGCGCCCTCAATTCAACCCTCAGGATTCCACCATAATTAGCACTCATCCTGCCCTTTAGGCCCTTCATTCACCTTTTAATCTCTGCTTAACCGGCTTACCATCATCACCCCCACCACCTTACAGGACCACCACAGCCAGGATGCTAGGCCCTTCCTTCCACCACATATCCCTGCACCCGACCCTCACCCTCTGTCCACCCACCCTGTCCTCCACTGCACCCATACACCAACCTTTCACCACCCGCCAGCTTGTGCCACAGAGTTTAACATGGAAACCTACTGATGCACATCACCTTTAAGCAATCGGGAGTCAGGTGCCGCAAGATTCTTGTGCCCCGGTGACTTTATCCTGAGGGTAGGATTTTTTGAAAACATTGATGAATATTCGTGACATGTAAATGTATTACATGTATGAACCCGCCACAAGCTGGTGTAATTTTCAACAGCCCACAAACACACCATTGACTTTACCGTTGTAACTCAACCCGCAGCCGAGAAATCAAAATTTCACACCTCGCCTTGTGGGCTCCATAAAACTCCCCCCAAATTCAGAAACTCAAAGCAAATTTGTTGGATTTGCAGATAGTGCAAAAGTGAAAGACACCGTTGAATCTGATCTAATAATACAAACTGAGGTAGAAAAAATATAAAAGGGTGGAATCTTATTCACATCAGTATAAAGGACTGCACTGAGGAAGGAAAAGATAGACAATATACATAGGGCGGAATCATCCCAGAATTGCATTAAGTATGGTAGCAGGTGTGCAAAACAATGTTCTACCCGCTGGCCGCAATGGTGGGTTTTCAACCTGTATCCTCCCCTTCCCTCCTCATAAATTATGCAGTCATGGGAAACACCCAGTCTTTCTGGCGGGCGGCCTCTGATTTCCCTGCCATGCTGTTACCTCATCGCTTACTCACTCTGGGCGCTATACTTAAACTGCAGCCGCACACACAGTTTTCAATGCTTGCAGCCGAGGACTGCTCCAGTGAAGACATGGCCCCAAAGCCAAGAAGAGTGAAGGCCCCCAATTCAGTGATGCATCCTTGAGACGCCTTTCAGATGCCATGGAGGCCCATCGTGATGTCCTCTACCCCCACTCTGGCCGCAGGAGGTCCAGTAATCTCACCATTCCGTTTGGGGGGTGGTAGCAGTGCTGGTCAGTGCCAGCGCTGCAGGAAGAGGTTGGCCATCCAGTGCAGAAAGGATGAATGATCTTATCACACGGTCATAAGCCCATCACACATTCACTGGCATCTCACTCACTGCCAGCTCAAGAGACATCACCACTCACTCTTTCATACACACTCTCACATGTCCATGTGGCCTCATCTCCTCTGGAACTGTCTCCTCACCTCTCACCATCTTGAGGTCCCGTGCTCCCACACGCTCCATTATAGCCCTCGTCCTGCAGCCTCTTACCTTGCCTGAGGCCACTTCTCTCCCTTCCCCATGCAAGCCTTAGCCCTACAGCTGTTGAAAAGACACCCAGGCCTTATGGCTGGTCTGGTAGGTAAAGACTTGCCTGTGAGCCCCCTAGAAGTGATGTGGTGCTACCTGTGAAGCCTGCTGCTGATGACAGTGAGTGCTGCCTGAAGCAAGATAAGTAAACAAAGCTTGAATTCCCAAGTTAAGTGCAGCTCGCCAGGTGCACGGTGTTAATGTACAAATGTGACAGCTGTTGATGTGATGCTCAGATGATTCAGCGTGGGGGGATGATTCCGGTGAGCAGGTTTATAGTCAGATGCTAAAGTATTGAAATTAGGTTCCCGATGTGTGGCAGTGGGAAATGCCATTGACAGATTGAGCGGACTATCACAAATTGGTTTTACAACAATGTGAAATCAATTTTTGCGATCTCCCGACATTTTCCGCTCCTGCTCACTATGACGTCCGTCACAAATGGGAGCGGATGATTCCGCCCCTGCTTTTTGGTTGTACTCAAATAGCTAATGAAAAGGTTCAGGGGAGAAATTAGATAAGGCCCGCAAACAGGTTTGGAGGTTGCGATTAGGCCGTGCCCATTCCTCCTGATGCAGGCAGCACAGGAAGTTTGTGCTGCTTGCTAACTGAAATGATAGTAGTGTACAGTTAAAGGATCTGCTGAGTGACTGCACGTCTCAACTGGCAGCCAAAGCTAAACTGCACTACTTAAAGTCAGCCTGCACCTCATAAAGGAAAGTGCAATCAGGATGCAGCAGGTGCTCAAAATGACTGGGGAAAACATTCGGAGCAGGAAGAACACAGCAAGCGTAATGCAACCAGGCAGAAAGCATGCTCCAAAGTTCTCAGAGGTAGCTTTAGAGACCTTAATGCACGTTTTCTATTTGCAGGGGACCAGGAAGCCCTCCAGACACTACCAAAATGGTGAGTCCAGAAAGCCATGGCAATCAATGTCACCAGCCCTGACGACTTGGATGCTGTGGTGCAAGAAGTTCAAAGGTCAGTGAGTGCATCTTCAAATACACTGGCCCGTAACTTCCACACTCCCCAGCGTCGGATTTTGGGGGTACCCGAAAGATGCGCTGGGGAATCCCTCTGGCAAGTTCCCAGGTAAGGATTTGCACGGCAATTGCCCAGAAGTGCACACTTACTCTAGACAAGTGCATTGGGAACCATCTGAAAATACAATTTAAATCATAAACTTCAGATGATTCCGCCAAGGTTATACCAATAGTTACCCAGAAAAAGTTAGAAGAATTGAGAAACTCTTCTAACTTCTGAGTAACTATTGTAAAGACCCAGACTGACCCCACGGGACTCCCCACCCCACCAACCTCCAACATCCCCCACATCCCCAACCCCACCCAGATCTTGGACTCCAAAACCCCCCCACGACCTAGGAATTCCCCCGCCACCTCAGACCCCACCACAACCTTGGACACCACCGACCTTGGATACCTTCCCCCCACCTCCTTCCCACCTGACCTTGGAACACCCCGACCACCCCAACCTAGGACCCCCTTCTCCCACTTACTCCTCCCTGTCTGTCTTTCACACTCTCTCTCCTTCTTTTTCCTCTCTGTCTGACCATCCCCAGCTCTCCTAAGTTCTCTCTCTTTTCTTCCCTTTGCTTTATGTTTGTCTTTCACTCTTTTACTCTCTCTCTCCTCCTCCAATTTTTCCTCTCTTCCTTTTCCTTTCTCTATCTCTCTCCAGAACTACTTTCTCTTTATCTCTATCGCTCTCTCATTTAACAAACTCTTTCTCTGTCTCCAACCTCAGACCCCCCTGACATCCCCGCCATCATCGGAACATTCTCACAACTTCGGACCACCCCCAGCCCTTGGATGCCCCAACATTGGACACCCCCAAACACCTCCTGACTTTGGACCCCCCGCAAACCTTGGAACCCTTCCTCCCCGGGCCTCAGGCTCCACCTCCGATCCCGGCCCAACCAACACCCGGGCTTCAGGTCTCCACCCCCGGACCTGACATCCCTCTCCCACACACAGACCACCCCACCCCATCCCCCCCAGAGCAGACCACCGATCCCAACCACCTCGCCCCACCCCCTGGACGACCATACTCCAACATTCCAACCCTCACCAGACCGCCACCACCTCCCCTCACTCCCCACCCCCGCTGGACCACTTTCTTGAACCACCACCCCTCAACACCCAGACTACCCCCTCAGACCACCCCCACAACTGCTGGACCACCCCCCTAATCCCCAGACCAAACTTGGACCCCCCCCTCCACAACAACCCCCAGTCCATCACACCATCAACCCAGAACTTTCTGGCGCTAGTCCCTATATCTTTACAAATAAATCACTAAAAGCCTGAGACAATTCGCCACATCCCATTCACACAGTTACCAACAATCTCTATCAGCCACAACTCATGCCTCACATTCACAGCTTCACATGACCCTCACACCCACATCTCACAGTTTGTGCACACTGTCAGCTAATTTTCTCTGGAAAGAGAGAATGCTAAACCTCACCTGACATAAAGAGCATTAGTTACCTCCCTTATACAACATAGGGGATCAAACTGGGAAATATTAGAGATGTTGCCTGCCCTAGCTTGGAAGGATCCTAATGCGAAGATGTTCATGGTTATGGTCATCTTTACAACCGCTGGAAGCGCCATTCTGCAGGCCAATGGGAGTGATAACTTCAGCACTCATAACTGGAAGCAAGTGGTCTGACCAGAATCATTCAAGTCAGAACCAAGGCCCTCACCACGTGCAACATCAGCCCCTGGCAATTTCACCAACTTTAAATAGCAGTGGAAACTTCACAGTATTTCTACAAATTCTTGCAGAAATTCATCAGCACCTACTGAAAGTAATTGATGGTACCTTTTAGATAGCATTTGTGGGGAGGGGTTTTCCTATGGCTGAACGCAGGTTCAGATGTTCGTTGTTAAAAGAGGGCATGAGCTAGAGTGTGGGGTGGATATGGCAGCACCAGCATCATGATTTGCCCATTCTGCATACTTGTGGTGCATGCTCATAACACCTGACTAACACCCTCACCAAAATGGTGTCCAATCAGGGGTCATGCCGAGAGTGTGGACACATAGTGCAACCAACACGGTACCTGCAGTTCCAAAAAATATACATGCTATGCAACCAAATTTTGTAGCATTTTAGTTTTAATATGAACATTATGATCTGACGGTGTAGTTTGGACCACTCTTCAGAATGGGCAGGAGGATATGGTGGACATCCCACTCTGGTGCTAACTACAATGTTAATTGACAATTGTTAGTCCCATATCTTATTATCCCCTTCAGTCCATAGGGGTGTCCATCTACTTATAACAACCACCTTATTATTGTGAGCAAAAGTTAAAGATGTTGGGAGGAGGCCTGAACATTGTGATTAGCATCTATCTTCTGGTGAATTGAATGACACATTCCTTTTCTTCTACGTTCACTTTCAAAGGTTTGATTTCCATAGGACACTCACTGGTTAACTCATTCGTATAAATATTTGCCCTTTTAAAGTAGTCATTATCCCAGATTCTTAACGAGGTAGCAATGTTAAAGTAGCATACATAAGAACTTATAAAAATGCATCATCCACTGTACTTGCAGAGTTAATTAAACCAAATAATGTTAATGGAAGAATTTGTTTTAAAAATAAACCACATATGTGGCTGTGAAAAATCCCTCAATTATTAAATTACTTTAGTTGATTATCATAATTAAAATGTAGGAGCAATATTTCTTAATCATCTTCTTATGATTTATAAGAGATTGCTTATTGCTTTGCATGTGTTAGTACTTATGCTCTTGGATTTCTGTAGGAAGGCTAATCCTGTGTTATAATTAAAGTCGGTGAGGTACTAAAAAGATACAAATAGAGATATATGGAACTGGTAGGTTAAGAAATTACTTTGGATTTTTATGACCATAATGAAGTAAACATTTTGGCTAAATTAAGCTAATTGCATCAGGCCATGTATTTATTTAAGGGAAAAGGAACAAACATTCATCTATTTTTTTTTTCTTTTCATTTAACCATTTGAGGGGTTTTAGTAAAACTTTTATCTGGAAAGAAAAAGCAGGTGAGAATATTTTCATTCTTGACAAGATAATTTAATGAAATTAATGTTTCATTGCTTAGCAGCTTTTTAAAATTCTACTTGATCATATTGAAAGGTTTTGTAGAATTTACACCACAGAATTAATACACAATGGCTTGGATTTTGTTGCAATAAAACAGGAAAAAATGGACAAAAACTTGTTGTGTCCCCACATAAGACCTTAAGAAATAGGAGCAGGAGTAAGCCATTCAGTCCTTTAAGCCTGCTCTCCCATTTAATGCGATTATCACTGATCTTCTACCTCAGCTCCACCTTCCTACACTATCCCCATATCTCTTAATATCAAAAATATTATCAATCTTGAATATACTCAATGACTGAGTATCAACAGCTCTGTGGGCTAAAGAATTCAAGAGATTCTAGTCTCGTGATTTGTGTACAAGAACACTCTGAATTGCAACATACCCCAGTTTCTCACTATTAGAAAAATATTCTGCTCTTCCCTTTCAAAGTGGATAACTGTGTGCAGTTTTGGTCCCCTTACCTCAGAAAGGATATTATTGCTATAGAGGGAGTGCAATGAAGGCTCACCAGGCTTGTCCCCAGGATGGCGGGACTGTCTTATGAAGAGAGATTGGGGAAACTGGGTCTGTATTCTCTAGAGTTTCGAAGAATGAGGGGCGATCTCATTGAAACCTACAAAATACTTAAAGGGATAAATAGGGTAGATGCAGATAAGATGTTTCCCCTGGTTGGAGAATCCAGGACCAGGGGATACAATTTCAAAATAAAGGGGAAGACACATAGGACCGAGATGAGGAGAATTTCTTTTTACTCAAGAGGGATGTGAATCTTTGGAATTCTCAGAGGGCTGTGGAAACTCCGTCACTGGATGGAATTTTCCAAGCCTGCAGGTGGTGGTGGGCGTGATAGGTGCCGTGCGTGGAAAATATGGCACGACCTGCTTCACAATGGCGTGAAAGCAGGCCGTAATCGTCCACTCAGCCTGACAACGGTGGGCCACGTTTCTTGCCATCAGTCAGCAGGCAGCTAATTGTAATAAATTAGCGTATAATTAAAAGGCCATCCCGCCAAGCTCTTGCAACCTCGCCAGATCGTCTGTCCACATCGGCAGGAAAGCACATCAATGTGTTTCACAACTGCATACAGGTGACGTGCACTTGGTGGCTGAGGTGAGTGAGCAGCAGTGCTCTCCACAGCTTGCCTGTTGTTTACAGACCTCTGGGGCACGGGGGGGTGGGGGGGCGGTGGCTGGCCCCAGAGGTGACTGCTGCAGGGGTTGGCGTCCAGGGTCAAGTGCTGTCCAGCCTTGGAGGCAACCGCTGTCAATGGAGGGGGGGGTGGTCAAGTGTTACCCTGGTGTTGCATCCCGCACACAGGCAATAGATGTGGAGATCAGGATAAGCGAGGGAAATGGCCACGCATTAGAGGCACCTGTATGAACTGGCCATGCCTCTACAACTAAGGCAGATCAGGCGCAGCCACAGTGATATGAGTGGGGTCAGCCTCGTAGCCTGCCCACCCATGCAAGCATCACGGAGGCACCAAAGGGCCACCAAGCGCTCCATACCTTACCATGCCCTCCACTCCCCTGCACCCCCCAGGCACAGACTCCGTGTCTGCCACCACTTTATTAAACTGTGGAACAGTTGGACTGAACACATTGTACAACTTCCTCACCAAATCTGGCCATGTAGCAGTCACTGCTGGGGGCGATCACAGCCCCTTGTAATCTCAGCATCCTGGTTTGGACCAGTGTCCACCTTGTCACAGGTTGACAGCCAGCCATCTATCGGCATCTGAGGGGTGGCCAGCTGTCTCCAGGAAGCATTAAGCGGAGGTCACACAGGGCCAGGAAAGGTGCTATGTACACCCATGATAACCGCGTCTCTCTTTCTCTCTCTGTCTATCCTTCATGCTGCAGGAGGACCACGTCAGGATCATGGATCCTGGTGACCTATATGTATAACTGATGGCCTACAGGAACTGTAAAGACGGAGGAGAGCCCGACAGGCTCCTGGCCACACAAAAGCAGGAGCAGCAACCTCATGAAGAAGGGGCAACAGGTGCTCCCACACACGCTGCCCAGGAGCGACAGCGAGCCATGGCTGGTCAGTGCCTAGCGACACCCAGGGTCTATAGACACCACCTGCCAATCCTATAGATGACTGAGAACCAGTGTCACCGACGACTGCGCATGTCTAGGAACCTGGTGGGTCACATCTGCCGCTTACTGCAAGACATGGTGCCAAGGGGACATGGAGGGCATCCACTGCCAGTGGCTGTGAAAGTGATAGCAGCACTCAATTTCTATGCCAGTGGCTCCTTTCAGGACTCTGTGGGATTTCACAATCCGCCACCCACAAATGCATCCATTAGGTCACAGATGCCATCTTCCCTATGGCTTTGTGCATTTTGCCAGGAACCGGAACAGCCAGGATGCAAGGGCCATTGGATTCGCCCAGATCGCGGGATTCCCACAGGTGCAGGGTGCAATTGACTGCATCCAAGTGGTGCTCAGGTCTCTGTCACTACACTTGATGGGCTTCATCAACAGCAAGGGCTTCCACTCACTGAATGTGCAGCTGGTGTGCGACCACCAGAAATGCATCCTGCAGGTATGCACACGGTTTCCAGGGAGTGTGCACGATGCCTACATCCTGAGTCAGTGACAGATCCCTGGAGTCTCCCAGGGTCCACACAGGCTGCAGGGATGGCTCCTCAGGGACAAGGGCTACCCACAGAAACCATGGCTGATGACACCTGTGCGACAGCTTCAGACTGCAGCAGAGCAACGCTGTACTGAGGCTCACGTTGCAGCTCGCAACTTGGTGGAGCAGACCAGCGGGATGCCGTAGATGTGGTTGCAGTGCCTGGACCAGTCTAATGGAGCCCTGCAATACAGTCAGCAGAGGGTGTCATACATCGTTGTCATCTGCTGCGCCTTTTATAACCTGGCACTCCAACAGGGAAACAAGCTGGCTGAGGAGGAGCTGGAGGTCACCTCGGATGAGGAGGACGCTGACAGGGGTGAGGGTGAGGGGGTCCTCAGTGGTGATGATGCCGGGGATGAGGCTCTCGCACTGGATAGATGAGAGAGGCACACTCGGGAGGCCCTCATAGCTGCCAGTTTGTGGAGGATGATGACGACATACAGTGACGTATCCCCTTGGATCCTCATATTGCAGCTGTGAACATTTGACTCGAGTCTGCCTTATGGCAGCGCCAATACCCTCTGTGAGAATGCTACTGTCATGGAGATGCAGTGGAGGCCCTAATAGTTGCTCAATCACAGGAGGATGATGACAGCATGTAGTGAGGACACTCCATAGATCTTCACATAGCCTCTGAGAATGTCTGACTCCTATCTGGCCGAGGGCGGCTCACTTGCACTCCATGACCAGGGCCATCTCAGAGATGCAGCCATGAAACTTTCGACACATTTGATGCTGTGTCTGCCTTCAGCACCTCAGCCCTTCAGGAACTGGTGCACAGCATCACTGGTTGCAGATGCTGATGTGATGGGGGCCAGCCCCACCTTAAACGTGCTGAGAGCACACAGAGAGAATGAGAGAACTCTGTGGCGCCTGCCCACTACATTCTGGAGAAATGACCAGCACTGCCGAGGTGCAAACACCAGTAATGCTTCCAGGGAGTGTGTGGCTGGACCATCACTGTGGTCTGAAGGCTGCACAGAGCACAGGGAAGAGGCCCCGAACTGAGACACTTGCCTTTTCACATCTGATTGACACGAACACTGCTCATCAGAACAAGGAGCCACAGGCAGGGAGACATTCTTAGGAATTTATTCACAATAGTGAACAGTATGTACAAGTGATCAACACCCAGCCCAGGCTGTGCAACTACTTTTACCTAACTTTCCTCACCCTGCCGCTAGATCTTGGACATCCACAGCAGAGGTGAAGGCAGCCTGCTGACTGTGACACCTTGTCTGTGATGACTTTGGGGGGGCATCCCCTGGAGGGCCCCAACCTGCTTTCAAGTCCTGCTGTGTGGCAATGGCACCCTCCTTGGTCTGTGAAGCTAGAGCTGTGGAGGTCGCAGGAAGAGAGGATTCAGATGGGCCGGTCACTCCCAGAGTCGCTTGGGTGGATGGCCCTGGAATGTGCACCTGCTGATCCTCCTCCCTGTGGGTGCCTGAGGGCCCCTGGCTGACTCCGTGAATGGAAGGGGTAGCTGGAGTGAGATCGAGCTGCCCATCGCCCTCTCACATACACACTGTTGGTGGCCAACTCTGGCATCAGCGATGGAGTTAAGCCCGGGCAGCAGTGCAGGAGTGATGTCCTGGACCAAGGTCTGCATGGCAGCTGCCATCCTGCCAGTGATGATCTCAGTGCGTTGCAATGCTGGCACTTTCACTTCAGCCTGAAGATGGACGGACTGCTCCATCATGCCTTGCAATCTGAGGAGTGCAGTGCCTTTGCAACTCCATGACATGACCAAGGTCTCAGCAATGTTCTGGCCTCCAGCAGTCCTCCTAGTGCTGGGGATCTGGGAAGTCCCTGCCTCCACCTGCTGTGGATCAGAAAGTGCGATGTGCTCACCAGATTGTGATCCTGAGGCTACAGTAAAAGTAGGTCCCACAGAGGTGTGTGTCTCTGCACTGGTGGAGGGTGTGGGTGAGCAATGTGACGGGACTTCAGGGAGGGTGCCTTCAGATTCCTCTCCAGAGGTTTCTTCGAGGCTTGATTGGAGGCCCTGGGTCATGGACTCTGTCGGCTGTTTGGCAGGTGTGCCTGCGAAAGCAAGGAGAGATAATTAATGCATGACAGTGGCCTGTGAAAGAGGACACATCACTTAGGGCATAGTTGTCTGATGGATGTTGCACTGCTGGATTCCCACTTGGTAGAGCAGTGCTGACCTCACCATCAGCACAGGAATGATCCCGATCATCGCCGGCCAGCAGGATGGCTGTTTTTGAATTCTGTCAGAACTTTGATCTCCGGCATCTCTCCATCTGTCCGTGACATTTCTCTCCTGTTTGAGCCAGTTTGTCCTGCGTGGATAGAGATGGGGAGAGTGTATCAGGACTCCTGCCAGACCAGGTGATAAGTATGCCTGGCCTGTGTGGGTGGTGAGCGGTCCCATGGATAGGTTGAGGACAATAATGTTGTGTGTGAAGGAATGAATGGTGATGTCCCTTGCACTGGCAGTGAGTGAGGGCCCTGTGGATGTGTGATGGGTTTGTGAGTGCGTGAGTTGGGAGTGATGAAAAGAGTGACTTACCCTGGTGAAACCTGCCATTTTCGTTGGCGGGCAGGACACCATTTTATCCGCCTGCTACTGCACTTAGTGCAAATCTGGGAAAATTCGACCAATTGGGAATGTTTAAAGTAGAGGTTGACAAATTTCTAAATACCAATGGCACAAAGGGATATGGGGATAGTGTGGGAAAAAGGCATTGAAGTGAATGATCAGCCATGATCATATTAACTTCCCCACATTTTATTCCACCTGCTGTGTTCTTGTACTGACTCTGCCTAATCACGTTGTGATTTTCTAAGTGCCCTGTTACCATATCCCTTGCAATAGATTCTAGCATTATAGCTCTTGCTAATTTACTGTTCTATTTTCTCTTAATCAGTTTTTGGTCATCATTTGCTGAAGTCTAAATACATGCGAGTCCTCAGGCTTACTACTCATACTGGCAACGTAATAAACCTTTTCCTTTGAGTGAATACTATCTTTAACTTCTCTTGTCAGCCACAGTTGTACCACTTTTCCTGTGAGGTCTTTATTCCTGAAGGAAATATATATTCATTGAAAATTATGAATTAGTCTTTAAAAGTTTGCCATTGCTTATTTACCATCATACCTTCTAACCTAGTTTCCTTATCTATCTTAGCCAATTCACCCCTCATATGGATGTAGTTTGCTTTGGTCAGATTTAAGACTCTGGCTTTGACCTTGACTAAACCATTGTCAAACTAAATGTGAGATTTCATCATATTATGGTCAATCTTCCTTAGAGGCTCCTCCACTACAACCTCATAAATTAAACCTTTTCTGTTGCACAATACTAGATGTGAAAAAAATCCTGCTCCTTAGTTGGTTCCTCAACACACTGATATGGAAAACTGTCTTTTTAACATTCCATGATCTTGACCTCCAGATTGTTACTGCAAATTTGGTTTGTCCAGTATGGTAAGATTAAAGTCCCCCATGGTTACTGAGGTACCTTTGCCGCATCCAATTTCCTGAAGTATTGCCAAATACTACAACTCCTGTTGAGGGGCTCATAAGCTACTCCCACCAGTGTTTTCTTCCCCTTGTTGTTTTTCAGCTTCACTCAAACTGATTTTACACTTTGATTTTCCAAGGTCAGATCGTTACTCTCTATTTTATCCCATCCTTTCATTTCAAGCTTACCCTCTCATTTTCCATTTTGCCTATCCTTTTTAAAAGTTAAGCAACCCGGAATATTTAGTTCCCAATATTGGTCACTTTGCAACCATAGGCGGAATTTTCCCAGATTTGCACAAAGTGCGGTAGCAGGCACGGTGTTTTACTGGCCAGCCGCAATGGCGGGTTTTCACACCGTATCATCCCAAATCCACCTCATTATTTGTGCACTCCTGGGAAATGCGCCACTTCCATGGCGGGCGGGCTCTCCATTGCCCACTGGCCATCAACCACCACCACATCATGCCGGGCTCCATGTTTAAAATCCAGCCACAAGCACAGCCCTCATCACCACCAGCTCACCACCGCTGCCCGGGAGACATGGTCAGAGAAGGAAAAAAGACTGCAGCCCCCCGCTTCAACATCAGGTCCCTTGAGCAACTGCTGGACGCTGTGGAGGCCCGCTGGGATGTCCTGTACCCCCGCTCTGGCTGCAGAATGGGCAGCAATGTGACCAATCCAGCTTGGGAGGTGGTAGCAGTGGGAGTCAGTGCACACATCCTTCAGAAAAGGACAGCCACCCAGTGGAGCAAGAGGATGAATGATCTCCTCCACTCCGCCAGGATAAGTCATTTCTCATCATTCTCAACTCACACACTCACAACCCATCACACATTCACAGGGCCCTCACTCATGGCCAGTTTAACAGGCATCACCATTCACTCTCTCACACACACTGTCATTGTCCTCATCCCGCCCATAGAACCACACATCACTCACACAGGCCAGGCAGGCGCCCTGTTTACACTTTCTCCAGCTCTGTCCGTGCAGGACAAGTTGGCACACAACAAGAGAGGGAGGTCGCAGACTGGTGGAGGAAAATCCAAAATCAAAGTCCTCACGCGCGTTGAAAACAAAGCCACCCAAACAGCCGGCGAGGATATGGACCAGTCCTATACCAACGGTAAGGTTGGTTCTGCTCTACCAAGTGAGGATTCAGCAATGCAACATCCTTCAGACAACCATGCCGTGAGTGTTGTGTCCTGTTTCACAGGCCACAGCCATGCACTAATTATCTCTCCCTGCTTTCACAGACACATCTGCCAAACAGCTGATGGAGCCCATGACCCAGGACCTCCAATCAAGCCCCAAAGAAACCTCTGGAAAGGAATCTGAAGGCACCCTCCCTGAAGTCCCATCACAGCGCTCACCCACACCCTCCACCAGTGCAGAGACACACACCTTGGTGGGACCTAGCTTTGGAGTAGCCCCGAGGTCACAAACTGGTGAGCACATCACACTTTCTGATCCACAGCAGGTGGCAACAGGGACCTCCCAGGTGTCTGGCACTCAGAGAAATGCAGGAGGCCAGAAAGTTGCAGAGTCCTAGTCAGATGACGAGCCTCTGGACTCGTTCGCGTCACAGTTGCTGGAGCTGCGAAGGCAAGCTCAGAAACATCAGGAAGGGATGTTTGCTGTGCTCCTCAGATTGCAAAGCATGATGGAGGACTCCGTCCATCTTCAGGCTGAGATGATAGCGCCGGCAGCTTAACGCACCGAGGTCAACACTGGTATCGTGGCAGCCGCCATGGAAATCTTGTCCCAGGACGTCACTCCTGCACTGCTGCGCGGGCTCATCTCCATCACTAACGCCATAGTTGGCCTCCAACAGTGTGTATGTGGGAGGGGTACCAAGCAGATCGATCTCACTCCAGCTACCCCTGCTCCTCAAGGATTGACCCATAGGGAGGAGAATCAGCAGGTGTGGAACCCGGGGCCTTCCAACCAGGTGACTCCGAGAGAGTCCAACCAATCCAAATCCCCTCTTCCTGTGACCTCAGCAGCTCCAGCTCCACAGGTGAAGGACGGTGCCACTGCCACACAGCAGGTCCCCGAAAGCAGGCTGGGGCCCTCCAAGTCTCAGCCCATCAGAGCATGCCCGTCAAAGTCACCACAGGCAAGCCATAGCAGTCAGCAGGCTGCCTCCACCTCCGATGTGGATGTCTGGGGAGACAAAGACATAGCAGCAGGGTTAGAAAAGTTAAAGAGAATTAGTTGCACAGCCTGGGCACAAATGTTAATCACTTGTACATACTGTTCACTATTGTCAATAAACTCCCAAAAATGTCTCCCTGCCTATGGCTCCTTGTTCTGATGAGCAGTGTTCATGTTACTCAGATGTGAAACCTTTCTGCACAAGGTAAAGGCAAAGATGAGTGGCAGGACAGATGATTGGACAGAATGTAAAGAACGGCAGAGAATGACTAAAAGGTTAATCAGGAGAAAAAAATTAGAGTATGAGAGGAAGCTAGCTAGAAATGTAAAAATAGATGGCAAGAGCTTTTACAGGTATTTAAAAAGGAAAAGAATAAGTAAAGTGAATGTTGGTCCTCTAGAGAGTGACAGTGGGGAATTAATAGTAGATAATAAGGAAATAGCAGAAGAAATGAACAAATATTTTGCTCCTGTGTTCACTATAGAGGATACAAAAAACATTCCAGTAATAGCTTCAATCACGTGGTGAACAGGAGAAAGGAACTTGGTGAAATTGAAATAGCTAGGGAAATGGTACTGAGCAAATTGATGGAGCTGCGGGCTGGCAAGTCTCCGGGTCCTGATAGACTACATCTTAGGGCCTTAAAAGAGATGGTTATTGAGGTAGTTGATGCGCTGGTGCTAATTTTCCAAAATTCTCTAGATTCTGGAAAGGTTCAATCAGATTGGAAAGTAGCAAATTTAACCCCTCTATCCAAGAAGGGAGGGGGGCAAAAAACAGGAAACTATAGGCCAGTTAGCTTGACGTCTGTCATGGGGAAGTTATTGGAATCAATCATTAAGGAGGTTATAGCTGGGCACTTAAAAGAGCTCAAGGCAATAGGGAAGAGTCGGCATGGTTTTGTGAAAGGAAAATCATGTTTAACCAATTTATTGGAGATTTTTGAAGGAGTAACATGCGCTGTGGATAAAGGGCAGCCTGTAGATGTACTGTACTTGGATTTCCAGAAGGCATTTGAGAAGGTGCCACATCAAAGATTATTATGGAAATTAAAAACGCATAGTGCATTGGGTAACATATTAGCATGGGTAGAAGATTGGCTGGCTGGCAGAAAGCAGAGAGTATGCATAAATGGATCTTTTTCGGATTGGCAGACTGTGACGAGTGGAGTCCCACAGGGTCTGTACTGGGGCCTCAACTTATTACGATTTGCATTAATGACTTAGGTGACGGAGTGAAGACATGGTAGCTAAATTTTCAGATGACACAAGGATATGTAGGAAAGTATGTTGTGAAGAGCACATGAGGAGGTTGCAGATGGATATATGTATACGTTGAGTGAGTGGGCAAAGATCTGGCAAATGGAATTTAATGTGGGAAAATGTAAAGTTGTTCACTTTGGCAGGAAGAGCAAAAAAAGCAAAGTATTACTTAAATGTAGAACAGCTGCCTAATTCTGAGCTGCAGAGGGATCTAGATGTTTGAGTGCATGAGTCACAAAAAGTTAGTATGTAGGTACAGCAAGTAATTAAAAAGGCTAATTGAATGCTATCCATTATTATGAGAGGGATTGAATATAAAAGTAAGGATGTTATGCTTCAGTTATACAGGGCATTAGTGAATACTGTGTGCAGTTTTGCTCTCCTTATTTAAGAAAGGATGTAAATACATTGGAGGCGGTTCAAAGGAGGTTTACTAGATTGATACCTGGAATGAGTGGATTGTCTTCTGAGGAAAGGTTGGACAGACTGGGCTTGTTTCTGCTGGAGTTTAGAAGAGTGAGAGGTGATTTGATTGAAGTACATAAGATCCTGAACGGCCTCAATAAGGTCGGCATCGAAAGGATGTTTCCTCTTGTGGATGAGTCCAGGACAAGGGGGCACTGTTTGAAAATTAGGGGTTGCCCTTTTAGGACAGAGATGAGGAGAATTTTTTTCTCTTAGAGGGTTGTGCGACTTTGGAATTCTCTGCCTCAGAAGGTGGTGGAGGCGGGATCATTGAATATTTTAAGGCAGAGATAGATAGATTCTTGTTAGACAAGGGAATCAAAGATTATCTGGTTAGATGAGAATATGGAAATTGAAACACAAGAAGATCAGCCACGATCTTATTGAATGGCTGAGCAGACTCGAGGAGCTGAATGATCTTACTCCTGTTCCTATTCCTTATGTAAAGGGCGCAGCAGATGACAAGGATGTATGACATCCTCTGAGGACTGTATTTCAGGGCACTGGAACCACATCTTCAGCATCCCGATGGTCTGCTCCATCAAGGTGTGAGTTGCAGCATGAGCCTCATTATCCCAACACTCTGCTGCAGTCTGAGTCTGCTGCACGGGTGTCATCAGTCACAGCCTTTGCGGGTAGCCCTTGTCCCTGAGGTGCCATCCCTGCAGCTTCCATGGCCCCTGGAAGACTCCAGGAATCTGTGGCCAACTGAGGATGTAATTGTCGTGCACACTCCCTGGAAACCGTGTACATACCTGCAGGCTGCGTTTCTGGTGGTCGCACACCAGCTGCACATTCAGTGATTGGAATCCCTTGCGGTTGATGAACCGTGTGTAGCGACGGAGACCTGAGCGTCACATGGGTGCAGTCAATTGCACCCACACCTGTGGGAATCCGGAGATCCGGGAGAATCCAATGGCCCTTGCATCCTGGCTGTCCCGGTCCCGAGTGAAATACATAAAGTTGTGTGTCATGGAGAAGGTGGCATCCCTGACCTCATGGATGCATTTGTGGGTGGCAGATTGTGGTATCCCACAAAGGTCACCTGTGGAGCCCTGAAAGGAGCCACTGACACTGAAATTGAGCACTGTGGTCACTTTCACAGCCACTGGCAGTGGATGCCCTCTATTTGCCCTTGGTGCCAAGTCCTGCAGTAAGTGGCAGATGTGAGCCACCAGGTCCCTAGACATGCACAGTCATTGGTGACACTGGTTCTCAGTCATCTGCAGGAATTACAGGCGCCGTCTATAGACCCTGGGTGTCACTAGACGCCGACCAGCAATGGCTCGCTGTTGCTCCTGTGCACTGTGTGCGGGAACCCTTGCTGCCCCTTCTTCATGAGGTTGCTGCTCCTACCTTTGTGCAGCCAGGAGCTTCAGTCACTCTCTCCTCCATCTTCTCCCTCTTTGTAGGCCATCAGGCATACAGCTAGGTCGCCAGGGCCTATTCTCCGGATGTGGTCCTCTTCGGCATGAAAGAGAGAGAGGCATGGTTTGGCATGGCTGTACTTAGCACCTTTCCTGGCCCTGTGTGACGGCGACAGCCCCTTAATGCTTCCTGGAGTGTGCTGATCACCTCTCGGATGGCTACAGATGAAAGTGCTGCATGGCTGCCCTGTCAGCCTGCAACATGGGGGAGAATGCTCCTAACTGGGATGCTGAGATTGCAAGAAACTGTGAGCGCCTCCAGCAGTGACTGCTACATGGCCAGCGTTAGCGAGGAGACTGTACAACATGTGCAGTCCAACTGCTCCGCGGTTCAATAAGGTGGTGGTGGACTCGCAGTCTGTGCCAGGGGTGGGGGGAGGGGGTAAGGTGTGGAGGGCTTGGTCGCCCTTTGGTGCCTCCATGTTGTTTGCACAGCCTAGGAGCCCAACCCCAATCATATCCCTGTGGCTGCACCTGAACTGTCTCAGCTGTGGCGGAATGGTCAGTTTATACAGCTGTCCCTACTGCGTGGCCACTTCCCTCGCTTACCCTGCCCCTGACCTCGATTTATTGCATGCAGGATCCAACACCAGGTCAGCAGTTGCTCCCAGACACCCACCCCCGACAACTGTTGCCTCCGTGGTAGGGCGGCACATCATCCCGGCCTCCCAATGCCCCTGAAATCTGCCAAACAACAGGCAACCCTGGCGAGCTCTGAAGAACGATGCTGTTCCCTCAAAGTGAAGGCTGCCAAGTGCATGTCACCTGTGTGTTATTGTGAAACACGTCAACATGCTTTCCTGCCGACATGGACAGACGATCCGGCAGAGCTCCAAGAGCCTGGCAGGATGGCCTTTTAATGATATGCTGATGTATTACAAAGAGCTCCCTGACGACTGTTGGCAGGAAACATGACCCGCCATCGGCAGGCTGAGTGAACCTGCCTTCAAGCTGTTGTGAAACTGAACACGCCATATTGTCCATGCATGCCACCTATCATGCCTGCTGCCAATGGGCACAGAAAATTCCACCCCATGGCTCTCTAATGGCTACTGGAGTAAATGCATTTATTTTTCTAGGTGCCAGTAATTCATCTGGGGCACACCATGTGCACTGTCATCTCTTTTGAGCCTTTTTAAAATTTAACTAATTAAAATTGCAGTCTCCTTTATAACCTGTCCTGTTCCTGCTCTTTTACTCTGCCCTGCATATGTTGGACTGCTTTTCTGTTCAATTTTCTTCTGTTAATTAAACTCAGGCATCAGTTATAACATTATAGAATCAGATCTCTCTCCTGAACAAGCTCATGTCACACAATCCAACATGAGTACTCAGTCAAATCATATAAACAATTCCATTTATATGATTATTTATTATTGAGTTCACTATTCATTACAAGAACTCAGGATCCAAGTTTCACAGTTCCAGCCTCACTATAGCAGTGATCCACTCTAAACACTTACCATTTGAAGTGTCCATCCCATGCATACTAACACTAAACTGCAATACATTAAAAAAGACAAAATGCAGACTTCAGATAACATCAAAACAAGAAGGTGCCCTCATGTTCATCAACTTTCGCAATGATTCCATTCCAAGCACTTCAATGACTTCATTACTTTAAACAGTGGCCCAAAAACTTAAGAGATGAATGAGTGGTTTTCCCATTTTTTTCAGCTTCTGATCCTTTTACAAAGCATCCCTGCTCAGCAGAACTGAAAGCTGTTTTAATCCATCCCTCTGATGCTGATCCCACACACAGTGAGGTACATTGAAATACATGGGTTGTGTGAACCTACATTCCTACACTCTGCTTCTTGTTTTTGTTTATCGACTCTTTCATTTTATTATTTACTTAATTCTTATTTTTTACATATAGCAGATTTGAATTTCATGAAAATTTGGAACACTTTAATGTGAATATTCTCTGCTTAATGAATTTAATTTTATCCACCTAGATCTGATGATCTGATTAATTAATTAAACACTAAACCTAATTACAAGATAAATTATACACTTGACTTACTTTTTCAGATTCTTCCCCTGTACTTTACAACTACTCCTTACTGCCACTTCTCAGACTCTCAATCATGAAAATCTAGAAGCTTCTGTTAGAGATGCCCTGCTCCTCCACAGTGTGAGCTGTTGCGATCTTCTCTGATAGAGTCAGCCCTGAAGTCACTTTAATGTCATGAATGTATGATGCTTAACCACCGTTTCCACTCTTAAGATGGCTGAAAATGTTTGGGACTGATACATTTAGGAGTGAGTTTTTAACAAGGTAATAAGCAAAAATTATTGTTGAACAGCTTCTCTGGCCCTGGAAAATTAATTTTACAAGTGTGAAATCTCAGCAAAGAAATTGCAAATTTTTATAAGGATAAAAATTAAAAACATTCCTTTTGCTTTTTCTGTTTGTTTCTTTAATCTCTTTTCCCTGAACCCATATGCATGTGTCAACCTTTATTTCACTTTCTGTACAAGATTTAAGTGGCATTTATATCTCCTGTTTTTTTTTGATTTCCAGGTTTTGACTCTGCAGGCAGAATTTTTTGTAATAGACCAGGGTGGGTAGAGTGGGCAGCAGCAGATTGGTAGTCTTCAGTTCATGGAGCAGGTTTTGACATGATTTTTTAAAAACTCAGCCACGGCATTACTATCCTACTTCTGGGTTCCAGACTAATCAGAGTGTAAGAGCATGATGATGACCCACACTTGTCAACTGAAGGATGTCTATTTAAAAGGATCCTGGTGGGTGTTAGGGTGGCTTCATTACAGATCTGTCACTGAGGATAAAGAAAGGATATGAATTGATGCACAATATGGGAAGGTTACCCTGCATCCCCATCCCCCAACCACCCCCCCACCACACCCCCCCACCCTGCCCCCCACCCCACTCCTCCCCACCCACCCCTGTCGAACAGCTACAAGCACAAGTCAGAAATTTAATGGAATACTCTCCACTTGCCTGGATATGTGCAGCTCCAACAACATTCAAGAGGCTCAACACTAGCCAGGACAAAGCAGCCCACTTGACTGGCATTCCCTCCACCAGCATTTTGTACCATCCACAAGATGCACTGCAATAACTTAACAAGGCTCCTTCGATAGCACCTTCTAAACCCATGAGCTCTACCACCTAGAATGACAAGTGCAACAAATACATGTGAAGGCCACCACCTGCAAGTTCTCCTCCAAGCCACACACCATCCTGACATGGAACTATACCACTGTTCCTTCACTGCAACTGGATCAAAATCCTGGAACTCTGTCCCAAACAGCCCTGAGGATGTACCTACATCACATGGACTGCAGCAGTTCGGTAAGGCAGCTCACCACCACCTTCTCAAGGACAATTCAGGATGAGCAATAAATTCTGGCCATTATCAGTGATGCCCACATCCCATGCATAAATATGGAAAAACATTCCATTCAATTCTCTCTCTCTCCCAAGGCACCTTCTCGCACCCCCATCAGAGCATTTACCACTCACCCTCTACAAGTTTGTCATTCCATCCTTACCACACAATCCATTTCAACTCTCTCTTCTTGCAGAAGAGAGCACACAATTATAGAGAGAGATAGAGAAGTGGGGTTGGCCCTCCAGCTGTAGCTAGCCTGACTGCTGCTGAGGAGGAGGCCTTGGAGATCGGCAGGTGGCAAATTGCCTAGCCATTGGTGATGGAGAGATGAGGATCTCCAAGCTCCATGGTGATGGAATTAGAAATCACATCGTCACAAGACCAAGAACAATCATTTATGATGATTTGTTGTCACCACTAACTGAAATATGATCCTTTGCCCAATGTTGGCCTTGAACTCTTTCCCCATTTCATTTTTAATTCATGTCTTTCATCTCTCACAGGTCCTTCAAGCATAACACAGGATCTGGTGCAAAAGGAGGCCAATGAATCCTCAGAGGAGGTCAGGCATTCTGAGGAAACACCATCACAGGACCCATGCACATCCTTCACCAAAAACTTAGTAGGTCCCCCAAGGCAGTTAGTTAGGTTGTCACATGGTGAGCAACACATTACAAGTGAATAGGAGCAGATGCTAGAGACAGGGACACAAGTGG
Organism: Carcharodon carcharias; assembly: GCF_017639515.1. Lineage (NCBI taxonomy): Eukaryota > Metazoa > Chordata > Chondrichthyes > Lamniformes > Lamnidae > Carcharodon > Carcharodon carcharias. The sequence continues at coordinate 107,864,396 of NC_054479.1, read as the reverse complement.
AGAGCCCCTTCAGAGGGAGCAGGACACTTCATCTCTCCCAGCTGGATTCAAATGCTGAGTCTTTGGGGTTGTCTGTGAAGAGGACTACTCTGGAGCTGCAGAAGAAAATGTGAGAGGTTCTGTCATCATTTTCAGAGACACTGCACACAAGAGAGTGTTTGGAGGAGTCTGTCTCCAGCACAAATGCTAGGATGTCTCAGGCCTTCGCGTTGATGCCCACCTCCATGGAAAGGGTGGACACCTGCATGAAGCATTAGACAAGGAAGACAATCAAGTGAATGCTGGCCCTGACCGATAGCCTGCACTCCCAGTCTGCCATTTTAAATGGGATGGAGGAAACCCTCACATTAGCCATTCAACATTTCACTGAAGTGCACCAAAGTGCTCTGTAGTTCTTGCCTAGCAACAAAAGTGTGGGTGAGTCACAAGAGGGAAGGTGGAGAAAAGACACAATGGAATTGGAGCTCTGCCCATGGCAGACCCCACTTTTCATCCCTTGCCACCCACACCCCCCTTCCTCCACCAATCAATCCCCTCAGTCCGAGCCCCACAAGCTGCCTTCTGCCCCAGTGATCTAGATGTAGGTGGAACTCTTTGATGAGTTCCACACAGGCCCCAAAACCCTGAATGCATCCACCATGAACACCTCAGCTGTCAGAGCAGGAAAAGCCAAAACAGTCACCACATTGACAGAGTTGTAAATGGAAAAGGAAGACATTTTAGTTCCAAAAGGGGAATCATTTGGATGTTTATCACAATAATACTATTAATTTTGTTGAAAATTTTAATGAAGCATAAAATTTATTTCAAGGCCCCCTTGTACAATCATCTCCATTCCCGCATCTCACCTGCCAAATGGCCATCGGTCTGGAGGAGAATGATACGACCAGATGATAAGACAAGCAAAGGGTGTGAAAAAAGTAGAAGGGTCATTGACCAAGGGAATGATTTGTGTTGAGAGGAAGCAATGGGTTCAGTATTTTGTGCCATATGGCTTCAAACACTCAGGTTAACTGAATTGGACTCATACAGATGTGTCAAGGATTTTTCTGGCAATTGGGTGAGAGGCTGCAGGGGCCATGAACACATCAGGGTCCTCCCCCTGCTGCTCATTCTTCTCCTCGTCCTGCCACACCAGTCTTCTCTGGAGCACTGTCTTGTGCAAGGCACAGCAGACCACTACCATTCTGGACACACTTGCTATTGCATACTGAAGGACACCCCAGATCTGTCCAGGCACCCAATGGCTTTTTCAACGATCACTCTTTTGATTCTGGTTGAAGCTATCCTCTGCATCAATGGTCGGGCACCCACAGGTTTATCTGCCACATCCTCAGAAGCCCTTGGCCCATAACATCCCGTGGAGTGGCAATTGAGTCAGATTGCCACTCTGTAATTACTTACCTTGAAACCCAGCCACTCCCATCTCGCCCAGCCTTCTGACTCAGGCTGGGTGAGGCCTATGCAGTGAAGTGTGTTCTCGAGGCCTACAGTTGAGGACTGCACAGTTGAAGGTAAGGAAGCCATGCCTCCTTTTTTACAGTACTAGCTGCCGTAAAGCAGATAAATTTAAAGGTCCAGCCACTTTGGTAAGCCAATGTGAAGCTGAGTGTGTAGCACTGGGGGGTTGCAGTTGATGGGGGTCTCAGATCACGTGAGGTCGGGTCTGGGGGTGGGTAGTCGAGTCAGGTAGGGCTTGGAGAGCAGGTTGTGTCGAGCCTGGGGGTAGTCAGGTCGGGTTAGAGGGAGGGTAGTCAGAGGGTGGTGGGGTTGGGGGGGCATCCCACATGGGTTCAGGCAATGGGGGAGTCCCGTGGGGGGGTGTAGTCAGGGTGTAGTGGGGGGACTCCTGTGGGGGGTTTGGGGGTATAATGGGGTGGAGTCCCATGGGGCTTAGGGGAGGGTGGGGAGAGCCCTGTGATGGTAGTTAAGAGTCTGTGGAGTCCTATGGGTGGGTCAATGCTATGGTTACCCAGGAGCTAGAAGTGGTTTTAATTTTTCTAACATTATCTGGGTAAGTATTGTTGTATGACAGCTAGAGCCATCAGAAGTTTGTGATTTAAATTGTATTTCCCGATGGTTCCCAGCACAGGCCAATTGCCCAAAGGAAGTTTGAACTTCCCAGGCAATTGCTGTGCAATCCTTACTTAGGAACATATGGGGCGGGAGGGAATTCCCTAGCGCATCATCGGGGTACCCACCAGAAACACTGCCCTGAAGCTCGGAAGTTACAGCCCCTTGTCTCTAAGGAACCACCTGCTGACTCTGCTTGGAGATGCAAACATTTGTGACAACGTGACTGGTGCAGAATGAACAAAGGTTGGCAGCTTACAGGATATCCTGCATAGACATGCATGAAAACCTTCCAGTGGTCACATCCCAGCTGAACAGCGATGGAGTGGATTGTTAAATCCTCCTGGTTGATCTGAGGGTACCTTGCTTGCCACATGTGTGCAGTGTATAACTCCCCGTACCTGTGTGGATTCAGCCACTGCAGCAGATCTGACAGCTCTCTCATTCTCATTGGCCTCATCAGCTGCAAAAAGTGGACCAAACTGGCAGCACCAGCAAGCATGGTACCTTGGAGAAACCTTTAGGGGCTACAGCTTGTGAAATCCTGCAGATGGCATCTGTAGAAGGAGCCTGACGAGAAGACGTTCAGGGTTTTGGTGACCTGGGCAGCCACAGGGAATATGTGTCTATCTGGCCCACTTAGAAGGAAGTCTTGCCCTAGGAGGTTGCAAATGTCAGCAACAACCTGCAGTAAAAGCCTGAGCCTCCTGAGGTCATGTTGAGGAAGCTGATCCTCAGCCTGACCATGTGCTGGTGTTATCACCCCCTAAGAGCTGGTGTCCTGTATCCATTCCCTCTGTTCTGTGGAGCAGCAGTTGACTGAAGAGATGACAACTGCTGCAGCTCTTCCTGTTCCTCATCAGAATTCCAAGCTCCATAAGCTTCTCCCATGATGCAGGAAAGGCTGACCAGATGAGTTAAGTTCGAGATAGCAGATATTATCTTTAAAATGTTGGAAATCACTTCTAAAGCAGTGAAAGAATGCGCTCAAAAGATGTTCTGTGGGCAGAAGCCTTTCACCTTGGCGAGGAAGCAGCTGCCCTGGTTCAGTGTTATGAATTTCATGGCTCCAGATCTCCTCTATGCTCCCTCCTTGTTGACCCGGCAAGTTTCAGTCAGCTTGGGAAACCAGTGCCAAGCTGTTAACCCAGAAAGCTGGGTTAAATGTGCTTTCAATTGTCTTTTAACATATTTAAATGTCAGGCCAGCCATCCTCATGGGGATTTCACACAAGCCACCTGTTAAATGAGGAAATGAGTGGGATCATGTGAGCTTTCTGAAACACTGGCATTTTTTTTAGGTTTTATCCCCTCCCACAACACACATGCGCACTGAGCCCCACCACCTCAACTCCTCGCAGGTTTAAATTTTGCCTGACGTGTCTCAGTGAAAATTCTTCAACTGATTGGTTGAAGAGCCTTGCTGTTGCTTTGCACACCGGGAGGAAAAGGATTTAAAATGTAGCTGTTTTTACTCCTGCTCCAATGCCGCCCTACAGCAATGTTAACATTGGATGGGCTGAGGTATTTGCCTGACTCAGGCAGATGCCTCATTAATATATGCGAAATCACGCCCTATTGCTTAAAGGCAACTTTAACAGCTTACTGGCCAAAGCAACCACTGTGGTCGCTCTGACAAGTGACAGCTATTGGACATCCAACAGAGGCCCCAATAGGTAAGTTGAAAGAAACTTCTCTTTATGGGGTCAGGAGGTACAGGATTGTATTCCTAAATTTTGTTTTTGGGCCAATAATACTCAGAAAGGGTCATTTCCAAATTTCACATGACCCTAAGAGGCAGATTATGAGAGGTGAGCATTACCACAACTATCTATCCATTAGAATCAATAGGAGAAAGTATTCAGCACACCTGTGATTTCCGATATGTAGCGCTATTGAGCTAGGCTTCCCATCAGCAGCACAGGCTTGTAAAAGGATTCCCAAAGAATTAATTCATCCATTGCTATTTTCTTTGTGTCATTCCTGTCACAAAACTATCATATTTTCCATAATATTACTGTGAGGTATTGTAAAGTAGACTTATGTTTGTGTGTATGTGGAAGGTTCTGCCTGTGTGGCTGTTTTAATTAAGTTAGAGGCCATTTGACTAGAAGGTTTAACTTATCAAAAGAGTTAGTTGTAAAAAGGGCATTTGAGATGTTAATGAGTGAACTAGAGTAAAGTCAATAGATAGGGGATGAATGAAATTTGTATTTTTAGATAAGGGGAAAAGTTGTTGGATTTTCAAAGAGACATGATAAGGGTTTTTACGACTGACAATATAAATAGGGCAAGGTCATTACATTGATTTTTCCCAAAAGTGCTGACAATAAGGACAACATAAAATATTTTATATTATGGGAAAAGTAAATTCCAAAAACATAGAGGAACAATGGGATTTACAAATTTATTTAAAGAAAGATGGGAGGCTATGTGTAAGATCTAATAGATACATTGTATGAAACAGTCTTGAGACAAAGCCTCTAGCCATTTTGCAGAAGTCTGCTGTTCCAGTGACCAAAATTGTGTTAAAAACCTTTAGAATTCCATTGTTGAGTGGTTGCTTGTGGTAACATTGCTGGATTGCCTATAATACTTTAAAATCTATTTTTGGACTGTTGCCTGAAAGGGGGTATGTGGTTAGGACTCAGAATTTTGGGATTTGTTATAATATTAAGTAACAGTGTAATGGTAATCATGTGTATGTGGTTTAATTATTTTATTTTGTTAATAAATGTTTTAATTTAATTTTTAAAATCTCTAAATGTGTTATTGGACACATTACTTCTGAATTCAGTGCACAAAACATCTCATAATAAATACAAATTGCAAAACCATTGTGATAGCATAGCCAGGTTTTCCTTGTGAATTTGGTCAGCCTGGCAAATACCACCTGCCGTATCATAACAAAACTGTTATGCTCTTTGCAGGATATTTGAAATTCCTTGATTGGCTTGAAGTTGGTGAATCCTAAAGCTATGAGTATGAGAAGAACAAAGAACTCAGAAGTTGGTGTTGAGGGATTTTAAAGTGGCGAGACTGCAAAAACAGCTTTAACCATTGCTAAGACTTTTCTGGGAGTAGAAGATATAACCCTTTGATTGGTTTACAAAAGTAACTAAGGTTAAGTTAACAGAATTGGCAGATAAGTTGCAGTTAGGTTTAACCGTAGGGACAAGGAAAGCGGACATAATTGAAGTTATAGCGCAGCTTTTGAAAATAGAAGGGATACCTGAGACTAGTGAGTCACAGCTAGAGCTAGTGAAACTTCAGCTGGAAATGAAAAAACTTAAATTAGAGGCAAAAGTGAGGGAAAGTGAAAAAGAGAGAGCATTTCAAAGAGGAATGGAAATGGGAAAATTTGACCTTAAAAGGGAGAAGTGAGCAATGGGGGAAAGAGAAAAGAAAAGAGAAAGGGAATACCAGCTTAAAATGCTGGACTTTAAAAAGAGTTCTCAGCTGCTGAGGAAGGTTCTGATGTGGAAATGACCACTTTTAACTGATGTTTAAATTTGTGCAGGCTCCTCCGAAGTTTGAGGAAAGGGATGTAGAGGTGTTCTTTATTTCATTTGAGAAGATAGCTAAACAGATGAACTGGCCACAAGAAATCTAGACATTGCTTTTACAGTCTAGGTTGGTTGGTAGAACTAATGAGGTATATGCATTGCTGTCAGAAGAGATAGATGAGGCAGTAAAAAAGGCTATTTTGAGTACATATGAGTTGGTTCCTAAGGAATACAGGCAGAAATTCAGGAATATAAGGAAACAGCCCAGTCAGACTTATATTGAGTTTAAGAAAGTAAAACAAAGTAATTTTGACTGGTGGATATGGGCACTAAAGGTAGAGACAACATATGTCTTCCTTAGAGAAGTAATTCTTTTGGAAGGATTTAAAGGTTCAATTTCTTTGGTAGTAAGAACTCATGTGGAGGAACAGAGGGTTAATATAACAAGGCAAGTAGCAGAGATAGCTGATGATTATGAGTTAGTCCATAGATCTAAACCTTTTTTCATCACCCTTTCAAATCCAAGAAGGATAGAAAGTGGGAAGGTGAAAGGAAGGCAGGGAGTCAGGGAAGAGAAGGAGCAGTTGGAAATTTTCAGGAAGTTTCTCCTCAGACCAAAAAGGAAAGTGTTGAAGATAGAAGTGACACTCAAAGACTTAAATGTTTTCATTGTAATAAGGTGGGGTACACAAAGTCAATGTATTAGAGGTTATAGAGAAAAACCTATTGCAGTAGTTGGAATGCAGAAAAGTTGTGAAAACTAGAGGACAGTGAGCTCATAGATCCAGAAGCAGGAAAAACCAGTGCTTTGTGTACACATAAAGCAGGAAGAATGAGTGGTAAGTAAAGAAGTGGGAATGTGTTCACAATTTACCCAAGGGAGTGCTGAAGGTCAGGTTACAGAAATGTTTAAATATATTATACATGAAGGGAAAGTATTTCCATGTGTACAGGGTGGAGCAGGCAAAAATATTAATAGTTTAAGGAATACAGGGGCTAGTCAACCCTTAACGTTATGGGATAGTGCTATTTGTTCTCCAGAGGGAGTACTGCAGGTATGAGTGATAATAAGTGGAATTCATGGAGATGGTAAACCTATTCCATTGTTGAAGATGAATTTAAAAAGTAAGTTGAAAACAGGTGAGGTGATTATTGGAGTAGTGGAGAAATTACACATTGCAGGGGTTCAATTTATTTTAGGTAATGATATAGCTGGGTCACAGATGTTGGTGATGCCTACTGAAGTTCAGCAGCCTGTGGTAGTGCATTCAACAGAGGTGTTGCAGAAAGAGCATCCTTGGTTGTTTCCAGATTATGTAGCAATGAGATCACAAACTCACAGGTTGAAACAGGAAGAGGAGGAGTTTAAAAGTCAAGGAAAATATGTTGACATTCAATTAGCTGGATCTGTTTTTTAAAAGGTTGTACAGGAAAGGAAAGCTGAGGAGAATGAAGTGGAAATGTTTAGTTCTGTTAAATTGGTAGAGTTACAGCAGAAGGATTCACGAATAAAGAAGTTATCTCAGACAGCTTGTTTGGAAACAAAGGCAGAATGATTCCAGAATGTTATTACCTTAAAGGTAATGTGTTAATGAGGAAGTGGAGGCTGTCTATGTTTCTATGTGAAAGAATAAAGAAAGTGGGTGCTGTTCGCACAGGTTAGTTTGATGAACTGCAGTGAGTTTCGGTTGGTTTAGTGGAAAGGTTTTTAGCTGGTTTTTAATGCTTAGTGTTAATTAGTCAGAACTAACTTATTTTCTATTGTTAATGTGAGTTTATTTCTTTGTTGATAAGTCTTTACATTAAGTAAATCTTGCCTTTCTCTTCTATATCTTTGTACTGTCAATTTCTTTTTGAAGTTTTCAATGTTTTGATAATTACATGTTTATATAATTTAGATTCATATATCAATAGTTCTCCTTTGATTCGAATATAATAAAACAGTGGTGTTTTTAATTTTTTCCCACTTTTTGAGCTGTTTTTTTGTGACCCAATTTATACCTGGTATGATAGTACAGTTGTGACCGAGGTGGATAAATAAAAAGTTAATTTTAGTACCTTGGGTATAAATGGTCTATTTTTGTTCTGTTTTTGATGTCTGGAGATTAATTTTGTGATTATTTTTGAGGTTACTTTTTCCTCATATTTAAAGTTTTGATTTATAGTTAATATTTAATAAAATTGGGCTTGGTGTCCAGAACTCAACTCGGTCGGTTTATTGTGATAAAGTATTCCTTGTTATCCAATCTTTGCAAAGCTGGGCAGATTCCATGGTCTTGGAGCTACTTGCATAATCCGCCCCTGAGCTTTCGAAGGATCAAATACATTCAATTTGTGTGGTTTCAGTATTTGTTAAAAAATTGTTTCTGCATATCTTCATCATAGTATAGATTTGTAGAAATTTAATACTAAGTATTTATTTTTGATGAAATGATTAGTAGGAAAGAAACATTTTGGCAATGGCAGTGGTGATCAGTGCCAATGTGTGCATTGTTGGCTAGACCAGTATTTATTGCCCATGTCTAATTGCCCTTGAGGTGGTGAGCTGCCTTCTTGAATCGCTGTAGTCCATGTGATGTAGGTACACCCACAGTGCTGGTAGGGAGGGAGTTCCAGGATTTTGATCCAGCGGCAATGAAGGAACGGCGATATAGTTCCAAATCTGGATGGTGTAGTGGCTTGGAGGAGAACATGCAGGTGATTGTGTTCCCATCTATCTGCTGCCCTTGTCCTTCTAGGTGGTAGAGTTCATGGGTTTAGATGGTGCTGTCAAAGGAGACTTGGCAAGTTACTGCAGTGCATCTTGTAGATGGTACACACTGCTGTCACTGTGCATCAGTGGTGGAAGGAGTGGATGTTGGAGGTGGTGGAATGGATGCCAATCAAGCAGGCTGCTTTGTTCTGGATGGTGTAGAACTTCTTGAGTGTTGCTGGAGCTGCACTCATCCAGGCAAGTGGACAGTATTCCATCACATTCACAACTTGAGTTTTGTAGATGGTGGACAAGCTTTGGGCAGTCAGGAGGTGATTTACTCGGTGCAGAATTCCCAGCCTCTGACCTCTGACCTGCTCTTGAAGCCACAGTATTTATATGTTTGGTCCAATTCAAATTCTGATCAATAGTAACCCCCCCACCCCTGCACGCCACCTCCCCTCCCCCTGCTGCCCCCCCCACCACCCCCCCAACCCCCACTCCCCCTCCCCCATCAAGGGTGTTTTTATTGGGGAATTCAGCAATGGTAATGCCATTGAATATTGAACGTCAAAGGGAAGATGTATAGATTCTCTCTTGTTGGAGATGGTCATTCTTTTAGCACTTGTGTGACGCAAATGTTACTTTCCATTTATCAGCCCAAGCCTAAACGTTGTCCAGTTCTTGCTGCATGTGGGCAGAGACTGCTTCAGTACTGAACATTGTGCAATCATCAGCAAACATCCCCATTTCTGACTTTATGATGGACGGAAGGTAATTAATGAAGCAGCTGAAGATGATTAGACCTAGGACACTACTCTATGGAACTCCTGCAGTGATGTCTTGGAGCTGAGATGATTGACCTCCCGAACCACAACCATCTTCCTTTGAGCTAGATATGACTCCAACCAGTGGAGAGTTTTCCCCTTGATTCCAGTTTTGCTAGGGATCTTTAATGTCACACTCAGTCAAATGCTCCCTTAATGTCAAAGAAAGTCACTCTCAGCTCACCTCTGGACTTCAGCTCTTTCGTCCATCTTTGAACCAAGGCTGAGTGGCCCAAACGAAGTGTCAATGAGCAGGTTATTGCTGTGTAAATGCCACTTGATAGTGCTGTCAATGACCTCTTCCATCACTTTACAGATGACTGAGAGTAGACTGATGCGGCAGCAATTGGCTGGATTGAATTTGTCCTGCTTTTTGTGGACAGGACATTCTCAGACAATTTTCCAGATTGTCAGGTAGATGCTAGTGTTGTATCTGTACTGGAACAGCTTAGGCACAGCTAATTCTGGAGCACAAGTCTTCAGTACTACTGCAGGCATGTTATCAGGGCCCGTAGCCTTTGCAGTATCCAGTGGCTTCAGCCATTTCTCGATATCACGTGGGGTATGGTGAATTGGCTGAAGACTGGTATCTGTGATGCTGGGATCCTCAGGAGGAAGCGAAGATGGGTACTCTACTTGGCACTTCTGGCTGAAGAGGCTTGCAAATGTTCCAGCCTTGTCTCTTACAATGACGAGCTGGGCAGCCCTATCATTGAGGATGGGGATATTTTTGGAGGCTCATCCTCCAGCTAGTTGTTAAGTTGTCCACCACCATTCATGACTGGATGTGGCTCGACTGCTGTGTGAAACACCAAACCAGTGTTTATCTGTAATAGGAAAGATTTGACAGTCCTTTATATATGAAACTCCTGCCACATACCAATTGGTACTATAGATACTATCATAGGTATTCCTTTAAAAGCAAGATTAACATTGAAGTTTTAATGATGTAGATTCCCTGTGTACTTAGTTTAATATACAATATACAGACAATGTACATTTTTATAAAATAAAACTTTAAGACAGTAAACTGAATACATAAAACTATTTTTACAATGTCACTGATTTGATTTGCAATAAACATGTTCAAATATCATGATAAAATTATCTGTGAATTGAAAATACAACTTATTACAGGAGTGATAGATAATACCTCTTAAAACTTTCCTGTCTTGTGCTGAATATAGGTTAAATGTACCAGACTGTTTTTTGCACACTTGCCATCCCTTAAGTGGCCAACAATGCATTCCCTCTGTCCTACAGTAGCATGATGTCTATATCTTTGTAGGCCAAAATAATTAATCCTTCAGACCTTCCCTCCAGGTAGAGCTGAAACAAACTTCAATCTGTGAGATAGAGTATGAATTACTGCAGCTTTGTGCTCTGTTTTTTTTCACATATGCTGCAATGCCCACTGCCAGTCTGCACTGTTCTTTTTCTTGTCTTGGTTCACCTTGATTACAACCCTGTAAACACAATTCAAGGAGCATATCAGCCAGAAAGCTACAGGTAACTCAACTAATCAACCAACTGTGAGAATGTTTTATTTTCAGAACTGCTTCCAATGCCAGTATATCCCTCCTCAAGTAAGGAGAGCAAAATTGCGTACAATACTCTATGTGCAGTCTCACCCTGTGCAGTTGAAGCAAGACTTCCCTACATTTATACTACAGTCCTCTTGCAAAAAAGCCCAGCATTCTATTTGGCTTCCTAATTATTTGCTGTACATGTATGCTAATTTTTTGTGATTTATGCACAAGGACACTGTAACAAGTAAAAGGTTTTATGAGGTGGTTATGTTTTAAACTGTCTCTTCTAATTCAAGCCAAAATGGAGCATGTGATCCCTGACCAGCTCTTCCCAGCCATAAGTCGATCTGACTTAGTTACCATGGGAACCGGGGGCCCTGCTCATGTCCTAATGAAACCCAAATGCCAGATTTAACACTTGAACTCAAAGGGACAAGCGGTTGTTCTTTCTGCTTACAGACTTGCTGACTCAGAAACCCTGGGGGAGTGGAGAGAGAGAGAGAGAGAGAAAGAGACGGACCTAGAAAGACAGAGAGACAGGGAAACAGCAGCTTCTGCAAACAACAGGGAAAATGGCTGTTCTCTATTAACCACCAGGCAGAATGCAGGTGGGAGCATGTTCTTTGGTCGAGGAGATGGAACTGGTGGAAATTTAAAGACACTGGAAAATTTATCCTGGTGTGGTATAAAACCTTGTACTTCTAACAGTATCCTTGTACATAAATCACAAAAAATTAACATACAGATACAACAAATAATTAGGAAGCCTAGAAATTGGTTCAGAGATACTCAGAAAAATGAGGGAAATGACTTTTGATGGACACTGGGCTTTATGACTCAGCAAAATGGGGGGAAGCAAGCCTTTTGGAAGCTGGGGGTAAATTGGGACTGGTCTCTGTAAAGACAATGGGCGGGATTTTCTGTGCCCACTGGCATCAGACGTGCTTGGCAGCATGAGCGGACAGCATGGTGAGAAGGCCAGAAATCAGTTTCATGACGTTGTGAAACTAGTTTGTGATCATCCGCTCATCCCATCGATGACAGGCTGTGTTTCCTGCCATTGAACATCGGGAACCTCATTGTAATATATCTGAGTATCATTATAAGGCCAGCCTGGCAGAATCATCCCCCCCACCGCTGCTGGATCGTCTGCCCATGTTGGCATGTTGGTATGTTTCACAACAACATATATAAGGTGTGCACTTGGCGGACTGCACTTTGAGGGGAACTTGTACGTGACTGCATAGTAATGTTGCGCAGTGCTCGCCCCGTCGCTTGTTGGACCTCAAGGTTGAGGCGCTTTGTGGATGAGGGGACGGTGGGGGGGGGGCGCAAGGGCTGCTCTGCAGTTGAGGCGCATTGGAGGGGCGGGCAAGGGCTACTCTGCAGTTAAAGGTAGTGCACAAGCACATGCCAAGTGGGGGGCAGGGAAACATAATATGACCATTCACCTGCAGCTGAGACAGTTCAGACACAACAAAATTAACACGCGTAGTCAGGCCTCTAGCTTATCTGCCCACTCAAACAATGCAGAGGCATGAAAGTGCCACCACGTGCTCCAGACCTTTCCACCCTTCGGCCACAGACTGTAAACTAATGTGCATTTTAATGTTGGATGATTGGGCACATTGTACAATCACCTTGCTAAAGCTGGCCGTGGAGCAATCACTGATGGAGGCACCCACAGCCCCTTGCAACGTCATCATCCCGGTTTAGACCAGTCTCCCCCATGGTTCAAACTAACAACACAGCATAACAGTGTGGGTTGAGGGAATGCCTGCGCCTGAGCTGAGAGCACAGCGTGCAGTCCAGTGGGCAAAGCTGCTGCCAATTGGTCAGGTGGAGTGGGGCAGAGGTGGGTGGGGTTTCAGACAGCCATGCAGCGCACTAAACTAAGGCCATCCAAGTGGTGGCCAGCACGGTCCATTAAAGGTCCTTCAGACTTAACCAAGAGAGGTTCTTAGTACACCCAAGCTAACCCATGCATCTCTCTCTTTCAACCGTCAGGAATACATCAGGAACATGGAGCCTCTTGAACTAGCTGTATGCCTTGTGGCGTATAGAGATTAAAGACACCAGAGAAGAGAGCGATGGAGGCTCCTGGCTGCGCAGCATCACCTTCAGGAAGAAGGAGCGGCTGGGGCTCCTGCATATGCTGCCGAAGAGACACAGCGAGCCGTCGCTGGTCAATGCCTAGCTAGACCAAGGGTTTATAGATGCCGCCTTTCACTCCTGCAGATGACTGAGTGTCGCTAAAGGCTGCACAAGTCTACAGAACTGATCGGTCATATCTGCCAGCTACTGCAGATTTGGTGCCATGGGGATATGGAGGGCATCCACTGCCAGTGGCTGTGAAAGTGACAGCGGTGCTCAGTTTTTATGCCAGTGGCTCCTTCAGGGCTCCGCAGGTGACCTCTGTGAGATTTCACAATCCACCTGCCACAAATTTATCCACGAGGTCACGGAAGCCATCTTTACAAGGGCACACAACTTTTTGCATATCACCCGGGACCAAGAGAGCCAGGATGCAAGAGTGACTGGGTTTGCCCAGATCTCGGGTTTCTCACAGGTGTAGGGTGTGATGGATGCACTCACATGGCGCTCAGATCTCCGTCACAACAAGCGGTCAACTTGGTCAACAGCAAGAGATTCCATTCGCTGAATGTGCAGCTGGTGTGCAATCAACACAAACGCAGGACTCTGACATTCTCAGTAGGTCTCAGATCCCTGACATCTTCCAGGATCCACAGAGGCTGCAGGGATGGTTCCTTAGGGACAAGGGCTACCCACAGAGGCCGTGGCTGATGACACCCGTGCGGCGGCCTCAGATTGCAGCAGAACGAAGGTATAATAAGGCTCATGCTGCAACTCACAACTTGGTGGAGCAAACCATCGGGATGCTGAAAATGAGGTTCCAGTGCCTGGACCGGTCTGGTGGAGCCCTGCAATATAGTCCACAGAGAGTGTCACGCATCATCGTCATCTGCTGCGCCCTTCACAACCTGGCACTGCAACAGTGACAAGAGTTGGCTGAGGATGAGCTGGAGGTCTCCCGTGAAGAGGAGGGCGTTGATGGTGATGAAGGTGAGGAGGTCCTCGAAGGTGATGATGATAGTGAAGGGACCCTTGCACTGGCCAGAAGAGGCAGGTGAGCTCACAAGGCCCTCATAGCTGCTAGATTTGTGGAGGATGATGATGACAGCAGTGAGGAGACACCGTGGATCCTCAAATTGCATCTAGGAATGTTTGACTCCAGACTGGTTTATGGCAGTGCACTTACCCTCTGTGATAACGGTCCTATCATGGAGATGCAGTGGAAGCCCTACCAGTTGCTCGATTGAAGGAGGATGACAACATGTGAGGACACTCCATAGATCTTCACATAGCCTCTGAGAATGTCTGACTCCTGTCTGGCCGAGGGCAGGTCGCTTGCACTCTGTGATCAGGGTCATATTATGGAGACGCAGCCATGAAACCTTAGAAGCAGCTGTTCCTTTGCCCGCTTTCAGCACCCGACCCCTTCAGGACCATAGCATCGCTGGTCACAGATGCTGAAGAGATGGGGGCTAGCTCCACCTTAAAGATGAAGAGAGCACACAGAGAGAATGACGAAACTCAGTGATGCCCGTCCACGACATTCTGGCAGCAATGACAAGCACCCATGAGGTATGTCCAGGAAGTGTGAGGCTAGACCATCACTTTGGTCTGAAGGCTGCACAAAGCACAGGGAAGAGGACCTGGGCTGAGACACCCGCCTTTTATCTTGTGCAGTATGGTTTCATATCTGAGTGACATGAACACTGCTCATCAGAACAGGAAGCCATAGGCAGGGAGACATTGTTGGGAGTTTATTTACAATAGTCAACATTATGTACAAGTGATTAATACTCATGCCCAGGCTGCGCAACTACATCTTCTTAACTTTCCTAACCCTGTTGCTACATCTTGATGCTCCCTTGACATCCACAGTGGAGGTGGAGGCTGCCTCCTGACTGCTGTGCTGTGTCTGTGATGACCTCGGCAGATGTCCTTTGGAGGGGCAAGACCTGGAGAGCCACGGCCTGCTTTCGGGGTCCTGGTGTGTGGCAGTGGCACCCTCCCCAGCCTGTGGAGCTAGAGCTGCTGGGGTCACAGGAAGAGGGGATTCAGATGGGCCGGTCACTCCCGGAGTCACCTGGGTGGATGGGCCCAAAGTGTGCACATGCTGATCCTCCTCCCTATGGGTGCCCAAGGGCACCTGGTTGTCTCCTTGAGGAGAAGCAGTAGCTGGAGTGAGATCAAGCTGCCAAGCACCCCTCTCACGTACACACTGTTGGAGGCCAACTATGGCATCGGCGATGGAGTTAAGCCCATGCAGCAGTGCAGGAGTGAAGTTCTGGACCAAGGTCTCCATGGCAGCCACCATCCTGCCAGTGTTGACCTCGGTGCGTTGCATTGCCAGTGCTATCACCTCAGCCTGAAGACAGATGGACTCCTCCATCGTGCCTTGCAATCCATGGAGTGCAGCAGACATCTCTTCCTGATGCTCCCGAGCTTGCCTTTGCAGCTCCAGCAACTGTGACATGACCAAATCCAGAGGCTCATCATCTAACTTGGACTCAGCAATGTTCTAACCTCCAGCAGTCCTCTGAGTGCCGGGGACCTGGGAAGTCCCTGCCTCCGTGTACTATGGATCAGAAAGTGCGATGTGCTCACCAGATTGTGATCCCGAGGATACTCTAAAGCTAGGTCCCACCGAGGTGTGTGTCTCTGCACTGGTGAAGGGTGTGGGTGAGCGCTGTGATGGGTCTTCAGGGAGAGTTTCAGCGGATTCTTGTTCTGAGCTTGATTGTAGGCCCTGGGTTGCAGACTCTCTTGGCTGTTTGGCAGATGCGCCTGCGAGATGAATCAGCGATGAAATGAAGCTGATGAATCAGTACTTCTCCATGTTGAACACTACTTGGAGGAAGCACTGAGGGTAGCAAGGGCGCAGAATGTACTTTGGGTGGAGAACTTCAATGTCCACCACCAAGAGTGGCTCAGTAGCACCACGACTGACTGAACTGGCCGAGTCCTAAATGACATAGCTTCTAGACCGGGTCTGCGGCAGGTGGTGAGGTAACCAACAAGGGTCAAAACATACTTGACCTCATCCTCACAAACCTGCCTGCCACAGATGCATCTGTCCA
Organism: Carcharodon carcharias; assembly: GCF_017639515.1. NCBI lineage: Eukaryota > Metazoa > Chordata > Chondrichthyes > Lamniformes > Lamnidae > Carcharodon > Carcharodon carcharias. The sequence goes on along the minus strand of NC_054479.1, from coordinate 107,848,602 downwards.
TGAAGGTATTGGTAGGAGTGACCACCGGACAGTCGCTGTGGAGACAAAGTCCCACCTTCACATTGAGGATACCCTCCATCGTGTAGTGTGGCACTACCACCATGCTAAATGGAATAGACTTCGAACAGATTTAGCAACTCAAGACTGGGCATCCATGAGGCGCTGTGGGCCATCATCAGCAGCAGAATTGTATTCAAACACTCAAGAAGTTTGATGCCGTCCAGGACAAAGCAGCCCATTTGATTGGCACCACATCCACAAACATTCACTCCCTCCACCACCGACAACAGTAGCAGCAGTGTGCACCATCTACAAGATGCACTGCAGGAATTCACCAAGGCTCCTTTGGCAGAACCTTCCAAACCCACCACCACTACCACCTAGAAGGACAATGGCAGCGGATAGATGGGAACATCAGCACCTGGAAGTTCCTCTCCAAGTCACTCACCATCCTGACTTGGAAATATATTGCCATTCCTTCAGTGTCGCTGGGTCAAGATCCTAGAATTCCCTTCCTAACAGCACTGTGAATGTGCTTACATCACATGGACTGTGGCGGATCAAGAAGGCAGCTCACCACCACCTTCTCAAGGGCAGTTAGGGATGGGTAATAAATGCTGGCCCAGTCAGCAAAGTCCACATCCCATGAATGAGTAAAACAAAAAGAAAGAAAGCAAGGAGAGATAATAGTGTATGGCAGTGGCCTGTGAAACAAGATATATCACCCACAAGCATGGTTTTCTGAAGAATGTTATACTGCTGGATTCTCACTTCGTAGAGCAGCGCCGAACTCACTGTCAGCACAGGAACCATCCAGATCCTTGCTCACCAGCTGGATGGCTCTGTTTTCAAAGTCCATGAGGACATAGATGTTAGCCATACCTCCACCAACAAGCGAACTCTCCCTGTTGGGTGTGAGCTTGGCCTGCATGTTTGGAGCTGAAGAGAGTGTAAGCGGGATGCCTGCCAGGCGAGATGATAAGTACGCCTGGCCTGTGTGGGTGGTGAGTGGTCCCATGGATCGGATGAGGACAAGTACGGTGTGTGTGAGAGTGAATAGTGCTGTCCCTCGAACTGGCAGTGAGTGACAGCCCTGTAGATGTGTGATGGGTTTGTGAGTGTGTGAGTTGAGAGTAATGAGAAGAGTGACTTACCCTGGCAGAACAGAGATCATCATTCATCCCCTTGCGGCACTGGGTGGCTGTCCTCATTTGCAGGCATTGGTGCTGACTACCACTGCCACCCCATCCTAAGCCAGATTGGTGATGCCACTGCCCCTCCTGTGGCCAGAGCCAGGGTAGAGGACATCACGGTGGGCCTCCATGGCGTTCGAAAGACGCTCAAGGGACGGGTCACTAAACTGGGGGGTGCTGCAGTCTTTTTGCCTTTCGGGGCCATCCTGTCTTCCGTGCGGCAGACCTGGACTGGAAACACTGAGATGTGTACACGCAGCTACACTTTAAATGAGACACCCAGTGTGATGAAGCGGTGAGGTATGGCGTGGCAGGTAAATGAGACCCGCCTGCCATGGAAATGGCATGTTTCCTGGGAATGCATAATTAATGTGGTGGGTCTGGGATGATATGGCGTGAGAAACCATTATTGTGTCAGTCGCCAGTCTAGGACGATTCCGCCCTATGATTCTGCAGAGAGTGTGGTGTAATGTGTAAATATGACATGGGGTTTTCGGCTGTATTAGGAAGATAAGGGGCGATATCTTTTCTGTAGTTTCATGTACTAGATGCCTACCTAAGTAACGTTTAGTCCATGTTGCTTTTGGTGTGTTTTTTTACAGTATGAGTTCTAAAATGTAAAATTTTGTTGTGATCCTTTGTGTTCGTCACTGGGAATTCAAATACTTTTTAAAAGCTAGCTCTATGGGGATTGTAACAACACCCAGATCCCTCTGCAACATAGTACTATGCAATCTCTCTCTCTTCAGGCAGCCTGGGCAAAAAGTTTGGAGGAGTCACAGGTTATAGTTACAGATTTCACATAGAAAGAATAATTAACTGTCTTAGTGGTTGTGTGCCACAGATTTCATGTCTTGGTATAATGTGAAGCATTCAGATACTGGGATGGTTATGGGATCTGATTGATTGGACGAGCAGGTTAAAAGGATAGTATTCTCTGGGATATGATTGATTTTGGGATATAATTGATCAAAGGAACACCATCCTACATTTAAATAAAAGTAAAATACTACGGATGCTGCAAATCTGAAATAAAAACAGAAAATGCTTGAAATACTCAGCAGGTCTGGCAACATACGTTGAAAGAGAAATAGAGTTACCATTTTGAGTCCGAATGACTCTGAAGAAGAGTCGTACAGGCTCAAAATGTTAACTCTGTTTCTCTCTCCAAAGATGCTGGCAGATCATCCTACATTTTGCAGGCATGCATTCCCACTTCCTTCCAAATCAAAAACTTTTCAAACTGTAGATATAATATAAAATAAATATTCCGTTATTTTTTCAAAACAGTCTTATCATGTATTTTATAAAAATAGAAATGTTTGAGGTCTTTTCATCTTTGAAACTTAGGCTGAAGACTTTCTTTCTTGGATTGTGGAGTCCCACAAAACTCCACACAATATTCCACCTCGTTTGGATGTTTGTGATCCTGTGCAGCCAATGTTGTGCCTATAGAAGTGTGGCTGACAATATGCAACTCAAATATATTCAAAAGTAAACTTAATCTACCTGTTCTTAATCTACCAGTGTTTAAACTAACTAGCACTGTTGTCACTTATTAACACCAATTTAGAAGTTACAAAAGCACACTGATGAACATAACTTTTCACGATACAGCTATTTTTGAATGACCTATGATGACATAAATGGAACAGATTGTTCTGAAGACAGAGCTGACACTGACAGAGATAGGAGGCAAGAAGCAGTAGCATTCTGGACAAGATAATTACAGTGAAAATGGCCTCCAGTATTTCAGCTTAACACTTTCCTTGGTTTGAAATGGTGGTTTTTAGATAACAGCAACATCTCAGCACAGTAGTTGCTATTGTGTTATTGGCATAGGTGTAAACTGAAGACATTGACATTTAGCCCCTTTTACACAGCAGGCTTTAATTCAAATTCATATCAAGCCTAAAACTACATCAGTTAAAATCCATTGTGTGAAATCCACAGTGCAAAAAAAATCCATAGTTGGCACACTCAGACCTCACACAGATTTACTGCCTCTGCATCAATTGATTCAATAGTTGTAAATATAAACAGTCCAATGCATACAGGAGATCGAAAGAAAAGCCACTCATCCTCTCTCAATGAAAACATTCTTCCCAGCTCCTTGGTACTACATTTTGTTCCACCACTCTGCCTCTTAAAATGAAAGTGAGCAGTATGTGGCTAATGGCACTGATATTCATTTATAAATTACATGATATTTCATTCTTCAAACTTTGTGCAACATAACACAATACACTGAATAATTCAATATAAGTAATTAGAAAGAAGTATATTTTTAGCTAAATTAATATAAGTGAACAATGAAACTTGTGCATCAACAAGTACCCAGCAGTTTGTCCCGGGGGAGCTGATTTTCAGTGTTAACATGGTTGTTAGAGAACAGTATCACAGCTGCATTCTGATTAGAGCATACATTCTATTTGGGATCCATAATCAGGAGAAAGCTTATAAGTGTTTCAGTGTTAGTGGATCCATACTGGGCAATAAATCAAACTAACTTGTGCAGAATAATAATTGGTGTATTTTATGCTTCGGATATATGCAGACATGACACCATTTTCTATGTCTGAACAGGAAGTTCACTCAATGTTTTAAAACGATTGCAGTACAAGCTTCCAACTTACTTTTAGTTTATCTTTCTCAGTAACCACACCCAGGCTTGACTAACAGCACAGAACAGAGCAGAGTCAACAGACACACATGATCAAACACCAGACAACTAAATACTTCAATAATGCTTTGAATGAGACCATCCCTACAATTGATGGAGTTTATAGGCCTAGAATTTCCTCCATCCCATTTACAGCAAAATTACGCCAAAACACATGTCAGTTTCTAGATCGATATTGCCAACAGAGACTAAAGCCAAAATTTCCTCTGGAGCTCATTTGCTGGACTGTAAAAACTGTTGTAAAACAAGCACAAATGCAACAGCAACAAAAAGGATAATAGCAAGTGGGTTGATGTCCTTCTGTCAGGGTGACTCGCTCTCAGAGCCTTTTGCCACCGCTCTTCCTCCTCCATTAGCATGCACAACATTGGTATGCTCACGGGAGAGTTTTCCAGTTCCTATCTATGTGTGTGTGTGCGTGTGTGTGTGTTGTGTGCATGTGTGTGTGTGTTGGGGGAGGGGGCAGGGTCAATAATCTTAGGCCCGCTGAGAATGACAGGACTTTGTTAACAACATATTGAGCAAGTCTTAGTAACAAAATATCAACAAAGAAAAACTGTGAAGGAAATCACCATCAAACTCTGCAAATCTCGGTTACAATGCTATGGGATGACTTTGCATGTGCTACACCTACATTTTTTGGTGTAAATCTACATGAGTGCATTACTGGCTTAAATGCAGGCAACGTTCATCAGCTAATCTTTTGCATAGGGTGGACATGGGGGCAACAGAGGGTATCTCAGTAGCAGCACAAGTATTGAAAAAAATTCACGGATACACCAAGGAAATCTATTAGACACAAACTACATGATGGGTGTGGTCTGTCAAATTTCATTGTTGTGTACTTCACCATAACCTCTTATTGCCCATGGAGGGATATAGTGAATCCAAAGGATTAAACTCAACATTTTCCTTCTTTGGGTGACCTTTTTGATCATGTCCAGTCCTTCAGTGACCTTGCCTGCTTGGCCAGTGATAATGGTTAAAAGAACCTTGTGCAACTGATTTTACGTGATGCTTTTGACAAACCTTTATCTCAAATGCAGCAAAAGTGCCCCTCAAACCTGTTAAAGGAATTACATGTTAAAATCTACCTTCATGTGATGCCCCATTACATTATTTTCAAACTTTATTCCACTACCCTTAACTTTGTTCAATCTATATTACCATACCAATTGAATGAGTTGAAACTCTTGACAAAAACTTACAGTACAGTCCAATTGATCAAACTAAAGTGTTATCTGCAACACCAAAACCAGTTTTAGCTTTGGTTTGCAGCTTCTTTTAGCAGTAAATGTGAGCTATTAAAGCATCTCTACCTAAATGTCCAAGAAACTCATATTGACAGAAAGCATGAGGGAGTGGATAGTGTAAGATGAACAGAAGTTTGCAAGTAAAGTGAAGATGTCAATGTTCAGATCAGGCAGTGGCAGATTTTTAAAATATTATGGGCATCAAGGGGATATGGGATAGTGCAGGAAGATATAGCTAAGGGTGAAATTCAACCATGATCTTTTGGAATGGTGCAGCAGGCTCAACAGGCTGAATGGCCTACTCCTATTCCTATTACTTATGTTATTCCCAACAAGAAACATGCTCACTAATACTTCTTTCGAATTTAAATTGTTAAAGAAACCAGAACATGCTATAGTCTCATAGATCCCTAAATTGGTTACATGCTAAAGCTGCTGACCTGCAGGAGTATACACTTTGAAGAAGTCAGGTCTCTGCGATACCAAAGGACATTAATTGGAAAGTCAGATTCTTGATATCCCATAAAAACTCTTTGACACTTATTGTAACAAAAACCCTCCTCTGGGACAATCAAAAGAACAATTGTTACTGCTTTCCTGTGGTGAGAAAATAGGAATTGATTATATTGTTCATAACATTGCACATAATTTGCCTTTCAAAATAATAAATTTGATAAGTTGTTTTCTGTGAGGTGGCATCTTAAGCCATTGTCGGTAAGTAAGCATTTAGGCATTTGAATCAGCAGCATATTTTTTTTTAAATTCCTGTTTAAGTGTATGCCAAAAACCAGGAGGAAGGCAGCTTAGGTGAAAGAAGTCAAAAATTAATTGTGTTCCCAGTCTTTTTCTGAGGTTTCTCTTGTTTAGTAGAATTCCACTCGACAGTGCCTGGCAGTGAGTCAATGATTTCCATTCAATCAGAAGACAAATCCACTGAGGCAAGGTTAAACGCACGCTGATTTCAATTTTATGTGTGCTGTTTATTACTCATTGTTGGCACCTTAGCTTTGAAGATACTCCAGTATAAAGATACAGAATACAAGTCAATAACTAAGACACATTTCAAAAATAATGTGTTTGCCTGTTAGGAATAGATGTTGACTGTTTTTGTTGAAAGGTGTGTGAGGTGGTGACCCAATTAGAATTCATCCAAATAATCTTTCTTCAATGTCTGGCATGTGGAACAGAAGGATACAAGATATAATAGAAGCTGAAAAGTAGGCTGTTCTCACCTTTCAGAACGATAGAAAATTACAGGAATCAATTATGTTAACATTTATAAACTATAATCTGCTTGTTAGCGAAACATCCTGAGGTAAATTATGTTATTATTTAAGAACTTAATTTGGATGTTAATTATGCAACAAATATTAGGGAACTTGTCTAAGGGCTCAAGTTTAATGGCATTGCAACATAAACCAGCAGTTCTACAATGTACAATAACAAGGAACTGTTAAAATAATGAAAATAAATTCAAGATAAATTAGATTGGTATTTCTTTTAAGTTACAGTATTCTTACATTTAGAAAGCTACATGGAATGTTTCAACTTAGGCATGATTTGGTTTGTTTGTAAAACATAAATTTGTTTTACGGTTTATTAATTCTTTTCAGTCTGACTATATGAAGGTCATCAGTGAATTCAGAAGTTAAATTGATCTGAAATTGACTTTAGCTGAAAAGGGAAATAAAAAATATATAAAATTCTATCAATCTATCACTAAATATTGTATTAATTGTCTTGTATATCAATACACACATTCTATAAGTGCAACATTTACCTCCGACAACAACTTTATGACGATTGTCGCATTTAAAACTGCATTTATTATACCTGTTACTGATTGATTACTGCCACTCCCATCATCAAGGTAGGTGGTTCTGTTCTCCACAGTCCCTTCAATCAGAGGGCTATCTAGATAAATTCTATAACCCAGTATAACACCTTGTTGCCACTTGCCATTCCTGAGTCCCTATGCCTTGAGCACTGGTGCACTTATTCTGCTACTGCCCATGCTAATAATTCTCACTCCCACCTGTAGTGTTCAATTTTTCAGTGTTTCATTATGTGAGGCTGTTTACAACTGATGCTCACTGTGCTTGATTGGTTAAACCTAGGTGCGGATTCAGAGAAAAATAAACAAGCTGAAGAAAGAGCTGGAAGCCTGAGCTGAAATATAGACATTTTAATACCAGTATTTCATTATCATCACTGAATCCCCCACTATCAACACCCTGGAAGTTGCCATTGACCAGAAATTGAATTGGACTAGCCATAGAAATACTCTGACTACAAGAGCAGGTCAGAAGCTAGGAATCCTGCGGTGAATAGCTCACCTTCTGACTCCCTAAAGCCTGTCTACCATCTAAAAGCCAGGAGTCAGGAGTGTGATGGAATACTGTCCACTTGCCTGGATGAATGCAGTTCCAACAACACTCAAGAAGCTCAACACCATCCAGGACAAAACAGCTCACTTGATTGGCACCCCTCCCACAAATATTCCCTCTCTCCATCATCGATGCACAGTGGCAGCAGTGTGTACTAGCTACAAGATGCATTGCAGGAACTCATCGAAGCTCCTTAGACAGCACCTTCCAAACCCACGATTGCTCCCATCTAGAAGGACAAGGGAAACAGGTGCATGAGAATGCCATATGCAAGTTCTCCTCCAAGACACTCACCATCCTGACTTGGCAAAATATCATCGTTCCTTCACTGTCACAGGGTCAAAATCCTGGAACTCCCTCCCTAACAGGATTGTGGATGAACCTGCACAACAGGGACTGCAGCAGTTCAACAAGATGGCTCATGATTACCTTCTCAAGGGCAATTAGGGATGGGCAATAAATGCTAGCCCAGCCAGCAATGCCCACATCTTGTGAATGAATTAAAAAAGGCTTTGATTAAACCCTGTTACACACAGCAGCGAAGATTGAGATGAGACCTGATAGAGGTGTATGACATTATGAGGAGCATAGATAGTGTAGATAGGGAGGCAATTTTTCCATTAGTAGAGGGATCAGTAACTAGGGGACATAGATTTAGGGTGAGGTAGAAGTCCAAGAGAGGAGTTGAAGAGAATTTTTTTTACCCAGAGGGCGGAGTCTGGGATTCACTGCCTGAAAGGGTGGTTGCGTCAGAGACTCCTATAACATTTAAGAAACATTTAGATATTCACTTGCGTTGCCATAGCCTCCAGGGCTATGGGTCACATGCTGGAAAATGGGATTAGCCTAGTTAGATCTTTGTTGACTGGCGTGGACACGATGGGCCAAATGGCCTCCTTCTGTGCTGTAAACGTACATACAGATTAGTGTCATCTCTGCACAGGTGTGAGATACAAAACATACAGCACACCCCAATCATTTCACACACTCCATATTGAGGAAAGGCCTATAGTTATATTCCCAAACATGATGCAGAAACAGGTTTCAAGTGTTGAAAGTGGTTGCTTCGCTTTCAAGATTCACATCTCCCACTGTATCTGGAGCTCAATTCCAAGATCTGAGCCTACTGCAAGGCACTATGAAGTACCCTTGCAGTTGTAGTCCTTTCCTCAGATAAGGGCAGATGGCAAGTATTTATAGAAATTCAGACTCTTATACCCATGACATCAGACACAAATCAAAAGATTGACAACATAAAGGAAATGACAAACACAGAAAGAGAGAGGGGAAAGAGTGGAACAGAAACAGAAACAAAAGCAAAAGAGTTAGAAAGTAGGTTAGAATGAGGGGTAGTTGCAAGAGAGAGCTATTTTAGTTTTACCCATTAGCAACTCATGACAGATTAGTCTTTAATATTAAAAAGCTCTGATGAGACAATAAACATAAAGGCACCTGCCCTTCAGTGCAGCATTCTCTATTGTCACCTTTAGTATTAATGAGCAGTCTACATATGGTATAAATAACAGAATACATTGTTCTAAAGTTTATGAATAACAAACAGCCAATTCATTAAGAGAACTTGGTCTACACTTTCACTATGCTTTGTATAGATACTTTAAGCATCAAAATAAAAAGCAACAAAAAGGATGATATCTCATTAAGCCAATCAAATGAACCTTTGGGATGGTTTTCTTTTTCATCACCTAGGCAGTAATGTGGCAGAAAGGATCGGCCAATTTCAATGGAATGAAAATTGACGAGGTCTATAATGGGCAAGTGATCCATTCTGTCACATTACTGCCCAGGCGGTGAAGCTCAAAATTACTCCCCGTTTTTCAGCCGTGACTGCCTTTTTTCCAAATTGCAGTTTATGATAATCAGTGTTAGAAATGCACAGACAATTATGTCTGACAAGCCATATGACGGCATATGTATATTTTTAAAGCTGAAAAAGACGTCCAGCTAACAAAGGCTTCAAATATTTTTTTCGTTCATATGGATAAAGGAAGAAGCATCATTACAGGATTTGGCCTATGTTTCCCTTGTCAAAGATTTTGTTTTGTTTCATTCATTTCAGCGACACATTATTTTGGGATTCACGTCCTGGGTTCAACTCCACGGACAAGAAATTCAATTAACACAGGAAATGAGTGTGAAATGGGTAGTGCAATTGGTCCGCAAACCCGATGACATCAGGGAGAGACATGCATGAAATTGTACTGATTAAGATTGGCAAACTAACCGCTACTTTCTGCATATTGACAGCTCGCCAATTGTGGGGGCAGAAAATTGGGTGTCAGTAATGCTACTTGAAGGCAACGTGCTCCTCTTAAAGGGGAGGTATAATTTGCCTTTTCTTATCTTAGTTAGTGCTGAGAAGGCAAATGGCAGTTCGAACTGCGGGAATGGGCCCTGATCCTTAGGTACTGATCTGGAGGTTCTGCTTGAGTAGGTGTGCAGGAGAATGGAAGTGTTGTCCCCAGTGGGTGGGCACATTGCCAACCCCAGTGGGCAGAGGTGGGCAAACAGATCAACACAAAAAGCATTGCACCAAGAACTTGGCTACAATGCTATAAGTAGTTTAACGATCTGAGTAGAGCTGCAAAGGTAAGACTTCAACTCACATCCCTCTGCTTGACCTTGAACCACATACAGGCCCAGCTCCTCCACTCTTTCCCATCACTTTCTGCCAAGCACAGTAGCACATCACTGAACCTCCACCTTCTGTTACTGGCACACGTGCTATTATCCTCACAATTAATTCCTTCACATTCCCACATCATCAATACCATTTTATCCCGACACACTCATCTTTGCAAGGTCACACATGAAAACATTTCCTTTCTTCCTGCAGGAGCAGTTGTCACCCAACAACAGGAACCACACATGGACAGGAGGAGGGCTACCAGCTCTCCAATTCTTGACCCCATTGACAGAGGCAGTCATGTAAATCGTAGGCAGGGGCCAGATCAGGAGCATTGCAGAGCTAGAGGATGCACTCGGCAGGGATTTTGGTAACCTTACCCTCTTTTTTTCTCACTGGACTTTCTCCCTCACATACTCTGCATGACAAACTGATGCTGCGTGGACACTAATTTTGTCACTTGTTTGCCTCTGCTAGCCCTTGCCACAAGCAGCCAATCCTTGTTCCCTTCCCAGGCCCATTGGAACTAATGCAAATGATGCAGAGGAAGGTGAGGAATACACACTATGACTCAAGTTTATTCTTACAGGCACCAGCTCACAAATCATTACCCTAAATAGTTCAGAGGTCAGTTAGAGGAATCCACATGAGCAAGAGGAATTGAACACCACAGGGAGCAGCTCATCAAAGCGCAAGTTCACAGCTGCTGGGAGGTCACAAATGCTGACTCCAAGGGCCCAGCCTACAATAGAAGACACATGGCTATGCACCACCAACTGAATAAGGCATAATGTATTCCACTACCTGCCATAGAATCTGCATACAATGTCGATATTATGCAGAAGTCCAACTCAATAACATGTGCGTTTTTTGTACAGGTGAGAGAAACAATTCAGTTAATTATGGGCTGTGCATGATGTAGCAGGACCTTGAGATGTGGAGTCTCAGGTGACAGCTCTAATGGAAGCTCAGGCTGCTGCTATCTTGCCTTGAGGCTCCAGCATCTCTCCTGGCTTTGAAAGCATAAGATGAGCATGAGTAGGCTTGTAAAGTGTCACATCACTCCAGAACTCCATTCTCGCTCAGAGTAGTGGGGATGCTGAGACACAGGCCCATGAGGGAGGCACTGGCACAATGGAAATGGCACAAGCTGCCCTCTCTCAGACATATCTCTGTACCTCCAAAATGTCACTCACCAGCTGTCCTCCCACACAGCTATAGTAACCAAAACAACCAATGATAGCCTGCAAGCAACTAATGACCTCCCAGAAAACTAAGACTTAACTGAATGCAGCCTCCTCCCCCAACCAAACTGTGATCTAAGAATTATTGGATGGGGTGAGAAGGGTGGGGTGTGGGTGGCGAATGCTCAAGAATTAGCAAATCGAAAAAAGAAGTTGAATTAAGTAAAGGAGTCCTGAGGTAGGTACAAGACCATTACTTTAATATTTTGAAATGGCTCCCACTGCTTTCAGGCAGCCACCCAGGATAACTGAAAGTTAGCTCATCCAACATGACAGTCTAAAACTTCCGAGGGAAATTAGGTGTGGGAGATTGTTGGATCCTGTACCTTGGTTTGTTGGGGCTTAAGGATCTGGTTTGCACGCTTGTTTTGGGGTGACCGAGTTAGTGCCATAGTCAGAGAAGATCAGTAGATCGTTCTTAGAAGAAACACATTCTGTTTATTTACAAAAGGAACTCAGCAGCTACACTTGTGTACTTACAACTCAAAACTCTGTCTTTAGACACTAACTCAAGACTATTGACTACAGAGTTAATGTGCTACTCTGCTATTGGATACCAAGACCATATGATCTTCCATTACAACATTCATCTTAAAGGTATATTACACATCAGATTACTACAACCCTCCCCCTTTACTCAGAAATACATTTTACAATTTTTCTCGAAGTATCAAATTTTTCACGCAGTTAAGTAACTTACAAAGTCAGTCTTTCTGGGAGTTTCCTTCTGCGTGTAGAACGTCTCAGCTCTGCAGTTTCTGATGTTTTATCTGGAACTTCCTTCACTGGAGTCTCCTGAGCATCTGGCTCTTCAGTAGGTACCTGAAAACCTGTTCCCTCGACTCTTTCAGGTACAGTCGACCCTTCAGAAATATCTGTACTCAGGTGGGTTCTTTCAACAGGAGACATTGACTACAATTTTATTTTTCTATATTGAGCTTTTTTACATTTAGAGCCGATCTCCCTGAGGCTGCACTTAGCTTCCGGGCAGACGTCACGCTGGGCGGGCCTTAATTGGCCCTGCCCACATAACACTGGTGGGATCATTTCTGGATAATTTGTTTCTCCTTTTCTTATATGATCCACATGTCTCCATATGACACGATCTTCCATTTTCATGTGGTGGGAAAGAGGTCCAGTTACTGCACTTATTTCACCAAACAACCATGTTGGTCATTCTCTAAAATTCTTCACTTATACCTTAAACTTCCTGTCACGACTGTGCCAGCCATGTCCTGTTTTCTGACTTCCCTGGTTCTTTTCCACCTTTCCCCCCAAGTTTGGAATAACTAGGCTCAATCTCGATTGGATGCAGCGCTTCATCAACAATTGCACAGGTGCGAGGGGTGGTCCTATCATGGAAAAGAAAAGATGCTATTTTAGCCATTATAGAATCTCCAGACAATGGGCAGGATTTTCCCCCCGTCGGGGCCAAGTCGAAGGGCGGGCGCGCACAGACGTGCTTCCGATCGTCACCCCCAATCGGGGGCGGGGCGCCATTTTACGTGGGCGGGCCAATTAAGGTCCACCCAGCGTGACATCCACATGGAAGCGCTATGCTTCCTGTGCAGGCAGGGAGAATCCCAAAATCGCGCATGTGCACGAAGGAACACACTCATCTCCCTGAGGCTAAGTGCAGCCTCAGAGAGATTGGATCTAAATATAAAAAAGCTCCAAACAGAAAAATAAAATTTTCCTAACATGTCCCCTCTGTCACATGAGTTGGGACATGTCCATAATTTTTACAAAAACTTTATTAAAATTTTTAAAAACCTACATGAAACCTCATCCCACCCGTAGATGAGGTTTCATTTTTTCTAATTCGCGCCGGGGCTCCTGGCCTGCCCGCTAACCTTAAGGTTGGACGGGCAGGTCCCTTAAATACTTGATTGACTCTGTCAATGGCTTCAACTGGCCATTGACAGGTCGGCAGGTGCGCAGCTGATTTTGCTGTGCCCCCGCCTACCTGAAAATTTAAATGGAGCAGGGTGTCATCAGGAGTTCCGCCCAATGTCACCATGCGTCATTTTATGCATCGGTGAGCGGGCCCCATCCCCACTCGCCAGCACATAAAATCCTGTCCAATTCCTTCTTACCAGACTTGAACATCTGAACCACTTTCTCAGCCAGTTCATTTGAAGAAGGGTGGTATGGTGAAGTTTTTACATGAGCAATGCTGTTGAGGCTGAGAAATCAGTGAAACTCAGCACTCGTAAATACCATTCCATTGTCTGATATGACCACTCTGGTATCAGCTGATTGCAAATCTTTGACATAGCTTGTCAATTGTAGCAGAAGGTGTCGGTGACTTCTCTTCATATATGTCCATCCATTTTGAGTGAGCATTGACGATAAGTAGGAACATTGTTCCCATGAAGGTCCCACATAGTCAATGTCTAATCACACCCATGACCTTCCTGGCAACTCCCAAGGGTGTAACGGAGTTGCTGAAGGTTACTTGTGCACTTGCTGACACTGCACACAACTTCTCACTAAGTTCTCTATTCCTCCATCCATCCCAGGCCACCATAGATAGCTGCGTGCTATGGCCTTCATTCAGGAAATCCCTGGATGGGCACTGGGAAGTTTAGAAAAGAATGGCTTTCATCCTTTTGGAGGAACAATCACTCATGCTCTCCACAATAAGATACCTTCCTGGCTGGTTATCTCTTATCTTCTCTGAAAATATGGGGCAGAATTTTCTCTTTGGTGTGCAGGGGTGGGCCCCGCATGCTGATGAGTAAAATGATGTATGGTGATGTTGGGCATGTGTCCTGATGTCACCGCGCATTATTCAGATCTTCCGTTCAGCGAGCGCGCGCCGGAGGCGTCTGCATGCTTACTGAACTGTCAAAGGCCTAATAAGGCCATTTAAAAACTAATTTAGATAATTAACAAGTCTGCCTGTCCAAGCTTAAGGTTGGTGGGCAGGCAAAGAGCCCAAGCGACCTTTGCATTTTCCATGAAACCTCATCCACAGGCAGGATGAGGCTTCATGAAGGTTTATTAAACTAATAAATACATTTTTCACATTTCATAAACATGTCCCAGCTCATGTGACATTGTCACATGAGGGGACATGTGTAGATAATTTTTAACTTTATTTATTAAAAATTCTCAGTATGTTCTGAATCTCAGGCTCCGACTCTCCCTCTTCCCCCAGCCCGCACAGGTAAAGCTGAGCTCTACCGGGCACGCATCACGCTGGGCGGTCTTTAATTGGCCCGCCCACATAAAATGGTGGCGTGGAGCCAATCGCGGGCAGCGATTGGCTCCGCGCCCGCCTGTGCCCGCTCCCGACCGGCCAACAGGAAGAAAATTCTACCCATGGTTTCATTTTGTCAGATTCTTGTTCTTGTGACCAACAATGAAGAACTTATATTTTGGATGAGACTGGTTCTCGACTTGCCCAATCTCTAATCTGTCTAGCACATATCGGTGATGAATCAAGTTCAATAATAAAATGAACTCTTGAGGAATTGGAACATCCTCATCTTTTACCTGCATGGGCAAACAATTAAGCGCATCAGCGTTTGTAATTTGACTTCCAGGCCTATGAATAAAAGTATACTCATACGCTGCCAAGATCAATGCCCATCTTTGTATTCTTGCTGAGGCTATTGGTGGTATAGCCTTGTCTTCACTGAACAACCCCAGCAAGGGCCTGTGGTCCGATATGATAGTAAAATGATGACAGTGTACACACTGGCAAAATTTCTTAACACCAAAGATGATTGACAGGCCTTCTTTTTCTATCTGTGACTACCCATTTTCCACTGTATTGAGTGTTCTCGATACATATCCTAAAGGCCGTTTGGACCCATTGTCCATTTGACGGGAGCGCACTGTCCCCACTCCATAGAGAGATGCATCACATATCAACACCAACTCTTTCTTCGGGTCAAAATGTACGAGAAGGGTAGATGATTGTAACAACTGTTCCACTTTTGTGTAAGCTTCTTCCTGCGGTGTTTGCCAAGATCAGCGTAAGTTTTTCTTGAGCAAGTAATGCAGCGATGCCAGTTCTGTCGACAAATTAGGCAAGAAATGTCTATTGTAATTGATCATCCTCAAGAATGATTTGAGCTCAGATGTATTGTTTGGTGCTGGTGCCTCTCTAATGGCTTTCACTTTTTCCTCAACTGGGTGTCAGCCTTGTGAATCTACCTTGTGATCTGGGTAGGTTACCTCTTTCACTTGGAAAGTGCACTTTTCTTTTCTCAAACACATTCCCACCTATGAAAAACATTTCAACACTTCTAAGTTTACCAAATGTTCCTTTTCACTGAGCCCTGTCACCAGAACATCATCTAAATAAACTACAACATGGGGCAGTCCCTGTAGTAAACTTTCCATGGTTCTTTGAATATGGCACAAGCTGAAGATACGCCAAAAGGTAAACGGGTGTATGGGTACAAACCATTATGTGTATTCATGCTGACAAACTTCCAGGAGGCCTTCTCTAATTTCAATTGTTGATAAGCATGACTCATATCAAGCTTCGTGTAGGCAGTTCCACCTGCCAGTTTAGTGTACAAGTCTTTATTGACTGTTAATTTGTAGTCCCCACAAACTCCAACGCTTTGGTCAGGTGTGTGAACAGGTACAATTGGTGCTGACCACTCTGAAAACTGCACTGGTTGTATCACTCCCAGTTTTTTTAATCTGTCCTGTTCGGCGTCTACCTTTTCCAGTATTGCATAAGGTACTGGCCTTGACTTCATGAATCTGGGAGGCACATGAGTTTTTGCTTGTAGCGCCTCAATTTTTCCAAGTTCGTCCTTGAAGACTGAGGCATATTTTTGTA
Organism: Carcharodon carcharias; assembly: GCF_017639515.1. Lineage (NCBI taxonomy): Eukaryota > Metazoa > Chordata > Chondrichthyes > Lamniformes > Lamnidae > Carcharodon > Carcharodon carcharias. Next base: position 107,832,391 of record NC_054479.1, on the reverse strand, counting down.
GTAACTCTGAAAGCCCATGAGTTCTCAGTTGGAAGATTTCAGCCCATTCCAATTTAATTTCTTTCAGCCAGTTTCATCCAAGGAGGCTTGGTCCCTCGTCTGCTACCACCATCAAGGGTAATTTCACTGTTTGAGCTCCATAGTGTACCGTGACTTTACATATGCCCTTGACTTTTATGTCTTCTCCCGTGTAAGTTTTCAATTTGGCATCTATTTCTTCCAAATTTAGTTTATGTTCCCCATGATTTAGGTACTTAAAAGTATGCTCACCTATCACTGTAGTGGACGCTTCTGTATCCACCTCCATTCTGATCGGCCTCTCATTCACTCTCACAGTTACATAGATAGGTTCTGTTCTTCTTACCTTTAAATTATAAAATGAATAAACATCTGAATCTATTACTTCAGGCTTTTCAACACTGTAAATCTCATTGGGTTTTCGCTTTTGTTTGAAGGTCTGCCTGATTCTATCTTTACAATGTCTCATGAGGTGTCCGTTTCGATGACAGAAAAACGTTCAATTTTTTTAACTGTGGTTCATTACAAGTTTGTCTGCCTCCATCTCTATTACCATTATGCCATGTTTTCACTGCTAAATTATCTCTTTTTATTTGTCTGCTAGCAGTGGCTGCTTCCAGCTTCTGAGTAAAGCTTTGCACTTTTGTGCTCTTTTTGGCTGAGGCCAACATGGAAAACAGCGCCATTTTGTGCTCCCTGTCTGGCTTTCGAGTGTCGCACTGTGCCTTCCATTGCCAGAGTGATTTCCAATGCCTTCTGAAAATTCAAATTTGTTTCAGACAGTAATCTCTTCTAAATTGCATTTTCATTTCTACCATACACCAAACAATCTCTAAGCATATCATCGATCGATGTACCAAACTCTGTTAATTGTTTCAGACAAGCCACATAACAAGCTACTATTTCCCCTGCGGCTCTATTCCTTGAGCTAAATTTGAACATTTGCATCATCACTGAGGGCTTTGGCTGGTAGTGATTCTTTACGAAGCTCACTAAGTCATCAAAAATTTTTGAATCTGGGGCACTGGATGCTAATAAATTATGAATTACTCCATATGTCTTACTCCCACACATGGATAAGAGTGCGTTTCTTCTCCTCCCCCACAATGCCATTAGCCTGGAAGAAGAACGCGAAGGGTTCAACATAGTGAGGCCAATCGTCTGAGGCTGGATCAAAAGGTTCAACTCTTCCAAACTGTGGCATGTTCTGAGGGGGTTTCTTTGATGATCAGGATGGAAATATTTCTTTACTTACAATTACCGTGCGAGGTATGGCCCAATTTCGGTTCTCTTGATTTCCTTCATTCTTCCTTGTTTTTCCTTGTGCTTTTGTGTCTTTTTCATGCTTTTACTCTCATCGCCAGTTCATTGGATCCTGTTCATTGGTTTGTTGGGACTCAAGGATCCAGGTTGCACGCTTGTTTCGGGCTGACCAATTTAGTGCAATAGCCAGAGAAGATCAGTGGATCATTCTTAGAAGAAACACATTCTGTTTATTTACAGAAGGATCTCAGCATCTACACTTGTGTACTTACAACTCAAAACTCTGTCTCTACAGTTCAGATTCTAACTCAAACCCAAACAGTCAGAGGGAAATAGAAGAGCAGATATGGAGGCAAATTTCAGAGAAGTGTAAACATAATAGGGTAGTAATAGTGGGGAATTTCAGCTTCCCCAACATTACAAAAACAGAATTACCTGGAAAAACTCAGCAGGTCTGGTAGCATCGGCGGAGAAGAAAAGAGTTGACGTTTCGAGTCCTCATGACCCTTCGACAGAACTTGAGTTCGAGTCCAAGAAAGAGTTGAAATATAAGCTGGTTTAAGGTGTGTGGGGGGGTGTGCGGAGAGACAGAGAGAGAGAGAGAGAAGTGGAGGGGGTTGGTGTGGTTGTAGGGACAAACAAGCAGTGATAGAAGCAGATCATCAAAAGATGTCACCAACAATAGAACAAAAGAACACATAGCTGTTAAAGTTGGTGATATTATCTAAACGAATGTGCTAATTAAGAATGGATGGTAGGGCACTCAAGGTATAGCTCTAGTGGGGGTGGGGAGAGCATAAAAGATTTTAAAATATTTAAAAATAATGGAAAAAGGTGGGAAAAGAAAAATCTATATAATTTATTGGAAAAAAAAGAAAAGGAAAGGGGAAACAGAAAGGGGGTGGGGATGGGGGAGGGAGCTCAAGAACTAAAGTTTGTTTTTAACCCCAACATTAACTGGGTTAGTCATAGTGTGATAGGTTTAGAGGGAGGAAAATTCTTAAAATGCATCCAGGAGAGCTTTTTAAGCCAGTACAAAGAAGGTCCTACAAGAGAGATTTAATTTTACAGAATGAAGCCAGGCAAGCAGTAGAGGTATGAGTGGGGGAGCATTTTGCAGATAGTGATCATAACTCCGTTAGATTCAAGATTGTTATGGAAAAGGACAAGGATGAGCCAGAGATCAGAGTTCTAAATTGGGGGAAGGTCAACCTTAATAAGATCAGATATGATTTGGTCAGAGTGGGCTGGGAGAAGCTACTTTTCGGTAAATCTGCGTCAGAGCAGTGGGACTCATTCAAGAAGGAAATAAGGAGAGTACAGGGCCAAAATATTCTAGTAAAGATAAAAGGTGGGACCAACAAATCCAGGGAACCCTGGATGTCGAGGGATATACAGAATTGGATAAAGAGAAAAAGGGAGGCTTATGGCGGATATCAAGGGGCAAAATGGCAGAAGCCCTAGGGGAGTATAGAATGTGTAGGGGGGAACTTAAAAAGGAAATTAGGAGAGCAAAAAGGGGGCATGAGAAAACATAGGCAAATGAAAAAAAGGAAAATCCAAAGTTATTTTACAAGTACATTAAGAATAAGAGGATAACAAGAGAAAGAATAGAGCCCATTAAAGACCATAGTGGTAATTTGTAGGCAGAATCTTCTGACTGACATGTGGGTGGCAGTGCCCGCCCATCAGCGCTTAAAATATCGTGCACTGACGTCGCACGAGGGTCCCAATGTCAGCACGCAGCATCGCGATATTTAGGTCAGCGGGCGAGCTATGTAGCAAGACGCACACCTGCCATTAATTAAAGGCCTTGTTAAGGCCATTAAGTCTCCAATTGACCAGAATTTTGAGGAGCCCGTACGAACTTCAGCTCGGCGCACGAGCCCAAAGGGCAGGCGGGTAATGATTTTTTAACAACTCTCATCCAGTGGCGGGATGAGGTTTGATATCGGAATTTTAAAAATTTAATAATGTTTGTGTGTACTTCATTAACATGTCCCATCTCGTATGACAGTTTCACATGAGGGGGGACATGTTAATAATTTTTTTATATTTCTATTTTTACTGCTCCACAGCCTTTCAGCGATCGGACACTTTGCCTCAGGGAGATGTGCGCTCTTTCACGCACATGCGCAAAAGAGCGCACTCTCGCAGTTGGGGAACCCCCCCCACCGCCCCACCCCCACCCCCCACCCGTACAGGGAGCACATAGCTTTAATAGCCTTAATTGGCCCGCCCACATAAAATGGCAGCAGGGCCCGTTTTGGCGTCGGCAATCGGCTGCCTACCCATTCCCGAGTCGGTTGGGCCCGCCCGCCCATCAAGGGCAAAATTCTGCCCTGTGTGTGGAGCTGGAAGAGGTGGGTAGAGCTCTAAATGAATAGTTTGTGTCGGTGTTCACAAGTGAGGGGGACGACGTGGGTGTGGAAATCAGGCAGAAGGACTGTGATATAATAAAATAAATTAGCATAGAAAGGGAGGTGGTTCTAAATGGCCTAGCAGGCTTAAAAGTAGATAAATCTCCAGGCCCAGATGAAATGTATCCTAGGTTGTTGAGTGAAGCAAGGGAGGAGATAGCAGAGATGCTGGCAATAATTTTCAATTCCTCTCTGGCCATATGAGAGGTGCCAGAGGACTGGAGGACAGCCAATGTGGTACTATTATTCAAGAAGGGAGGAAGGGTTAAGCCAGGGAGTTGCAGGCCAGTCAGTCTTACTTCAGTGGTGGGGAAACTATTGGAAGCAATTCTGAGGGACAGAATTAATCTACACTTGGAGAGGCAGGGATTAAACAAGGACAGTCAGCATGGTTTTGTTAAGGGGAGGTCATGTCAGACCAATTTGATTGAATTTTTCGAAGAGGTGACCAGGTGAGTAGGTGAGGGCAATGAATTTGATGTAGCCTGCTTAGACTTCAGCAAGGATTTTGATAAGGTCCTGCATGGGAGACCGATAACGAAGGTAAGGGCCCATGGGATCCAAGGCAATTTAGCAAATTGGATCCAGAATTGGCTGAATGGCAGGAAGCAGCGAGTGATGGTCGAGGGGTGTTTTTGTGACTGGATGCCTGTATCCAGCGGGGTTCCAGAGGGATTGGTGTTGGGTCCCTTCATAGGCATACCTATAAAGGATTTAGGCTTGAATGTAGGAGGGTTGATCTGTATATTCGCAGAAGACACGAAAATTGGTGGGGTGGTAAATAGTGAAGAGGATAGCCTTAAATTACAGGAGAATATAGACAGGCTGGTCAGATGGGCTGATCAGTGGCAAATGGAATTTAATCCGGATAAGTGTGAGGTGATGCACTTGGGCAAGACAAAAAAAGGCTCGGGAATACATGATGAATGGTAGAACCCTGGGAAGTACCGAGGATCAGTGGGACCTTGGTGTGCATGTCCATCGTTCCTTCAGGGAGTTGGACAGGTAGATGAGGTGGTTAAGAAGGCTTATGGGATACTTGCCTTTATTAGCTGGGGCATAGAATATAAAAGCAGGGAGATTATACTGGAACTGTATAAAATGCTGATTAGGCCACAGCTAGAGAATTGCCTGCAGTTCTGGAATCCGCATTGTAGGAAGGATGTGATTGCACTAGAGAGAGTGCTGAGGAGATTTATCAGGATGTTGCCTGGGCTGGGGAGTTTTAGTTATGAGAAGAGATTGGATAGACTGGGGTTATTTTCCCTGGAGCAGAGGAGATTGAGGAGGGACATGATTGAGGTGTATAAAATTACGAGGGGTATAGATTGGATAAACAGGAAGGAACTTTTCCCCTTGGTGGAAGGATCAATAACCAGGGGGCTTAGATTTAAGGTAAGGGGCAGGAGGTTTAGAGGGGTTGTGAGGAAGAATTTTTTTACCCAGAAGGTGGTGGAAATCTGGAACTCACTGCCTGAAAGGGTGGAAGAGGCAGAAACCCTCATAACATTTAAGTAGTATTTGGATGTGCACTTGAGATGCCATGGCGTACAAGGCCAAGGGCCTAGCGTTGGAAAATGGGATTAGAATAGTTAGGTACTTGTTTGACCGGCGCAGATGCGATAGGCCGAAGGGCCTTTTTCTGTGATGTAGACCCCTATGACTCTATGACTCAAGACTACTGACTACAGGGGTAGCCTGTGCTACTCTGCTACTGGATACCAAGGTCATGTGATCTTCCATTGCAACATTCGTCTTAAAGTTATATTACACATCAGATTACTACAGAGATCATAACCCAAAATGTGCCTCCCTTATGCCCATTTAACACCAAAAATAAAGGTGAAACCAAAGTGAATTTCTCCCCCTAAGTGCTTACATTAATCACCAAAGTAAAGCATCAATGAGTCTAGCTAAATTAAAATCAATGGAAATCAGGGAGAAAAATCTCCACTGATTTGGAGTCATACCTAACACAAAGGAAGATGCTTGTGCTTGTTGGAGGCAGCCATCTCAACCCCAGAGTTCCTCGAGGCAGTGTCCTAGGCCCAGCCATCTTCAGCTGCTTCATCAATGGCCTCCCCTCTAACAGACACAATGGGCTGAATAGTTTCTTTCTGTGCTATAACTTTTCTATGGTTCTATAAGATCAGAAGCAGGGATGTTCACTGATGATTGCACAATGTTCATTACCATTCGCAGCTTGAGTATTGCTGAAGAAAGTGACCTGTTCTTGGAACTTTTCATCTTGCACTAATCAGGACACACAAAAGAATGCCAAATTTCAAAGTGATCAACAATTTATAGCGCATGAGAAAAGGGTGCTGATTGGTTAGCAACGTGACTCTGATTGATCAAGGTTCAAATTTTTGAGATGCCTTACCCTGTCACTAATAGGTTTCTGCTGTCAAGCCAAAAAGATGTTCTGCCTGCCATACAAATTAGTAATGTGGTGTATGAACTTCAGTGCTGGTATGATGCCAGGTATGTAGGGTCTACGTCCCAATAACTGGCAGACCATTTCAAACAGCATGTCCCTTCAGCTGTTCGCAATAGGCAGAATACTGACCATACTCAACCAGCCTCGCCTTAAAAAACTGAGAACATAATGTCTAACATTAGATGTGATTCTGCAATAGATGTTACTTGTTGAACAATCCCGAGTGTGCTAAGAATTACACCATCAAACAATTTAAGATTATCAGTCAGGCTCACAATGTGGCTCAATTATGCTTGCTAGAAGCTACATGTTCATATGCAAGGACCTGTCTTCTGCAGGCAAAAGGAATGTGTTATGGCATTGTGCCTATTTTGAAGTAAATAAAAGCATGGGGGACAATAGTTCCTTGGTGTATTCACCATGACAACACCTCAACCAGAGTCAATTTGCCAACCAATCAGCACCCTTTTCCCATGCAGGATGAATTGTTGCTCCCTTTGAAATTAATCATTCTTGCATCTGTCCTGATGAGTCCAAGAAGAAAAGCTCAATAGCATGATTCTTTTTTCAGCAATACTCTAGTTCTGTATTACCAAGTGACCATTCACAACTCCTCGGATACTAAAGTAGTCCATGTCCACATTGTTAACATTCAGGCTTGGACTGATAAGTGGTAGGTAACATTCGTGCCACTCAAGTGTCAGGCAATGACCACCTCCCACAAGGGAGAACTAACCATCTCCCCTTGACATTCAACAGCAGTACCATTCAGCGATCAACTATCAACATCCTGGGGGCTTGATATTGACTAGAAATTTAACTAGAGCAGCCATGTGGATAAAAGAACAGCTCAGAGGCTGGGAGTTCTACAGCAAGTAACTTGCCTCCTAACTACCCAAAGCCTGTCCAACATCTACAAATCGAAGTCAAAAGTGTGATGGAATATCCTCCACTTGGATGACTGCAGCTCCAACAACACTCAAGAAACTTCACTGCATCCAGGAGAAGGCAGTCTGCTTTACGGGCATCTCCCTCCAGCGGACAATTGCAGCACTCACCAAACCTCCTTGAACTGCATCTTCTAAACCTCTAACACCCAGAAGAACAAGGGCAGCAGGCACATGTCTCTTCCACAGTCACCACCCTGATTTGAAACTATATCACCATTCCACTGTCACTAGTTCAAAATCCTTCAACTCCCTTCCTAACAGCACCATGGGTGTACCTACAGCACATAGACTGCAGCGGTTCAAGAAGGCGGCTCACCACCACACTCTCAAGGAGAGATGAGCAACAAAATGATGTCCTTGCCAGTGATGCTCACATCCCAAGAACAATTTTTTTAAAAAACCTGGAGCTCCAGTTCCAGTGCTCCTTACTGAAAACAGTTAAAGACCATTTGGTTCAATGAGGTTGTCCACTTCCAAGAGCCGATGTAGAATTTACACTCTTGTAGATTCTTTCTGATCTGTTTAATCTCCCGCAGGAAGTGAATAACGACAGCTAAAACTTCCAAAAGGATAAACATCTGTAAAACTTCTCCCTGACCTTTGAAGGTAATCAAGCAAAAACTCTAGTACATCAATCCAATATCACAATGTACATTAGTCAACCCTGACTGATTGTATTCCAGAGATGACATTTCCATAGTCCCAGCAGAACTGAAAGCATAGTGCTCATAGAATGTTTGATCATCTATGTCTATACTTATCCTTGCAACCTTCAATCCTGTCCTTAACTGATGCCGTGACCACAGAAATGTCATCTTTGGAAAGCAACTGACCAAGCTTGAATAATGGCAGTGTAAGAGTAGATAGATATTGTACTCGACTACCTTTGGGAGTTGGAGAAAAATTTTGAAGAACTTTCCCTCAGGAAATTCTCTTGGTGGGAGTAGTGTTCAATGGTAAGGTGGATATGGAGGTAGTGAGCTGCTGTATAATTGACCTTTTAAAAATTTCACACGTATGCACAAGACGTTCATCTGAATATTTTTAAGAAGTTAAAAGCACAATGTTTATTGCTTTTGGGAATTCAGTTGCTGGCTTACATGGCTTATTTTCTACAGATTAGATTTTAAAAAGTTAATGTCAGGTTTATCCTGGATAATAAGTAAACAAGCAGCAAGAATGCAAACTTTCTGTTCCATAATACAACACAAAGAGAGATTAAAACCTTTGATTTGGTGCGGTGGAACAAAGGCTCTGATTTACTTTAGGCAGAGACTGAAAAACTGGGCAGGATTTTCCATAAATGAGACCAAATGCGGTGCCAGGCAGTTTCAGCAGTGCCCACCCCGTTATCCGGAATGGCAGGAACTCGTGCGCTTGAAGCCTCATTAATTGCGAAGACGCGTATCGGTCCGAATCACCTGGTAGGTCGGGAGTAGATTCATGCGGCCGCCGTCAGCTGGCGGGTTCCAAGGTCTGGGTGCCATATTTAAAGGCCAGTCCAACACACAATCTCACTCTCTCGAGCCCACTAGTCTGGCAGCCTGAAGAGAAAGGCCGAGAGCCTGGAGAAGAAGGCAGCACCCCGCTTCACATACCAGGCCCTCCAGGCCTTGAGCAGAGCAGTGAAAGCACAAATGCACATGCTCTATCCTAGGGGTGGCTGCAGGAAACACAGCAGCCTCAGCTCTCCGGCCTGGGAGGCTGTCGCAGACCAGGTCAACGTGGCTGGCAATGCGCCCGAAATGCCACCCAGCGCAGGAAGATGATAAGTGATCTCATCCTCTCCGCCAGGGTAAGTCATCATTGAACTCCCTCCAATATCAAACTCTCATCATGGCATCATGCACTCAAATGGCTGCTCTCTCCAGGGATCTCACGCAGCCATTATCAGGGGGATAAACACTCATTCTCTCACGGAGACATTCACATCACCACCATCCCATTTATCATATTGCTCGCACTCCATCCCCTGGCCCTTCTGGGGTGGGGTCACCACACACACGGGACATGCATCTCACCCAAGTTCTGCTCCCTCCCTTCTCATCACATACCTTTCTTTCTCCTTCATACAGACTAAGCTGACATACAACAGGAACGAGAGATCACAGACCGGGGGGAGGGACGGCCAACATCATTGCTCTCACTGAGTTTGAGGAGGCTGCAGCCGAGCTGGCTGGGGAGGACAGGGATCGCTCCAGTGGGGAAGGGGAGATCAGCCTCTCCCAGCAACCTGGTACGGATCACAGCTCCATCACTTCATCAAATCCTGACATTCACAGTGAGTCACATACAGGCTTATCTATCTCATGCTCATTAACTGAAACTCTATTTTCTATTTTCTAGGCACCAGCAGACTGAGGCCCCCAAGCCAGTCCAGCACCAGTGCGAGACTACAGGCTTCATCCAAAGAGGAAACTCTGAAAGAACCATCACGGCACTCACACACACCCTCCACCAACTCAGAGACACACACGTCAGTGGGGCACAGCTGTAGATTAGGCTCAGCCTCACTTTCTGGAGAACACCTCACTAACACACCCCCGCAGCAGTCGGAGGCAGGGAAAGCCCAGGTCTCCAGCACTTGGAAGGCTGCTGGAGACCAGCCACCCGCTCAGTCCGAATCAGATGATGAACCTCTGGAAATGGCTGCCAAATCAATGCTAGAGGTGCAACAATAGGTGATGGAGCATCAGGCAGAGCTTCAACAGTTACTCAGCAGACCAGAGCGAATGATGGAAGAGTCCATCCGCGTTTTGTCTGATGTCATGGCTTTGACATGCGAGCACCTAGAAGTCACCATGGGAAGGCTGCGATGACCATGGAAAACTTGGTCCAGCAGGTCTTTTTGGATTTGCACTCGGCCTTGCACTCCATGGCCACACACCCTGATAGGCAGCATTAAGATGTAGGCAACATGGGTCAAGGTACCCTGACCTCTCTCCAAGTGCACAATCTCCTGCAGAAGTCAGGGCGGGGCCCTCAGGAACCCACAGAGAGGATGAGCATCAGCCAGACCCTGGGGCATCCTCTCAGGACACTCAAGGGTGTGCAACTGCTCACAGCCCCATCCACTCCAGATTTGCAGGCCACCAAGGGCGCTTCTGCACCTGAGAAGGTTTCCTTCATCAGGCCAGGGCCTTCCAGCCTTGGGCCACCAGGGATTGTCTGCCAAGGTCATCACAGACATCAGGACGTAGCTGTCAACAGCTGCCTCCACCTCTGCTGCAGATGTTGGGGCTACACCCAGGCGTAGCAGTAGAGTTAGGAAAGTTAAGAAAAATTGATGTCACTTTTGGGTTATGGGTGTGCTAGACATGTAAAATAATTACACTTTTGTTAATACATTTGATGGTTATGTGAATGTTCCTGTCAACTGAAGCTGTTGTGATTTTGTACTTTGGAATCCTCTTATTTTGAGGTTTAGCCTTGCTCCCACTTAGTGATAGTGTCCCACAGTGAGATTCATATTCCTGTGATGTCAACCTCAGTTGAACTAATCACCGCACCCAGGGAGATGTGTTTAAATCTTTATTGGAAATGTGTGATGTAAGCCTTTCTAACCCTTCTTCCTCAAGGATCACCAGTGAATGAGGGCAGCTCATCAGCATTGATATTCTAGTGGCATTTGTGTCTCCTCAGTAGTAGTGGCAGAAAAAAAGACAGGTACAGGAGGAGGAGATCCCTAGGCATGTCCACATCTCACCAGCAGTGTTTGCATCATTAGATGGTGGCGAAGGCTTCACATCACTCTTGTTCCTAAATGGACTCTCAGTTCTCAGAGTGAGCTCACTCACAGAGCCCCATGGACAAAAGCAAAGATCGTGGCCCAGCAATTCATGAGGTCAGAATGCCCAAGTGTGAATGTGGGACTCGTTCTCGCTGCAAATGGGTGGACATTCCGAGTTAAAAGAAAATGGTTTTGAGGGCTAGGAGAGATGTGGCCATATTTTCTCACTTAACTTTACTCTTCCTGGAACCTGTCAGCAATTAACATATCACAGGCACGTCTCCCACGTCTTCCTTCCGCCATGGCGTGATCGTGCTCATACTGACCCTCTGCAGCATCCTGAGGTTTCTGGACCTCCGGATCTTCATCCTCTGATGAGCTCTCATCCTCCTCCAGTTTATCCTCTGTAGGGATTCAACTCTTTGCATTGCCAGATTGTGAAGGGCACAACGCACTGCGATGATTTGGGAAACCCTGTCGGGAGTGTAATGTAGTGAGCCACCTGAGCGGTCCAAGCGTCTGAAACGCATCTACAGAAGCCCTATGGTCAACTCTATAAGCGAGCTTGTGGATCTGTAAGCAGCATTGTAGAATTTGGGAATGCAGGCAATAGTGAAGGAGGCACAGCTGTATCACATGTGGCATTCCATCAATAAAGGCCTGTCACATGCTCACCAGAATTGACATTCCTAACGGACAAAGTGCATCCACTCATTGACCATGGGCAACTGATTGGTCATTAATATGCCACATCAGAGATTGGAGCACGGAACTAGGCTGGGTCATTCATCTCAAAGAAACTTTATCATCCCACACAGGGCTCAAGATGTTACATATCTGCAATGCCATCTTGGTCACCTCAATGAATGTGCTAGTGGGGAAAAATAGGTTGGTCAACTTCGAGTCAATAAAAGTTAAAAGGAATTGACAGTCTGCAGTCTAGTGACTCGGCTGGCTTCAGGTTAAATCCGGTGGTCTTGCTGCTTTTGCTTGGTGGTCTTCTGTTTCAAGACAGTTTAAAACTGTGATAGGTGATCTATCTGTTCTTCTGGAGTCACAGCTGTGGAGTTGAGTTCTTTCTTTAAAGTCTCTATCTGAGAGAGTCCAATGATAGAAGACAGAGCTCAAAAAGCTTACAGGTTGTGTGGACAGAGAGAGTGAAAGGACCTCTCTCAGCTTCTCAGCAACTTGTCCTTTGTTCTGCTGTGACAACATATGCTTATAAAATACAAAGGGTTGTCTTGTCATGTGACTGCCCTCTCCAACTGACCAGTAATTCAAACATGATCATGCTTTCCAATTGTAACTTGATTAGGTCAGGAATTGAGATTGCCCCTCTTAGCCAGTATCCCATTGTTCAAGTGATTAGGTTTGATTTTTTTTTATTCGTTCATGGGATATGGGTGTTGCTGGCTAGGCCAGCATTTATTTCCCATCCTTAATTGCCCTTGTTCAGAGGGCATTTTAAGAGTCAACCACATTGCTGTGGGTCTGGAGTCACGTGTAGGCCAGACCAGGTAAGGGCAGCAGATTTCCTTCCCTAAAAGGCATTAATGAACCAGATGGGGTTTTAACAGCAATCGACAATGGTTTCATTGTTATCGTCAGACTTTTAATTCCAGATTTTTATTGATTATTTGTCTCCACGAAGTTGAGTTTCCGAATTTTATGCAACTGGAATAGAAAATATGCCCCTCTCAATGGGGTTGGTATATGGAATGCATAGTAATCTATAGTTCAAGTCAATTTAGCCTGTGTTTTAAAAAAGCCTGTTTTATTTGGTATAAAGCTCATCTTCATGGCAGCAGTATTTTTTTGATTTTGTAATCCCAGCATGGAGCTTTATGCACTGAGTGTGCAAAGTGGCAATTCTATTGCACACTGCCTGTAATTTTAACTGCATGCAGCATGTGCCAGAATTTCTAATATATCCTACTGGTCAGTAAGGTTTCTTACAAGAAGAATGAAGTTTGCGGTGAAGCTACAGGGTGTGCAATGTCTATAATTTACCTGCTAATGTATATTTAATTGTACGCTCACATACATGTTATACAAGGACATACATTCCCATAGTTTGCAAAGTTATTGCTGGAGTCTGCTACCACAGGGTAAAATGCCCAGACCCCGAAAGGTGGCTCACCTTGTGATGATCAGTTAGGAAGAGCACCTGCATGTTTCCCATGATGAACTGCCCTTCCTTCATCTTACTGAGGGTGATGATGTTCAACCTGTGATTCCACATCTATTGCTGTTCCTCTACACCCAAGCTCTTTTCAGGCTTATTATTTCATTGATTATCTTGGAGTCAGGAACAAAACACAGGGTTGAAAACATGTTCACAGTGTAGAATTTGGGCAGCATAGGAAATGTATCAAGCGAATTTATTCATGCCACATTATGGGCAGCTTTATTGTTTGGAGTCCACACTCACTCAAAACTGGGTAAATCTCCTCAATCGTATTTCACTTGAGACCCTCAGTTCAACATTAATCATGGCATAGGATTTCCGCTTTAGACACAATCATGAAATTGCACACAAAATGCACTTGAAATTGCATTGGTTAGTTTGCAGTTCAGCAAAAATGCATTTGCATAATGACAAATGTAAAGTCTTCCATGAACCAGCAGAAAATAGAACAAAGTTGTGTTATTCTCCTTTCCATTCAAAAATATCCCTTGATATATTTAAGAGTGTTAGCCTGGTGCAGTTCTATTAATTCAGTTGAAAATGGGTTGATCAGCAAAAGTAAGCAGCTTCAGTAAGAGTATCTAGTCCTCCACTTTTAGGTAACCTGATTTAAAATCACTAAAAATTATGTTAAAAACATTGCTGAAATATTTAATAGCTTAATTAGTGCACACAGAGCAGTTTCTTAGTAAATAAATCTTTTTTGAGATTAAAATAAATTCAAAAACATGTCTTCTCGTGTCTGTGCGCTTGAGAAAATGAGTGCAATTTGAAGATCCTTCCCACAACAGCGCAATCAGCACAATTTTGGCCAGGAGGGTCATAGCTTAGTATATTAATGGGGTCTGATTTGGATGAATGTACTCTTGCACTGGTGCAAAAGTTCACAATAAAACATGAACATCAGTGGTTTTTAACTTACATATAATATTGTCCAATTTTATGCGCTGGTTCAGCTGATTCTGCCCAGGCTATGCTGACATTATTAGCATATACCAGCAAAAACTTTACCCAAAATATTTAATTCCAACCTCAATTCTATCTCTGCCAGCCAGAATAAGTCAATAGTCATAATTGGATATAGTTGATATCAATAAAATATTATTTTGTACCTTGCATTTGACAGACATGCTTAGTCATCAACAATCTCACTTAACTGTTATAAAAGGAAAGACAAACCATCTACCCAATACATTGTTAAGAATTAATGGAGCTGGATAATGCTGCATAATAACGATATGTCTCCTCGGTCATCTGAAAGAAAAGAAAATCTTGCATTTATAGCACTTTTCATGATCCCAGGATCCTAAGCACTTTACTTTTGGAGTATTGTAATGTCAGGCATTGTTGGGCAGCCAATTACACACTGAAAGCTCCCACCAACAGCAATATGATAATGACAAGATAATCTGTTTCTTTTAGTGATGTAGGTTGAGGGGTAAATATTGGCCAGGACAATAGGAAGAACTCCCCTGGTTTCATTGACTGCTGCTACAACTAAACAGACATTAGTACTGCAGAGCAAAAATTATGCATGTTATTTCACAAAAAAATATCTTCACTCAAATCCTCTGTGTTTGTACAATCCTGAATATAGTTTATGATTCAAGAACATTCTCAACTCAATGGCATTCTATAGTCATCTAACTGAAACACTCATCTTTAATTACTAATTATCGCTCCCACACACAAATTAACTCATTATCAACTATTTACACATATAGATACATCACAGCAGACTTCAATTTCACAAGGTTTTATTTGCCAAGTGTGAGAACAAGAAAATCTGCTAGCATAGATTGAGAAATAATTTTCTACCAAATATACATGGATATTTTCTGACCAACAGTAATGTTCCCCACAGAGACAGTTTGGACTGAAAACAGCTAACAAATTCAGTGCCATGCAATCCCACTGGGTCTTTGATGGAATCTTGCCTCATGCCATTTTCCATTCAGGCTTAATGATTGCGGAGATTTCTCTCATATATTTTCTGCAAGGATTTGAATTGAAAAATGTGCAATCTCCCATTGTTTATGACAGCATCCTATACGTACTCAGTGTAAAGAGAAGCAGTGAGAATAAGTAGAAATGCCAAACCAAGGAGCACTTGAAGGTGCAGAACCAATTCTAACACTTTTTCTGTAATAAACTTGATGTACTGGACAGGTTTCTTGTTAGAAACAGTAAACTTTATTTAGAGAGCTCATGAAGAAGATATATGCTTGAATCAGGTCAATGACTAGAAAGCTCCACTCCTAAGATAACCCACGCATAGGGCTAATTCGTCCATACACTCACCTGATCCCCAAAACAGCATAATAAGTTTTCCTTACAATCATTACATTCCTCCCCCTTTAATTTTGTTTTACATCCCTTATTTACAAGAATATCTTAATCTGTAACACAGACAAATATACACAGTTCATGCGATTATAGATTAAGTCTGAGGTGGTTTTCTGATTTGGTTAGAGCGATGTAGCTCTACAACTTGAGATTCTTCCACTGGATCAACTTGATCAGGAACTGCAACATCAGAGACATCCTTAGACAATGGCAGTTCAGAATTATTCACTTCAAGAGGGACATCAAGTGTGTCTATTCTATGTCGATCTGGTACCTCAGGGATCAAAAGTTCGACTTCAATTTCAGGTGGAGTAACTGATTGGTGGAATGTCTCTCTCTACTTCTTAGATGATCCACATGTTTTTGAACAATCCAGTTTTCACTTCCACTTGTTATGACAAAGGTCCTGTTTCAGAGACAATTATACCAGGAACCCAGCTAGATCCAGTTCCAAAATTTTGCACAAAACCTGACTCTCCCATAGTAAATTTTCAATCTTTACTGTGAATATCATGATTCACTTTCTGACTACTCTGGTTCTTCTCTACCTTCCCCTTTAAGTTAGGGAACACTAGGTTCAACCTTGTATGAAGGTGGTGTTTCAGACAGTGTTGAACTGGTAGTTGCATGAGGAGTTGTGTGATAGCTGAGAAGAAATCATGAAATTTATGTTTCTAATGTTCCTTCGTATAATTTCTTCATTCCTGTTTTGAAAGTTTGTACTGCTCTTTCTGCTAATCCAGTGGATGAGGGATGATACGGTGCTATTTTAATATGTTTAATTCCATTTAAACTCATGAATCTCTGGAATTCTGTACTAGTGAAGGCAGTACCATTATTTGAAACAATGACTTCTGATAGGCCATGTACACTGAAACATTGACGCAGCTTTTCAATAATTGCACACAATGTTGGTGATCGAACTTCATACACATCCATCCACTTAGAATGCACATTGGTGATCACTGAAAACATGGTATCTAAGAATGGACCTACATAATCTATATATAGTCTAACCCAGGGTGGACCAGGCCACTCCCACTGATGAAGTGGAGCTGAAATGGGCAACTTCTGTTGTTGCTATCACTGGAGACAGTGTTTAACCATTTTTTTAATATCACTGTCTATACCTGCCACCAGACATAGCTTCGCGCAAACATCTTCATCTTCAAAATGCCTGGGTGAGCACTGTGAAGCTCTGTTGAGCTCTTCCTTGTGAAGGTTCAATGACTCTTGCTCCCCACAACAAGATTCTATCTTGACACTTCAGTTCAGATTTACAGGCATAGGATGGTTTTAACTCTTCAGAGACTTGTGCATTTTACCATCCTTGCAATACCTGTTCTTGGACACTTGATAAAATTTGATCCTGGTTTATCCAAATCTATATCTGCTTCGCACAAACTGGCGATGAGTACAGGAAATTCAATACAAGTACCACTTATTGAGGCACTGGAGTATGTGTAATGCTAACTGGCAAAGGAAGGCCACTGAGGGTATCTGCATTTGCTTATACTCACCCAAATGGTGCATTAAAGTGTACTCATATGCCAACAAAATCAAAGCCCATCTTTGAATTCTGGCAGAGGCTATGGGCATGATTGCTTTATCTTCACTAAATGAACCCATGAGTCTTGTGATCTGACACTATGGTAAAATATCGACCATGCAAATATTGATGAAACTTCTTTACTCCAAATAAGCCTTCTTTTTCATGTTGTGAGTAGCCTTTCTCGGCTGCAGAGAAAGCTCTGGAGATATATCCTATTGGTCTTTCGGAACCATCTTCTATCCTGACTGACAACACCACTCCCACCCCTTAGGGAGATATGTCACAGGTTAATATTCATTCTTTTTATCGGTCATAATGTACTAGCAGACATTAATAGCTTCTTGACTTTTATTAAGGCTTCTTCTTGTTGCACCTTCCATGACCAGCTATGGTTCTTCTTCAATAATAAGCATAAAGGGGACTGTAGACAAATTTGGCAAGAAGAAATCATAATAATTTATCACTCCCAATAACTTGAGCTCAGTGACACTGGTAGGAGAGGGGGCCTCCTTGATTGCCCTTTCTCCTCTACTGGGTGAAACCCCTGGGCATCCACTCAATGACCCAAGTAAGAGACTTCAGTCACTTGGAAGGTACACTTTTCTTTTTTCAATCACATACCAGCCCCCAAAAATCTCCTTAAAACCGCTTCTAAGTTGGCCAAATGTTCGGCTCCCGTTGATCCTGCGACCAGGACATTATCCGGGTACACTATAACTCAGGCAAGCCCTTGTAGCAGGCTTTCCATGGTCCTTTGGAAGATTGCCAGTCAGATGATACACCAAAGGGTAGGCGTGTATATTGGTACAGGCCCTTGTGCATGTTGATGGTTACGTACCCCCTAGATGTCATGTCTAGCTCTAGATGTTGGTATACATGGCTCATGTCCAGTTTGGTGTAGGATTTTCCTCCAGCAAGCTTAGCTTACAAACCTGCAATCCTTAGGATAGGATATTTACCTAATTTAGCAGCCTTATTCACAATCAATTTGTTGTCCCAGCAAAAGCGAATAGTTTGGTCTGGTTTCATCATATGGACTATGGGCGCTGCCCATTCTGAAAATTAGACCAACTGGATTATTCCCAACTTCTCCAAACAGCACAATTCTGCATCCACCTTCTCCTTTAGGGTGTAAGGCACAGGCCTGGCCTTAAAGAACTGGGGTGTTGACTCTGAATCTAGGTATATTTTTGCTTGTAGGCCTTTTATCTTTCCCAATTCATCACAGAATGCACTGTCTTGCTTTTTTTAACGGCTCAGGAATTCCTCCTGTTCTAACTTGAAAAATTCTGACCAGTTAAGCTTAATTTCTTTTAACCAATCACAGTCCAGAAGGCTAGGTCCTTCACCTGTTACAACAATCACTGACAGCTGGGCTCTCTGTTGCCTGTAGGATACAGGTACAGAGGCGATGCCTTTCACCTGTATTGCCTCTTAAGTGTACATCTTCAGCTGAGCCGTGATTTACTCCAGGTTCAGTAGCTGGGTATCTTCACTTAGGTATTTAAATGTGTGTTCTCCCACCGCTGTGGCCGATGCGCCTGTGTCAACCTCCATGACTAGAGGTTTCCCATTCACTTGAAGGGTGATGGTGATTGGTTTAGTTTTTACTGTTTTGACATTGTATAGGGAATAGATATCAGTATCAGCAGCTTCTGCTTCATTTATATTGTGCGTTTCAATCACCTTGGCCTGCTATTTGATCGTCTGTCTCGATTTCGTCCTGCATTGCTTTATTACATGCCCTTTTTTGTGACAGTACTGGCATACTACCTCTTTAACTCTGCAGGTTTCCAGTGCATGGTTACCCCCACATCAGTAACAAATTAATTTCTGAATCACTGGCGAGATGCTTCCAGTATTCCTTTTTGCTTTTTGAGCAGTAGAGACTGTCTCCTGCTTCGTGGTTGTCTCTCTGGTTTTCATGTCACGTCCGGCCATCAGTTCTCACCCCAAATGAAGAACGGCGCCAAATTGCACGCTCTAAAACCTGCAAGTCCCTCTCAGCACTCTCCATTGCTAGGGTTATTTCCATGGCGCACTTCAGATCAATGTTAACTTCTGCAAGTAAAAGCACTGAATGGCGTCGTCTTGTACACCGCAAACCAAACTATCTCGCAACATGTCATTGAAAGTATCTCCGAAGTCGCAGTGCTCAGTCAACTATTTTAACTTTGCAATATACGTTGTGATTGATTCACCCGGGGCCCTTACTCTAGAGTTGAACCTGAATCTTAGCATAATCACTGATGGCTTAGGCTGAAAATATGTCTTCAGGAGGTTTTTAGCTTGCTAAGAGATTTAGAATTGGGCACGTTCAGGCTATGGATGAGGTTTATATGTCTTGCTCTCACAGACACTTAAAAGAATTGCTTTCTGCTTCTCCTCTGCTGTTATTTCATTTGCCACAAAGTAGAAACCTAGGCACTCTATGTACTAACTCCAGTCGGCATCGATTCTGCTGAAGAGTAGCACGACTGGTGAGTATACTTCACTTTCTTCCCTTAAAAATTGAAATATTCACATTAAGGAGTCAAGGTGAAGCGTCAGAGCTGTTTATCCTTGTCGCCAATTGTAATAAACTTGGTGTACCGGACAGATTTCATGCTGGAAACAATAAATTTATTTACAGAGCTCATGAAGAAGCTACATGCTTGAATCAGGTCCATAACTAGAAAGCTCCACCCCTAAGATTACCCACGCTTAGGGCTAATTCATCCATGCAGTCACTTGATCCCCAAAACAGCATGAAAGGTTTTACTTGCAATCACAACATTTTCCCAATTATTTTAATTTATTTTCCTCATAATATTTTAATGTAATTTTCTCTGCATGTTTCCTGTTGTCCCTTGTTTAAAACATTTTTTGGCATCAGAACATTGTTGTATTTGTGTGAAAACAAACAAATTCAAACTCAATGCTCTGAAGAAGAGTCATAATTGGCTTTGAAAACCGAATTCTAACTGCATGCCTTCCTATGATCTCATCAATTGCTTGCTTCCAATCAATAATAAGGAGAGACTGATGTAAGAACAAACTGTGATGGTTTATTGAGATATAGGTCAGAGCACCAGACCATACATGCTCACTCAGAAACCTCCAGAACTAGACTTAAAGTTCCCATATGCTCACATTGCATAGTGATTTGTCAGTGCTGTCACATGATCAATACACGTGCGTTCTCTAAAAGGGACAGGGTACCTTACTTTACCACAGCTTTGATACCATAGGGAGCTGGGAGCAAGGTAGTGTCAAGTGTTGTCAGGTCGTGGGCCATTGGAAAGCCTGACAGACTCTTTTTGCAAGTCTAGAATGATAGACTTATTCGAAGATGCTAACCGTATAATGAGCCTATGGGCAATGGCCACAATCTCGGCCCTCCTGCCATAGTAGACCGAGGAGCTGGAACTCATGTAAAACCCCTCAGCAGTATGCCAAGAGAAGGGGTGACATGAAATGTAAAGTGTAAATTATAAATATAACCTCTAATTGTAAGTGTAGTGATGCACCACCACATGCCATGTACTATATTGAAAGAAATGAAACTGTATTGCACTATATGTAATGTCACATTTGAATTGTACTGTAATATATCTTTACAGATTTTACGAATGAAGTATATTTTTAAAGCAAAAGAGTATGAACATATGAATTAAGAACATAAGTAGGCCCCTCAAGCTAGCTTCACCATTCAATAAAATCATGGCTGGTCTGATTTTAACCTCAACTTCACACTCCTGCCAACCTCTGATAACCTTTAACTCCTTGTTTATCAAGAATCTATCGACCTCTGCCTTAAAGATATTCAAGGAATCTGCCTCGACCACCTTTTCAGGAAAAGAATTCCAAAGTCTCACAACCCTCTAAAAGAAAAAAAATGTCTTCACCTCTGTCCTAAATGAGTGACCTCTTATTTTGAAACAGTGATCCCAAGTTCTAGACTCTCCCACAAGAGGAAACATCCTTTCCACATCCACCCTGTCAAGTCCCTGTTTCAATCAAATCACCTCTTACACTTCTAAACTCCAGCGGATACAGCTCTGAAGAAGTCGTATAGACTCAAAACATTGACTCTGTTTCTCTCTCCACAGATACTGTCAGACCTGCTGAGCTTTTCCAGCATTTTCAGTTTTTATTCCAGTGGATACAGCCT
Source organism: Carcharodon carcharias (assembly GCF_017639515.1). Taxonomy (NCBI): domain Eukaryota; kingdom Metazoa; phylum Chordata; class Chondrichthyes; order Lamniformes; family Lamnidae; genus Carcharodon; species Carcharodon carcharias. The sequence goes on along the minus strand of NC_054479.1, from coordinate 107,811,331 downwards.
AGCCTGTCCAGCCTTTCCTCCAAAGACAGCCGCCGCACCCCCCCCACCACCCCCCCAACCCCATTCCAGGTAATAATCTAGTAAACAATGCCATGAGTATGAGAATGTGGATATCTTGTGTGGGACTAAGGGCTGACGTGTATGGTTTTAATTGGAAAACATGTCCCTAGGTGAGGTACCAGTTCAGTACTTTTTTCTTCTGTTTGAGACACCCTGCTATAAAAATATAGAATTAGTCTTCAAATATGTAGAAAAAGCACTTACACAGTAAGTGAAGTCGCCGTGAAGCAGTCTGGGAAGAGTGTCCTCTGACATCACAGGTAAACCGTAAGTTCATTGGTTGGTAAGTAACTGCTAGTTTGAACTGCCTATTCTAAGTTGATTTCAGACTAAAGATGATGACTGGATCGGAAGCCTAACACTTCAGCTTCAACTCTGCAGAGAAAGCGAGTTCCAGTTGATTTTAAAAAGTGTACTTTGAATCTCTATTCTAACTTGCTTTCAGATTAAAGGTAAATAGGAGAAATATTTTACAGATTGATAAACTAAAGACCAGTAGGAAATTTTAAAACAAATTGAAAAACTAATTAAAAAAATAGAGTTGCGGGGCCAGGTGATGTGTTGTTGCTGCATGATGTGGGAGATCACCCGTAGCCAGTGAGGATACAAAGATTTCCGTCAAGGCCCCAGCAATCTCCTTCCTTGCCTCCCTCAGTATTCTGGGGTAGACCCCATCTGGCCCTGGGGACTTATCCACCTTAATGTTCTTCCAGACGCCTAACGCCTCCTCTTTTTTGATCTCAACACGATCGAGGCTATCTACACACTCTTCTCTAGACAAATCGACCACTAAGTCCTTCTCTTTGGTAAATACTGATGAGAAGTATTCATTTAGTATCTCTCCCATTTCTTCTGGCTCCACACACAGATTCCCACCTCTGTCCATGAGTGGGCCTACCCTTTGCCTGGCTACCCTCTTGCTTTTTACATATGTATAACAGGCCTTGGGATTTTCCTTAATCCTGGTTGCCAGTGACTTTTCATTACCCCTTTTAGCTCTCCTGACTCCTGGAGTACTGTGCACAGTTTTGGTCCCCTTACTTGAGGAAGGATGTAGTTGCATTGGAGGCAGTTCAGAGGAGTTTCACTCAATTGATTCCAGAGATGCGGGGCTTGTCTTATGAGGAGAGATTGAGCAGTTTAGGACTATACTCGCTAGAGTTTAGAAGAATGAGAGGAGATACAAATGAGATATATAAGATGCTAGAGGGGATAGACAAAGTAGACGGGGAGCAGATGATTCCCCTTCTGGGGCACTCTAGAATGAGAGGACATAGTTTTAGGCTAAGGGGTGGTAGATTTAAATCAGAGATGAGGAGGAATTACTGTTCTCAAAGGGTCGTGAATCTGTGGAATTCACGACCTCAGAGTGCAGTGGATGCTGGGATGCTGAATAAATTTAAGGAGGAGATAGACAGGTTTTTAATTAATAATGGGTTGAAAGGTTATGGGGAGAGGGCGGGAAATTGAAGTTGAGGCCGAAATAAGATCAGCCATGATCGTATTGAATGGCGGGGCAGGGTCGAGGGGCTGAATTGCCTACTCCTGCTCTTAGTTCTTATATTCACAGTGTCAGTATGCTTGCTCAGCAGCAAGGCCTGTGCGAGAGTCTGTGAATCAGGCAATCACTTTCTATTGCAACTTTTGTGTGTGAAACCCTCAAAGATGTGAGTCATAGAGGTCTACTGCACAGAAAAAGGCCCTTTGGCCCATCAAGTCTGTGCCAGTCAAACAAGTACCTAACTATTCTAATTCCATTTTCCAGCATTAGGCCCATAGCCTTGTATACCATGGCATCACAAGTGCACATCCAAATACTTCTTAAATGCTATGAGGGTTTCTGCCTCTACCAACCTTTCAGGCAGTGAGTTCCAGATACCCACCACCCTCTGGGTGAAAAAATTCTTCCTCACATCCCCTCTTACCTTAAATCTATGCCCCCTGGTTATTGATCCCTCCGCCAAGGGAAAAAGTTCCTTCCTGTCTACCCTATCTATGCCCCTCATAATTTTCTACACTCCAATCATGTCCCCCCTCAATCTCCTCTGCTCCAGGGAAAATAACCCAATCTATCCAATCTCTTCTCATAACTAAAACTCTGCAGCCCAGGCAAACTCCTGGTAAATCTCCTCCGCACTCTCTCTAGGACAATCACATCTTTCCTATAATGCGGATTCCAGAATTGCACGCAATACTCTAGCTGTGGCCTAACCAGCATTTTATACAGTTCCAGCATAGCCTCCCTGCTCTTATATTCTATGCCTCAACTAATAAAGGCAAGTATCCCATTTGCCTTCTTAACTACCTTATCTACCTTTCCTGCTACCTTAAGAGACCAGTGGACATGTGCACCAAGGTCCCTCTGATCCTTGGTACTTCCCAGGGCCCTACCATTCATCGTGTATTCCTGTGCCTTGTCTGTCCTGCCCAAGTGCATCACTTCACACTTATCTGGATTAAATTCTATTTGCCACTGATCAGCCCATCTGACCAGCCCATCTATATTCTCCTGTAATCTAAAGCTACCCTCCTCACTGTTTACCACCCCACTAATCACCCCCGTAAGCTTATTAATCAACCCTCCTGCGTTCAAGTCTAAATCATTTATATATATCACAAACAGCTATTGACCCAACTCCAATCCCTGTGGAACCCCACTGGACACAGGCATCCAGTCACAAAATCACTCCTCGACCATCACCCTCTGCTTCCTGCCACTCAGCCAATTCTGGATCCAATTTGCCAAATTGCCTTGGATCCCATGGGCTCTTACCTTCGTTATCAGTCTCCCATGTGGGACCTTATCAAAAGCCTTGCTAAAGTCCAAGTAGACTACGTCAAATGCATTGCCCTTGTCTATGCACCTGGTCAATCAAATTGGTCAGACATGACCTCCCCTTAACAAAACCATGCTGACTGTCCTTGATTAATCCCTGCCTCTCCAAGTGTAGATTCATTCTGTCCCTCAGAATTGCTTCCAATAGTTTCCCCAGCACTGGGGTTAGACTGACTGGCCTGTAGTTCCCTGGTTTATCCCTTCCTCCCTTCTTGAATAGTGGTATCACATTGGCTGTCCTCCAGTCCTCTGGCACCTCTCCTGTGGCCAGAGAGATATTGAGGTAGTGAGTGTGCCAAAGCTTTCTTTGGAATCTGCGTCCGCTGGGTCAATGTTGAAAGAACTGTGAGGTTATATCAGAGCAGAAATTGTTAAGTACCTGCTGCTTAAAAGGGCCATGTAACAAGGACAGAATCTGATTCCAGTCAGAAGATATCAGAGAGCAAGTGGCAAGTAATAACGTAGCAGCAACAAATAATCCAGTATTCAATAACTTTCTTTCAAATAGAGAGCCAAAGGCAGGTGGCCTTGTTTGACACTGAAAGGCACCTTCTTCAAAAGAAAGCATTCAAACTGTATGGGAAGGTGGGGAAAACAAAGAATCAGCACTGTGTTCCATATTTAGGAGATCTGGCTGCATTTGAGGACAAAATTTGCCAGTCTCAGAAAATCAGTCTGATTTAAGTGTACACAGCATATGAGCAAGTATACAATATATAAAATACAGAGTTTCCAATAAATTACACATGCATTACACATGCAAAACACCAAAACGACCTGGCACTATCTCTTTCTTAGTTACATATGCAGAAGACAAGCATTCTTAACTCAGCTTCAAACTGGAATTGTTATCGCACGAACATTAGTCTGTAAAGTTAGCCTACAAAGCAAAACTTTCAACAAAACACACCTGAATGGTGCATCTTCATTTGTTCACTCATGCTGGGTCACAGGAGTAATATTTGGGCACCATCCCTACCAGAAAGATCTGACATCGATTCCATGTTCGATAAAAGCTAGAAGTGATTGTTACTGATTGACATCAAATGGTGCAATTCAGAATGAATATTGATCACAGATCACTGAAGCACTCAACAAAAAAGCCATTAAGCCCATTAAATTTGTGGAAATGCTTATTCGTGTTTGAAAGTGATCATTAGGCATTGTATGCATTAAGCGTGATCATTAGGCGTCAAAGCGGTCAGGATAATATCGGTGCAGCTTCCTCCTACATGCTGTGATGGAAAAAAATAAACAAATCTTTTTCTAAATTTTTCCCCCAAGAATTTCCCTCATTTGAGCTGTAATGTCACCCCTTCCTTCTGATGCTTCGGCTATCCCGATACTCCGAGGTTACCAATTCTGGGGCAAAAACAAGGGACATTTGCCTTAGGGGGGTAAGGTGGTAAAGAAATGGTCAATAATTTAAGTAAGAAAATAAATGTGGCACCATTGAAAAGTAACAGTACAGTGGAATTAAATTTAAAAGTATATAATGAAATAAGAAAGCTAGCAACTCACCAAGGCTCCTCGAGAGCACCTTTCAAACCCGCAGCCTCTACCACCTAGAAAGACAAAGGCAGCAGATGCATGGAAACACCAATACTTGCAAGATCCCCACCAAGTCCCACACCAACCTGACTTGCAACTATATCATCATTTCTTCACTGTCACTGGGTCAAAATTCTGGAACTCCCCTCCTACCATCACTTTGTCTACATGGCCACTGTTCTTGAGCACTTGATCACTGAGATCCAGGAGCTGGCTGGCAATGTGGCTGGGGACACCAAGAAGACCCACATCATCCTCCGCCACCTGCAGCTCACCATTATCAATGATGAGGAGCTCAACAAGCTGCTGGGAGAAGGCAGCATAGCCCAGGGCATGGTCCTCCCCAACATCCAGGCCATGCTACTGCCCAAGAAAATCAGACATCCCAGCAAGGTTTATGCCTAAAGGAGAAAGATCAGGAAAAAGTAAAAACATATTGTGAATAAAAGAATTTTAAAAGAAAAAATATACCGTCCAATGCATGGTTAAAAATCACAATCATGCGATACACTCATCTCAACCCCTGCCCTGCCTCCGCCTTCACTTCTTCCCTGATCCCACTTCCCACACTGTAAGTCAGCAACAGCCAGTTCCCAGGCTGGCCCTACCCTTCTTTCCCACTCGGGCCTGCCAGAAGTGTACCCACATGGGTCTGTGTGACGTCCCGCACCCCAGTCTCAAGGCCAACCCCTAATTGCCCCTTAAGCCTCAGGCCTACACACCCCACCCTCAAACCTCAGACCTCTTCACCCACCACCCCCTTCAAGCCGATACCCCCACCAACCTCACCCCAGTCCCCTCCAGCCTTGCTCATCCCCCTTCTCACAGCATCACTTTCTCTGTCTCTTGTCTCTCTCTCTCTCTCTCTCTCTCTGTCTCTCTCCCTCCCAGTCCCCACGGTCCAAAACTTACTTTGCTCTGAAATGACCCCACACAAGTATGACAATCAGGCCTCTGATGTCACTTGCCCAGTCCCAACATCACTTCCGCCCAGCCCCTATATCACTTCCGTGTGGCCCCAACACCACTTCCATCCCCTGACGTCACTTGCACCCCCATGCCCCCTCCCCTACCCCCAATACCACTTCCGGTTCTAGCCAGCCCCTGACCTGGCTGAGGGGGTGGGAGAGTTGATCAGGGGCTAGGTTCATAGGGGAGATTTTCTGTTAGCAAAATAAAAACAAAATCCTGCAGATGCGGAATAAAATGCTGCGAAACTCAGCAGGTCAGTTACAAAGAAGAGTTCCACAGATGCTGCCAGTCTTGCTGAGTTTTTCCCACTTTATCTGTTTTTATCCTGCAGCAGGTCAGAACCATCCAAAATCCAGATTCCAGTGGGGTACGTGTTCCGTGGGGGGCTCAAGGGGTTCTGTGGGGGAGGTAATGTGTTACAGGATGGTTTGGGGAGTTTCAGGAGGGGTTGTGGGGAGTGTGGGGGTATGTCAGCATCTGGTGGGTACACTTCCGTGACAGCAGATACTGGGAGGCAGACTAGAGGCCAGCCCATAATAACTGCTAGTACTTACATTTAAACCACACTGCAGGGGCTTAGTTAAATTTCCAATAACTGCAGGGCCTTAAACATTTCTGTCTGTGAGCACTTAAATAGCCTTAAAGCACTACTGTGAACACAGTTGAAGCTAGCTGAGAGCTGATTCAACATCATCCCATGTCAGTTGAACACCAATGATGTCAGCTAAACTCTTGTAGGCAAATAAATGTTCACAGTTGATGTGGTTTGAGTTTTGTGTGAATTCATTTCAAGTCAGTGACTTCACTTGATCACTTTCAGATGTCTAATGATGACTAAAAGATCGTTTTGGAACACAAAAGTATTGCACTGAATGCAAGTTAACACTAATGCATGCAGAATTCTGTCAAAGTTTTCAGGTATGGATGTGTTTGTTCTTCAAACATCCAGCATTTCAAATTACTTTCTTGCAATGCAAAATAAAGTAGCACACAACAGAAGAGTGCAAACCCATACAAGACAAGGGCTTGGGAACTTACACTCCCACGAATACATTTGAGGCCACCCTGGAAATGCTGGTGCTCAACATCATTGAGAGAATGGGAAACCAGAAGCCAGAGGAATTACATACAATCTCAGGGCTATGACTTCTTTTTCTTCATCTTCTTTTTCTCTCATGCTCTCACTCATTCTCACAGAGGCATTTATTCTCTGTCATGTAATAAGTGATCATATAAAGGAGCATTGGAAGGATTTTCCTGTAGTCATCTTCCTAAATTATGTTCCTCTTCCATTTCAGAGGAGACCCCCCCCCCCCCCCGCCAATCTCTGCCAGAGTTTCCAGTAGCCTCTAAGAAGGAAGAACCTCACAACATCCAGACCAAAGATGCACTGGGGTGCCTCCCTAGGAATTCTCCAGGCAAGGGTTGTCCAGCAATTGCCCAGGGCTTTAAAACTTCCATTGAGCATTGGCCCACAATCAGACTCTTCTGAAAGTAGGACTTAAATCGCAAATTTCAGATGTTTCTGACTTTCTTACAGTAATAGTTACTCAGAGGAAGTTAAAAGGATTAAAACCACTTCTAACTCCAGGGTGACTGTAGTACTGACCCCCCCATGGGACTACCTGCTGATTCCCCCACAAGACTTCCCTTGACCACCTAAACCCCCTCACTGACCACCCCTGCCACCAACCCTGTCTGAACCTCCCCCACTGACCACCCAACCCCACCCTCCAACTGAAACCCCGACCTCTACTTCTCCAACACCTCCACAATCCTAGCAACCTAGCTTTCAAACTTACCTTCTCCCTGGCTTCTGAAAGTGCCTGGGCCTTTAAACCTGCCTGCTTTACAGCACCTGGTGCAGTAAAAAAGTGGGTGTGGCTTCCTTACTTCCATCTGCAGCCCTCGACTGAAGACCTCAGGAGTATGCTGCCCTACACAATTATCACCCAGCCTGAATTAGAAGGTCAGGCGAGAAAGAAGCAGCTAGATTTCCAGCGAAGTAACTAGGAGCGGAGTGGCAATCCAACTCAGGTTGCCACTCTGCGGCCCATCATAGGGTTTCAATGCACACATTGGATTCCCAATGATCATCTCCCAAGTAGATCAGTTGACATGCTGAGGAAGTACTCAGTAACAGAAAGCAGATCAAGTAAGCACAGTTGAAGCTGCTGTCTCTCATTGCGATACCACAACTTGCTCAATTCCCACCCCATCTCCCCAACTCAAACAAGGAGGTGTGCCAGTAAGCAGGCAAGACCAGAAAATCACCCACAGCACACTTGGTAGCACCAGTTGCAGGACTTCAACTTAATGCAGCATGAGGGCCGCATCCATCCCAAATACTCCGTGACACCTAATAGTTTGCTAACTCACTCATTGCTGGAGCAGTATCTAGAATGAGGACATTTAGGTTATAGATCCACAGATAATACACTGCCACAAAGGAGAGGAAATAGCAAGAAACACACTTAGGTATGTACATGTATTAATCTTTCATTATTAAATTATGTTGCACTCCACTTCTTTGTTCAGAGAGTTTTCTTCTGATAGTGCAAAATAAGGTAGCAGCAAATCAAACAATAGACATCCATAATAGTCAGATAAATGCAGAGGACAATATTGGTGAAGCTATATTTGACCACTGCATGATATTCCTCAGGCCTTTAGGTGGTCTTATCCACGAGAGCCAGGCGTATCATTCTAGGGGCCTGCAGAGGTATTTCCACAAGAATTGCTTCTATACGTTTGATTTGATCTGTCTTTGATCTCAGGGAGACCACCCTCTCCACCTGTGCTATGGTTAGATCACTCTCTGAGGGGAAAAGTCTTGTCACATGCAACAAGAAAAGATGATTCTGGAGGCCCTGTTGATTCTGGAGTGTATCTGGAAGTATTGTTTCAAGATGATCTTCGTGACTGCATAGGCCTATAAGTATCTGCATTCACTTGGGGCAGAATTTTAAGTCCCATGGGCGGTCACGCACCCAACCCAGTCAGGTGTAAAACAGCACATGATGATATTGGGTGAGTGTCCTGACATCATTGCGCACGCGCACAATATTTTGGTCAGCGGGTGGGAGCGGATGCTGCAGCTACGCCCACCATCAATTGGGAGGCCATTTAAGACCATTAAAAAGCCAACTGATGGCGATTTTTTTCATTGTCCTTGGCACTTGACGCTCGTCACATGGACAAAACAGGCAAGCAGCCAACCAACAATTTCAAAAGCTTCATCCACGGGCATGATAAAAGGGGTGAGCAGCATTGCCAGTGTCAGTAGCGGGGAGTTTGGCACATAGTTTGCTGCTTTTGTCTTATTGGTATTTGACAGTTTTACCTCTGTCCGGGGCTTCATTGTTTGCATTTCCAGACTTCATTTCAGGACTCACTGGTGTCTCCAAAGGCCGCCAGAGGATCCAGACTGTGTAGACCTTTCCAGGTATCAGACAGCCTTCTGTTACCCTGGTAACGGGGATTGTGGTCCCCTCTGTAGGCACCTCCTTTGAGGAGGGACGGGCAGAAGGGAGAGGAGGTCAGGTACCCCAATGCAGCTTCCAAGGGAGGGACCTGTGGGAGGAGACGTGCAGGCACAAGGGGTGCAAAGCCAGCAGGAAGTCCAAGGCAGAAGGGGCCACAGAAGACACCTCTATCCTGCTGCCAGGATTTACAGGTGACAATGCAGCTGCCTCAATATGTCCGAGGTGCAATGCCAAAAGAGGCTCCACCTCTCAAGAGAGATAGTGACCTCCATTTGTCAGATGATTGAGCCTGAAATCAGCTCCGATTGTGTGGGTGGACACCCCATACCAATGGCTTTGAAGGTCATAGTGGCCCTCAACCTCTATGCCTCCGGCTCTTCCTAGGGCTCAGTGGGGGATCTGTGTGGAGTGTCTCAATCAGCTGTCCACAGTTGCGTCAAGCTGGTGACAGAAGCTCTGTTCAGGCAAGTACTGACCTAAATACTTTATCATACAGAGGCAGCCAGCCAGGCTGAGCGAACCAGGGGCTTTGCAGTGACTGCTGGGTTCCCTGACGTCTAGGGTGCCATTGACTGCCTCATCACCGCCTCATCAGATGCCATGGTCACTGGTGGAGGGATGGGGGAGCTGCTAGTGTCATCCAGGGCACCCTGAGAGGAGCCTGCAGAGACAACAAGCAGCTCATGCGCCAACGTGAAGTCGCTCTGGACCTCCCTGCTCACCATGCACTGGCCACCTGAGGTTACTGCCTGTGTGAGGGCTTGCAGGTCCAAGCACATCCCCAGGAATCCCTGATTCTGTCCCTGGAGCTGACTCTCCATGAGAGACACCACTCCCTCAATGGAGGAGGCAGTGCACTCAGCCATGAGGGTCAATGCAGTGTGCTCATGCTCTGCATGGACTCCTACATAAGAAAGACAGTGGCACACATACCCTCATGGATCACCACCAGATCCTCCCACACACCCCGCTGGACATCCAGAATCTGCTGCCTAATGGACACCTCCAGAGGCTCATCATCTGCCTTCAACTGAGCATCACCCTGGTCTCCAACAGTCCACTGCTGCCAGCGCCCTGGGCACACTCTACCTCTGCCTGCAGCTCAAGCGATTGTGAAGTGCCCTCACCAATGTGCACCAACATTCTAGCCACCGCTCTAATGCCAACCAAAGTGCTGGTACCTGTGCCGATGCCTGCTTTAGAGAACAGATGTGACACAGGTGCAAGTGAAGACCTGTGGTCCTCCAACATCAGGGGCAGCCCTTCAGGGTCCGCAGAGCAAGTGTGTGCTGGTGAACCTAAAAGGAAGAACAAGGACACGTCATTAGTTAAACTCACCACACTGTCACTGTGCATGCCAGGTACTCTGGTGAGACGATGGAAACGTGCACCATGGTGTCATCATCTTTCAATGGTCAATGGAGACTCTAGGTTCAAGGCTCACGTCAGTGAAGAGACTATACTAGAATAGTTGCACAATCCAAAACTCTCACCTCTGTGCACTATACTCTTACCTTCATCTGGCTCTCCCGCCTCTCCATGTCCGGTTGCCCAGGGACCGTGCTGGCTCTCGAACTCTAGGGCGTCCTGTTGGATTCTGGTGAGCGGCAGCAGGTTGGGCAGGCCTCCACCTGTACATTCTCTTTCTGATTCATTCTGTCTTGTCTTCTCCTGAAAGGACAGAGGAGCATTGATTAGTCCGCTCTCTAGCTGCAGCGCCACTGTAGCCTGGCCAACCCCAGCTGAGCACCTCACATGGCACATCCGAGTCGAGGCTCTCAATGGGGTGGCCACACCTGCACACTGACCCATGCCAACATGGTACTCACCCTCCCTGAGCGCAGCAGGTTATTGAACCACTTCCAACATTGCACCATGTATGCCGTACCGTACCATGGCTGCTCACCAGGGCTGCCAGCTCCTCCCATGCCCTTTTAGTGAGGTGCAGTGGCCTCTTCCTCCCATCTCTGGGGACAAAGGCATCCCTCCTGGCAGCCACTGCCTCCAGCAGGACCACGAGACACTCATCCAAACAGCGAGGGGCCAAGTGCCCACCCAACCTGCCCTCCCGCCTGGCGTCTCCAGCACTCGATTCCATCAAGACAACGCAGAACTGGCGTCTTTCCATGGCAGCCTTTCTGGGGCTGCCTGGGCCATTTTTAAACCAGCCGTCGGATCACCATTGGACCTGGCGGCCGACAGGTCCCTCCAACACCACTCGGCCCTTCCTGACCAGTGAAGAATTGCGTTTCACGCTAGGCAAGCCTTGATTGGCCTGCCAGCGTGAAATCATGATCGGGCCGTTTCCCAGCAGCTCCCAGTCCCGCCGACCACGCCTGCCCACCAACTTCAAAATTCTGCCCTTGGTTTCCTGCCCGTGCCAGCAATGTTAAAGGAACCATTCTAATCTACCTCCTCCTTCCATTTATTCAAGCATAGAAAATTGCCTTAAAAAGAAGTCACGACAGCAGCTTGGGAAACAGATTTTCATCTGAAATGCAGCATTGCACATGGAGTGGAAACCTTTACAGTTCATGAAGGCCATGGGGATGTGTGCAAGGGCCCAGATGTCATCAATAATGTCCTGGACTTTTGAGGAATCAAGTACAAAAAATTACAGAACTCTTACTGTGCGGCCAGTTTCAAATAGGGAAAATAATGAAGGAATTTGCCCTGACAAATAGCACATCACATTTGATGTATCTTTAAACTGCGGGTTGGCTGATACTAATGAGGCCCCCTGAGGTCGTTTGGAATGAGCCTGAGCTGTAAGAGCTGTAAGAGCTGCTATCGTGATCGCTGCTGGCAAACTTTTCCCTGTGATGGAGGTTGTCTGCCGATCAGTTTGAAGTTTGTCAGTGTCTCGTTAGTGAAGCACGCCTTATAAAACCACTGTCCTTGGATATTCCCCAGGTAGGTGTGCATGGGTTTGTAGAAGCAGCTGTATGGGTGGGGACAACTGGTACCTGCAACCCTGCTTAATAATCATTCATCCTCCTTTCCCCTCTCCAAAAGAACTGTAGGAGCTGAGTTGCAATTTAGGTTGCAACAATGAAAAATCAAACAACAACTTGTATTTATTTGGCACCTTGAACATAATTAAACATCCCAAGGCCCTTCACAGAAGTCTAATCTAACAAAATCTGACACCAAACCACGTAAGGTAATGTTAAGGCATTTGGTCAAGGTTTTAAAGAGCGTCTGAAAGGAGGAAAGAGCGGCTAATGTTATATTAATTGTGTTGTTAAGGTTAAGGATAAACAGGTGGACAGTATTGATTAATCAAGCATCTTGAGCACATATAAAGAGTGACTGTCTGTGGACCACATCTATATAGGTTATGGGCAGTTTTACTCCCTTTTTAATTTTCGAAGAAATTTGTTACTTAATGTTTGGTTATACTGCAGCCCCACGCTCCTGATCTTTGGCCACTCGGCGCAGAGGGGGACAGGGAAGGAGGAGGACCTCCTCGTAAGCCTGCTCCTGGACATGGCCACGGTGGCCATCAACTGGTGTCGGCAGCAGGCGGCTGAGCGGGTTATGCAACCTCACTGTCTTCCCCTCTTCCACGGCTATGTTCACGCCTAGGACTACCCCACCCCCTTTGTTAATTTGTTACTGGTTAATTTGTTAATTTGGATTTTTGAACTGTTGTTTGCTCGAAAGAGTGTAAAGAGCGACTGCCTGGCCAAGGTGGCCATTAACAAGTTCAGGCAGTGCTTGGTTCATCAATACTGTCCACCTGTTTATCTTTAACCTTAACAACACAATTAATATAACATTAGCCGCTCTTTCCTCCTTTCAGACGCTCTTTACAACCTTGCCCAAATGCCTTAACATTATCTTACGTGGTTTGGTGTCAGATTTTGTTAGATAAGACTTCTGTGAAGGGCCTTGGGATGTTTAATTATGTTCAAGGTGCCAAATAAATACAAGTTGTTGTTGTTTGATTTTGGGGGCCAGTGATGCACTTCAAGTGTGCCAGTGGACACCACGTTCTCCATTTCCACGGACACCCAGCCACAAACATAGCCGCAGAAGAGGGGTAGACATTCAGGTTGGACCACTGCGCATGCCTGAACTTGTTAATGGCCACCTTGGCCAGGCAGTCGCTCTTTACACTCTTTCAAGCAAACAACAGTTCAAAAATCCAGATTAGCAAATTAACCAGTAACAAATTAACAAAGAGGGTGGGGGGTGTAGTCCTAGGCGTGAACATAGCCGTGGAAGAGGGGAAGACAGTGAGGTTGCATAACCCGCTCAGCCGCCTGCTGCCGACATCAGTTGATGGCCACCGTGGCCATGTCCAGGAGCAGGCTTACGAGGAGGTCCTCCTCCTTCCCTGTCCCCCTCTGCACCGAGTGGCCAAAGATCAGGAGCGTGGGGCTGCAATATAACCAAACATTAAGTAACAAATTTCTTCGAAAATTAAAAAGGGAGTAAAACTGCCCACAACCTATATAGATGTGGTCCACGGACAGTCACTCTTTATATTTTAATATATATAAGGTTCCTCCCTAGGGAGGGAAGTGGGGGGGAGAAAGGTTGAAATAACCTCCCCCACTTTTTGGCAGTTACTCTTTATATGTGCTCAAGATGCTTGATTAATCAATACTGTCCACCTGTTTAACCTTAACATTAACAACACAATTAATATAACATTAGCCGCTCTTTCCTCCTTTCAGATCCTCTTTAAAACCTTGACCAAATGCCTTAACATTATCTTACGTGGTTTGGTGTCAGATTTTGTTAGATTAGACTTCTGTGAAGGGCCTTGGGATGTTTAATTATGTTCAAGGTGCCAAATAAATACAAGTTGTTGTTGTTTGATTTTTCATTGTTGCAACCTAAATTGCAACTCAGCTCCTACAGTTCTTTTTGATTCACTAAGTTTCCAGTAAGATTTTTGTCTTTTGTTATAATTCCCCTTAGGGACAATCACTTTTACTTATTTGTTAGTTGCGTCAATTTGTTTAACTGATATACTCAAAAAAATATAAAGAGGGACTTTCTGGCCAAGGTGGCCAATAACAGGTCCAGGTAGCAGGCCGTGGAGATGGTCATTAGATCCAATTGCCCACCCCTATTCCTTGGCTATGTTCACGCCCAGGTTTCCCTGGAGAGGGAGCACACGGTGCCCTCTGATACGCTTGAGGTCTTGCATGGCCTGTGGGCACTGCAGGAGCTGGAGTGCATCCTCGTCCACACAATGTCATTTTGATTTAGTCTGATAAGTTTCCTGTAATGTTTTGCCCTTTTGTTACAGTGCCCTTTTATGGAGCTATCATTTTAAGTTATCTTGTTAATTAGTTTTCCCTCTGGTAATTTGTTTCAACCAAAAAGAGTATAAAGAGGGACTGCCGAGCCACGGTAGCCATAAACACATCCAGGCAGCAAGCTGTGAAGGGGCTTGTTAGACCCGACTGCCTGTTATTATTCCGCAGCTACCTTCACACCCGCGTGTTCCTGGAGAGGGAGCATGTGGTGTCTGCCAGTACGCTTGAGGCCTTCCCCAAACAGTGGGCACTGGAGGGGCTGGTGTGTATTATCTCACCCACAATGACATTTTAGTTTGATTTGATAAGTTTCTGTTGAAGTTTTGCATTTAGTGAGGTGTCCCTTTTAAGAGCTAGTTCTTTAGTTTTCTTTAATTAGTTATTTAGTTTTGTTTTGTCATGATCAAATGAGTATAAAGAGGGACTGCTGGGACATTGGGTTGGTGAGCAGATAAGAGGCAGGCATATGTAATGTTGCATTCTGTAAATAAAAGAACTATGGATTAAAGGATTTGTCTACTTTCATACCTGACCATCTGGCTTGGGATCCATTTATTAGCGATGTTTAGGGAGAGAATTCCAGAGATTAGGGCTTTGGCAGTTGAAAGCATGGATGTTCATGGTGTAGTGATTAAAGTTGGGGTGTTTAAGAGGCAGGATTGGAGGAGGGATGTGGGGCTGGAGGAGATTACAGAGATAGAGAGGGCAAGCCCGCAGAGGGATTTGAAAACAGGAATGAGAATTTTAAATTCAAGGTGTTGCTTAACCAGTGGTCAATATAGGTTAGCACAATGATGATGTGTGAATGAGACTTGGTGTGAATTATGACAGGAGTCAGGCTGGGACCCTTAGGCACCCAAAGGGAGGAGGAGCGGCAGCCAGACACCCTTAGGTCACCAGCTGAGGAATCTCAGAGGCTGTCCTCTCTCTCCAAGACCCCTTTGCCTGTGACTCCATAAACCTCATCCTCTGTTACTTGCAGAGGGAGCAACTGGCACACAGGAGGACAGCCAAAGCAAGCTGGGGCCCTCAAGGCCTCGGCTTCTCAGAGGATGCATGCTGACTTCATCAGAGGCAACAGGGTCAAACATTGCACAGGCTGTCTCCACCCTTGCTGCGGATGTCAGGGCAGCACCTAGAAGAGGTGGTGGGCCTAGAAAAGTTAAAAGTTTCTGATTACGAGTGGTTGCATGGGTGAACACATTTTGTCACTTTTTATACACCTTCACTAAAGAATGTGTAATGGTGTCTTTCAGCTTCATTTATAGGCTTTGCCAGTCCTCCCCCTGCAGCCCCCCTCCCCCACTAGCAGTTAGCTGCACGTATCCAGCCCACGAGTGATTCTGAAGGAACAAGTGTGTGATAGAGCCTTTCTGAACCTCGTGCAAGTATTCTATCACACACACAAAGCCTTCCTCCATCACACTCATCTCAAAGTCCTGAGCATTTTCAATGCTGCCTGTTGGAGTTTTCTTTCAGTTGTCCATCTGAGCTGACCTGCATCTCCACCCACCCACTGACCACACTCCCATGCAGCACCTGTGCCTGCCCAACATCACTTTTGATTTTAGAAGCATGGGGGCTGTTAGTATGTCTTTAGCTCCCCTGACCCCTCCCCCATTCAACCATGTCCTTCCCCGCATCATTGTTGACCTCCTGGCATTACCTTCCATCTCCCCACCGTCACCTACCCTTTTCATTCCAGGATGTCCAAATGAATGTGTGCGTTCTCTATCTTCCTGAGAACCCCACCTCCATCCACACTGAATTTCCCAACCTCTTCCTACCCACCCCTTGGGTCTGTGTCTGCCTCCTAATCCCCACCAACTACCCTCTCCGCCCCTTCTACTGCTACCGTCGCACCCTCACTCTCTCACCCTACTGGCTCATTTTGCCCTCTCTCGTTCTCACCATTCCCTCCTACCACGCCCACCCTCATTTCAGTCCCTAGGAGGCAGTCATCAACTCCACAGACCCCTGCATTGCACGTTCACTTGGACACCTCCCCCTGCTTACTCCTTCCTCCACCCTTACTCCTTCCTCCCCTTACTCCTTCCTCTCCTTACTCCTTCCTCCACCCTTACTCCTTCCTCCACCCTTACTCCTTCCTCCCCTTACTCCTTCCTGTCCCCTTACTCCCTCGTTCCCCCCTTACTCCCTCCTCCCTCCAGAGTGCCTCCCCCTTCCAAACTCGTTCCTATGCGTGGACTCCTTCACCCTTCCAAACTCCTTCCGCCCCCTGGACTCCTTCCCCCCTCTGAACTCATTCTCTGCCTGAAGTCCTTCCCACTCCAAACTCATTCCATCACACCTTCCTCCCCCCTTACACCTACCTCCTTAGTTACTGCATTCTTCCCCATTGAGTCTCCTGTCCCCTTACTCCATACCCCTCCCAACCTCACCCCACCCCCATCACCATCATTTCCCCTTCCCAAACTCAACCCCCAAGTACACCTTCCTGTCCTAGTCAAACCTAGACCTTCCTTTCCCTCACGCACCGCCCCCCCCAACTCTCAACCTCAGCGGTATACCTTCCTCTGCCACTCATATTTGGATCTTCCTCTCCACTCCCTCGACAATCATCCATAGCAGACCATGGCCAAGACACTGATGTCCCGAAGCAGATCCCAGACATCAACAGTCACAATCCGCCTTCCATGAGATGCTTCACCATGTCCATATAAATCCACTCAGCATGTGATGCATGCTCCATGGTCCAGTAGTTATAGGGTTCCAACATCTTTTGCTCCTCAGATGTCTGCGATCTGAGCAAGGCCCTAATGGTTAGTCCCGACTTCTGCACACCACACTTGTCCAGGCGTGCTCTGGGCTGGCCTGTTTTCCCACCTATGTGGGCGGTAAATTTGACGTGGGAGGATGAGTCTGGCGAGTGGGGCTAATAATTAGATCAAGATGCATTAAAATGATGTTCTCAACATGCAGCAGCAGGAGAGGCAGCCCGCAATTGACAGGTGGAGAAGACAGCCTCAAACTGGTTTCACCGATGTGAAACTGTTTTTTGGCCTTCCTGCCATATTGTCCTTTCACACCCACCATGACGCTCAGCGCCAATGGGGGCAGAGGATTCTGGCCAATTGCTTCAGTCTCCTCAATATTTAGTTGGAGGAAATTTCTAGTCATTCTATACTGGAGAGTGGAAATAATCTGACAATTTTAGAGACAGGAAAGGAGTCAAGCCAGATAGTGGGGAGGCAGAGTCGGGTGTCATCCGCATATATGTGGAAACAGATGCTGTGTTTTCGGATGATGTAGATAAGAAACATGAGGAGGCTAAGGATAGAACCATGGAGGTACTTGAGGTAAACATGCAGGTAAAGAAAGAGAAGCAATTGCAACTCAAACAGCTGTGGCCCATCAGCAGCAGAATTGTACTCAACCACAATCTGTAATCACAATATGCCCCTGCATATCCCCCACTCTACCATCTAGCTGGGGATCGACCCTGGTCCGATGAAAAGTGTAGGAGGGCATGCAAAACGCAGCACCAGGCATACCTAACAATCAAGTGTCAACCTGGTGAAACTACAACACAGGACTACCTGCAAGTCAAACAGCAAAAACCGCATATGATAGACAGATCCAAGCAATCCCAAAACCAACAGATCAGCTCTAAGCTTTGTAGTCCTGCCACATCCAGTTGTGAATGGTAGTGGACAAATAAACAACTCACTGGAAGAGGCTCCACAAATATCCCCATCCTCAATGATGGGGAAGCCCAGCACACCAATGCAAAAAATAAGGCTGAAGCATCTGCAACAATCTTCGGCCAGAAGCTCCGAGTGGATGATTCATCTCGGCCTCCTTCGGAGGTCCCCAGCATCACAGATGCAAGTAGCAGTCAATTCGGTTCACTCCACATAATATCAAGAAACAGCTGAAGGCACTGGATACTGCAAAGGTTATAGGCCATGACAACATTCCAACAATCATACTGAAGACTTGCTGTGCCCTTAGCCAAGCTGTTCCAGTACAGACACAACACTGGCTTCTAGCCGGCAATGTGGAAAACTGCCCAGATATGTCCTATCTACAAAAAGCAAGACAAATCCAACCCGGCCAGTTGCTGAAATAAAAATAGAAAATTCTGGAAAAACTCAGCAGGTCTGGCAGCATCTGTGGAGAGAGTAAAAGAGTTAACGTTTCAGGTCCATCTGACTCTTCTTCAGAGCCAATTACTGCCCCATCAGTCCACTCTCGATCATCACAAAGTGATAGAAGGGGTCTTTGACAGTGCTATCAAGCAGCAATAACCTGCTTACTGACACTGTTTAGGTTCTGCCGGGGCTACTCAGCTCCTGACCGCATTACAGCCTTAGTCAAAACATGGACAAAAGAGCTGAACTCCAGAGGTGAGATTAGAGTGACTTAGCATCAAGTCATGCCCTTGGCATCAAGACAGCATTTAACCAATTATGGCATCAAGGAGCCTTAACAAAACTAGAGTCAACAGGGAACTCTCCAGTGGTTGGAATCATAACAAGCACAAAGGAAGAAAGTTGTGGCTGTGCAGGTCAATCATCTCAATCCCAGGACATCACTGCAGGAGCTCTTCAAGGTAGCATCCTAGGCCTAATCATCTTCAGCTACTTCATCAATGATCTTCCTTCCAGCATAAGGTCAGAAATGGGGATGTTCGCTGATGATTGCACAATGTTCAACACCATTCACGGCTCCTCAGATACTGAAACAGTCCATGCCCATATGCAGCAAGACCCTGAAAACATTCAGGCTTGTGCTGATAAGTGGCAAGTAACATTCATGCCACACAAGTGTCAGGCAATGACCATCTCCAACAAGAGAGAATTCGACCATCTCCCCTTGACATTCAATGGCATTACCATCACTGAATCCCCCACTATCAACATCCTGGGGGTTACCATTGACCAGTAACTGAAGGACCAGCCATATAAATACTGCGGCTACAAAAGCAGGTCAGAGGCTGAAAATCCTGTGGAGAGTAGCTCACCTCATGACTCTCCAAAGCCTGCCCATCATCTACAAGGCACAAGTCAGGAGTGTGATGGAATACTCTCCACTTACCTGGATGATTGCAGCTCCAGTAACACTCAAAAAGCTCTACACCATCCAAGACAATGCAGCCCACTTGATTGGCACCCCTTACAGAAACATTTGCTCCCTCCACCATCGATGCACAGTGGCAGAAATGTGTACCATCTACAAGATGCACTGCAGCAACCCACCAAGGCTCTTTCAACAGCACCTTCCAAACCCACGACCTCTACCACCTAGAATGACAAGGGCAGCAGATAGATAGGAATAGCACCACCTACAAGTTCCCCTCCAAGCTACACACCATCCTGATTTGGAACTATATAGCCATTCCTTCACTGTTGTTGGGTCAAAATCCTGGATATCCCTCCCTAACAGCACTGTGGGTGTACCTACACCACATGGATTGCAGCAATTCAAAAAGGCAGCTCACCACCACCACATTCTCAAGGAGAATTAGGGCTGGGCAATAAAAATGCCGGCCTATAATCAGCGATGTCCATGTCCTATGAAAGAATGAAAAAAAAGTAAAGCTTTAGGGGATCATTTCCTGACTAGCCCATGACAACTTAATTTACACTAATAAGGTCAACATAACCACACTGCATGATAATGGCATCCAGCCTCATTTTAATATAAGTTGCCGCTCATAGAATGATACTTAGGAATGCAAGAGCAGCTTAGGCTGCACTCAGCCATTCTACTTTGGCACCAAATATTTTGCCGGACCATAATTTTGCCAGGTAGTCCAAGCAGAAATAACATAAGATTTTAATTATCTTGAAAATTACATTCATGAAATACTTACATCTTTTACCTTATTTATGTACAATGTGTAAACATATTGCAAAATTAGCATTTTCTTTTGCAGATAATATTAAATCTAAATTCAACATGCAAAGTTCCACATATTCTCTCTAGATTTTGTGATATTCAGTATCGTACAACATATCTGTGATATGAAAAGCATATTTACTCTTCAGGAACTGAGAGATTATCCAGCCCTCAAAGAGTTCATGTGAAGGGCAGCAGTCCATTTAATCATCATTATTTAGTTGGGTTAGATGTGGAAAATTGGAGAGACTTTTGCTAGTGTAGTTATTGAAGCCTGTCCTCTAAATACAAATGAAACATATTTACAGGTTAATAAGATCGCTTGTAGAAGCTTTGAGAGGCCATGTATCTCAGGACTATAATTTAAAAGATTGGGTTGCTGACTGAGGGCCCAGTTATACCACAAGTAGCAGCACAAGACCTATTTAGTTAGAGTGTAGGGATAGGAAACAGATCATAGAGATATTTCAAGTGATCCAGAATGTCACAGTGATATTGTTGTCATAATGGAAACAGATTTATTTTGGGTTACAGCCTTCAACAAAACAATCTAGATCAATTCTTAAACCTTTACACAGCTTGTTGAAGCATTAGACAGTCTATAAATAAGAATATGGAAAAATTGTTCTATTCGCGTACGATTAAAACTGACCTTTTCAGTTAATCCTTTTATTTCTTCTACCTTTCCGAGCATTTTTGATTGCTTTCCTTTGTGGTTTATTTTTAGATACCAATGAAATTCACACCAAGAAGTAATATACAGTTGATTTCTGCACTTGAGACACTAAATTCCTGTCCTGATTCAAATCTTGTGGAGTGATGTTCTTTAAGAAAACTGGGCCAGTTTTCAAGAGCTTCTTAAATAGTCATTCTAAATTTACTGCATGGAAATTCTTTTCTTACAGTACAAAGGATTGATGTAAATCGAGTGTTAATCCTCTTTACAGCATAAATTCTCCCCCCGAGGGCATCAATTCAGCTGCCACTGCAACAGCTGCTTTGGCTACACAAGGGATCTAACTAGCAGGAGACTGGACAGGGGAGGGGAATATTCTCCTTTCAGTAGTGGTCTGACATGGTGACTCTCCCATTGCTGCTTGCTACTCGTGTATATCTTTTCAGCACTGTCCCTTTTCTCCCATGGCTTTCCCTTACATCTCACCCTCTCCTATGCCACCATGCCACTTAATCCTCATGCTGTTTCATGCCCACCTACAGCTTCTGACCATTTTCCTCATCCTGCTGTTTGAGTATGAATCTGTGAGCGTACATACGTGCATTTGAGTGTTTACATGAGCTTCTTCAAGGTCACATTTTCATAAACCACTCAAGACTGCAGTGGTTCAAAAGGCAGCTCGTCACCACCTTCTCAAGGGCAATTAGGGATGGGCAATAAATGGTGGGTTTGTATCCACATCCCATGGGTGAATGAAAAAAGAAGTTAACTGCAAAGTATGGAGGTTGCATCTTTTAGTTTTGGCTATTCTGCAAAAGCACTCAAAATAAGGGAGGCAAATTTTGGAAGGAGTGTGTAACTTAATGTTCATGCCCCTGAATCCAATGCTCTAACCTTCATAGTCTTTCAAATACAGCATTGGTCAAAATCTAGAATATTTCCAAAGCACAATTCTCTGCTCTGTGCTGAGACATGAGATCTTAGCCAGGCCAACAGGGGTAGCCTTAGCACTCCTACCTAGAAATGGGCAAAACATCGTCCAGCCTTTTCATTCTTTATCCTTATTGTTATCCAGTGCGTCCAACAAGAACTGCAAGTTTTCTTACTCAGATAATAGCACAATCAGGCCAACCTGTGATGTCTCTCATGCTCTAATAACTTATTTCGCATGCAGAATGATCACTTGGACAAGATGCCCATAAGAGATTAGAGCCCGTGGTACGCATCAGAAAATCAGAACAGCAGAAAAAATTGATGTGTGTGCAGGCATTGTGTGCATGTGTGTTTATTGTAAGTCCATTTTGTATGTGCAAATGTTTTACATGTGTATGTTGTCCATGTGTATGCTTTGTATGTCTTATATCCTTTGAGAGGGACAATTTAATAAATTGCAGACCCTGAAGCTACAGAGGTTGGATTTTTCTACTCTTGGTTTTTCTGCCACTTATTTTACAAAGTGGTTTGATCCTGTTCCAGTTACATATTTAAATGGAGTATGTAGATTACCAATTTAATAGGTGAAGAGGGTTAATAATCCCAGACAGTTCCTAAAGCAACATTATCAATATCCGACTATTGCTGTGCTTTTATTCACAATTCAAAGTGGAAGACCACTAATTAAAATAATTTCATTTGAAAACAAACAGGAAACAAAAACAATGCTTTTAGACAAATTGTTCAAGATACACGCACCATATTATTAAAACAGTGATAGAGACAATCAGGATGCCATTGAACATAAAATTTGTTTGTAATTCGGAAGTAGGCAGTTAGAAAAATGACAAAAAAGACATTTCAAATTACAAAATAATTTTGCTTGGAAATAAGCATCAAGGTCTTTCTAAAAACCTCCTTATTTCCACTGCTTTTCTAAAATCAACATGAGCCCATGTAGCAAATATTCAAATCAACCTAACTTCCTCTCAACCATACAAACTAGCCACCTTGCAGATTAGGCCTTTAGTAGTACATTACTTTCAGGTTGGGAGATTAGTCTCATGACTGGCAAATGATGCTCAGTTTGGAAAAGTGCAACGTTATGCACATGGATTGGGTGAATGCTTGACATCCATACACTCTTCAGGTAAAAGTGTTAAAGAAGGTGGAGAAAGAGAGAGAAATGGGTGCTTAAGTGCCTAATGCGAGGATTCTATCTATCGATGAGGGTCTCACTTACCGGTTGGAAAACCACCAGGCAACCCTTCAGGTCCTTCAGGCACTTAAGCAGCCACCATCTTGCCTTCCCCTGCAATTGAGATCCCCAGCAGTGAAAGTACCACCCACTAACAGCTGCTGGCTAATCACAGGCTGGCAGCTCCTCATGTTGTCACACCAGTTGGGGGCCCACAGCAGCCACTGCTCCCACCAGAGGTCCAGGATCATTGAAGGATCCCAGACCAAAGGTGAATGAAGGTGGGATGGGGATCACAGGATGGGGTTCGCGGGAGAGGGGTAAGGGGGATCAGAGACAAGAGCGGGATGGGGGTGGTTTTAAGCAGCCAACCCCTTTCCCAATGTTGGGCCCCTCGATTGGGCAGAGTGCCTGATAGCAAGGGATACTACCTCCCCCCGCCACCCCAACCACCACCACCCAGGGAGGCTGCTGGCAAACTATTTGCTGAGCAGCCCTCCAATGTCATGGGAAAACCACTAAATTGTGGTGGGCTTAGGGATAATGAGTGTCAATTGACTCGTTAATGAGCTTAATTGACATCCCGCCACCCGAGGCCAGGAATCCTACGCCAGCTCCTTCCACCCTCTGACATAATCGGAGGAGGTTTTGCCACTGTCAGGACACTGACATGGGGCCTCTCCCACAATTTAGTGGGTGCAGCCTACATGTTTCCCACCACGATAAGCTGTATTAAATCCAGCACTAAGTCTCTAAATGTTTTGAACAATGCTGTAATATGCTAGCAAGAATGAGTAGTGTGTTTGCATCCATTTACAGCACAATTGTCGTACTATTTTGTCCTTGTACAATATCTTGACCAGGCCTCAGTTGGCATACTGCTTCCGGTTTTGATCTCATCACCTGACAGGTGCTTTGCGGCATTGGAAATGATACAGCAGAGGGTCAGTTGCCAATTCCCAGTTTAAAGAATCTTGGCCAAAAGAGCTGGGGCCACACACTTCATTGAAGCATAGAATTGGGGGTGAACTGATCGAGGTTTCTAAGATGATGAAGGGATTAGATTGCATTCAAATTGATGCCCGAAGGTGGTTCTTTCCCCAGAGAACAATGTTTCCGTTTCCGGCTGTGTTGCAGATCATCTTGCATGAATGGAATTATCAGGGACAGAGTGATCCCCAGGACTAGTTTTGATGGCCTAGGGGGGTTTGGAGAGAAATTTCCAGATATTTATCCCCATATTGGGCTAGGTTTTTTCTTAAATTTGGTTTTTACACCACTCTCAGGAGATTACATTGTTTACATGAAGTGAAAAGTCTATATATTTTGATACACAAGGTTTATGGACCAGAGATTCTTTTCCTGTCCATCATTGTTCATAATTAGACCAAAAATAGCTCACCTTGCTTTAAGGAATATTAATTTATTGCCTTGTTCTGTCTAAGTTGGCTTTATTCTAAAAACAGCAAAGTATCAAATACTAACCAATTGCATATACTGTTAACCACTTAATGTGTCTATTTTCCTCATTACGAGCTATTTGTAAAATACTTATATATAAAACATGAGGCTTCAAACTAGCTCTAAAGACTTTCTATCCTTGAACGAATAACACTAAAATACAAAGGTAACTACTTCTTCAATATGGGAATCAAGAACCTAAGCTCAGTGTGATGCTTAATTTAAAATGCTGTATCTTCAATTTAAGATGGATCTCCACATACCACAAGATGGAAGTTATGCATCTCCTCCAGATTTATGCAGTACAATGAAAATCCAACCTAAATATAACAACTATTGCAGCATAAAACTGTCATCACCCATCGTTCTAATCATATTATCGAAACAATCTACATTAAATAAACTTTTACTGGTAATTGTTTCTTTTTTCTTATGTATATATAAATAGATAAATGTTACCAGTACTAGCAATTCATTTCCTTACAAAATTCTTTGCCTTAATTTCCCAGTTTTCAGAAGCACAGTAGCAAACAACTCTGCAAATAAACCAACTCTAAACATTGGTCAGTATCCTTGCTCGGAAAATTTGGTTGCCAACTAATAACCATAAGCTGTTTTGACAGCAAAACTGACTATTCAAAAATAGCAGCTGGAACTGGGTAGTCAATACTGTTTTGAATAGGTATTTATTGACATTTTTAATCGGCTAAGGTTTCCTCTCATTCAAAAGCCTATCAATACTTTTTAGTGTTTATCTTCTCAAAATGGATACCAACCAGTAAGATGTCTTATAATTAATATTGCAAAGTTTAAATCCAAAGATAGATGCAATCATTTTGACCAGGGGCAAATCATCATGTCCTTTGCTGCAAATTTATGGATTGTTGTGAAAAATGATTCAGATTTATGTCCACATCCAAATGGAGATGCTTTGAAATGCATCTAGAATTATCTTTATGCCAAAAAATGAAACAAGATATCTGCACATGATCTTAATGAGCTTCAGTAAAATGTTCGGGGCAATCTATTCCAGGAAGTGAGCCTCGCTGATATTCCCCAATATGGTGACAATAGTAGTTCAACTAGCTTGATGCTCATTAAAATTGCTAAATTTATCAAAACTGGTCCCTTCTAACAGCACAAGACTGTGATGGGGTGGGAGGTGGGGGGGAGGGTCATTCTTCACTGTTCATTAAGGGACGTGAATCTCCTCCCCTAGTGGTCTCTTTACTGCTACAAGAAACTGTGGCTGCAGAAAGTGAAAGCTCTTCTAAGTTTTTTCAAGCATCTGGGGAAGACTCTGAAAATGCTGGGCTGTGCACTGTCTTTCCCTTTCCATTATAAATCATGTAGCAAGTGTCACCGTGTCAAATCACAGCACTGGCATCATGCCTGGACTTATCATTGATGCACTGGAGCTCCAAACAATTGATTCCATAGTTGGTCCTTGGCATAAATTGTTTGATCAAATTCAAGCATAAATTTTATTATTTGTTCCTGCTTAGCCTGTGGGAGGAGAGTTATAATAAATGAACACAAAGTGAGTATACCAGCTTTTGGTGTGATTTATAATATATTCATCTATCAAGGAACGATACTCCTTACCAGGCTAAGAGTTTCATTATTCAAAATAGAGCTTGTGGAATGCCTGGAACCTTGCTAATCTTATCATTTGCCAGTACTCCTGACATCCACGCATATTAACAGGGAATGATTTATACGGCAAATAGTTTGTTATCTTAGATCCACTCAGAAGCCAGCATTTTATTGGCCACAAAAACTTTATGCAAATTTGTAGTACTCCAGCTGTAAATCCTATTACACGGGCTCAGTGTAGAAATCTGCAAGATTTGTCAAGGTTGTCAAACTGCATCAAATCACTTGCTCTATGTATAATGGGTACAGGAATTGTTATTTTCCTGAACTTCCAGTAAAGTAAAAGTGCAGACTTTTGTATGTGAGCTATTGAATTACTTGATAAAATTATAGTTGTGGTCAAGAAAATAATCACTCCACTTAATTATTGGGAAATAATTTTCTCATATATATATACACAGACAATATTTCACAGGTTAGCATGCGTAAGAATGTTCTTACAGTCAATGTCACAGTTGCCATGATTCAGATGATTGCAACCTGCTCAAGTCTTGTGGCACAGTGGGTAGTGCCCCTGCCTCTGAGCCAGAAGATCTAGGTTCAAGTCCCACACCAGGAATTGATGGCTACAGAAGGTGTATTTGTAATGCAGCCAAACAGATTGATTATCAATCTTTACATCTATCCAATGCAACTATAGCAGATGGTGAGAGCA
This sequence comes from Carcharodon carcharias, assembly GCF_017639515.1. Lineage (NCBI taxonomy): Eukaryota > Metazoa > Chordata > Chondrichthyes > Lamniformes > Lamnidae > Carcharodon > Carcharodon carcharias. Next base: position 107,784,707 of record NC_054479.1, on the reverse strand, counting down.
GGGGAGTCTTCTGATCAGCCATGGTTGATATGGAGTGGTGCCCTTCAAGCTCTCACCTGTTCCAGGGAAAATTAGCCATGGAAACAGACATAAGCACATGCTTTGTCTGCCTCATGTGCCAATAGGCACAGGAAAGAAATAAAGAACAATTAAAAGTCAGATGGTTCATAAGAAGTGTCTGTGTAATAATTTTATATAATTAGCTGTAACATGATATAAAAGAAAAAGTGCCTCACATACTGACAGCATTTAACTAACAATGTGATTTTACATTCATTTTCTCACTATTTTTGATAACAATTTAAAGCCAATGGGGGTGACAACGTTTTACTGTCTATCATTTTTTATTACAATTTGCCACCATGTGACATTTGTTTTTTTGAGGAATAGAAGGCCTCAACATCTATGGAATCCCTGCAGTGACCCCACTGAATTTTACAGGATCAGTGGAAGGACACGTCATATGCATGGGGCCAGGAGAAGCCTTACTCCACCCTGGATGCATCATGGAGACCAACCAACCTTAACCCACTAGTAGCCCAGTGTCTTCATGCCATCCTGTATGGGGAATGCCCGTACTTCCCCCACCTCTCCCTCACTCCTTTTCAACCTGCTTAACAGAGGGCCAATATTAAAATAACGCTGGGTGTCTATTGCAGCAATCAAAGAAATTTGACCCAAAAATATTATTTGTGCAATTTGAATGCTGGTTTCCTCTTCTCCTACCAGAGATTTTGAAATGGTGGTAAAGTTTTGGAACAATGAGTTATAAATAGCAATTAGGCTCATTACTGAATGGGAAGATCCAATTGCTTTTAAATTTGTGTTGCACACACATGGGGCAGAATTTTACGGCCCTGTTTCGGTGAGCCATTATAATCCCCGTTGACTTCAGCAGGAACTTAAAATCCCGCTGCCGTAAAATTCTGGCCATGGGGTTGAATCTTTGGCTCGGTGGAGCCCACTCACCGTGGTGTAAAATGACGCAGGGTGACATCGGCTGTGTGTCCCAACGTCACTGCGCGACATTTAGATTTTCAGTTCGGCGGGTACGCAGCTGACTCGGCTACACGCCCACCGAACAGTCAAAGGCCTGTTAAGGCCATTAATTAACTAATTAAGCCCATTGAGAAAGTTGCCCATCCAACCTTAAGGTTGGTGGGCAGGCGAAGAGCCCAGGCAGCCTTCATATTTTTCATGGAACCTCATCCACGGGTGGGATGAGGTTTCATGAAGGGTTTATAAATGTAACAAATTTTTTCATTAAAGTTCATTGACATGTCCCAGCTCATGTGACACTGTCACATGAGGGGGGACATGTCTTAATTTTTTTTTCTTTATTAAAGTTTTTAAAACATAAAACCTATCTCCCTGAGGCACCTCTGCACCTCAGGGAGATTTCTGGGCTTGCACTGCCGACTCAGGGAAATCCCCCCTCACCCGCACAGGGAGCGCTCAGCGCTTCTGGGTGTGCGTCATGCTGCGCAGGCCTTAATTGACGGTGCGGACCCAATCGGGGCGCCGATTGGGTCCACACCCGCCCCTGCACAACCCCCCACCGATGGGATGAGAATTGTCTCCGTGGACATGAGCTAAACAGGATACAGAAGGTAGAAAAGTTACTAAAAAACAGAGAGTGGTTTACAGCATGGCTTCAGCTTCAATCATAAGACCATAAGACATAGGAGCAGAAATTAGGCCATTCAGCCCATTGAGTCTGCTCTGCCATTCAATCATGGCTGATAAGTTTCTCAACCCCATTCTCCCGCCTTCTCCCTGTAACCTTTGATCCCCTTACCAATCAAGAACCTATCTATCTCGGCCTTAAATAGACTCAATGACCTGGCCTCCACAGCCTTCTGTGGCAATGAATTCCATAGATTCACCACTCTCTGGCTAAAGATGTTTCTCCTCATCTCTGTTCTAAAAGGTCTTCCCTTTAATCTGAGGCTGTGCCATCGGGTCCTAGTCTCTCCTACTAATGGAAACATCTTCCCCACATCCACTCTATCCAGGCCTTTCAGTATTCAGTAAGTTTCAATGAGATCCCCCCTCATCCTTCTAAACTCCATGGAGTATAGACCCAGAGTCCTCAAACGTTCCTCATATTTAAAGCCTTTCCTGGGATCGTTCTCGTGAACCTCCTCTGAACCATCTCCAGGGCCAGCACATCCTTCCTGAGATACGGGGCCCAAAATTGCTCACAATATTCTAAATGTGGTCTGACCAGAGCCTTATAAAGCCTCAGCAGCACATCCCTGCTTTTATATTCTAGTCCTCTGGAAATAAATGCCAACATTGCATTTGCCTTCCTAACTACTGACTCAACCTGCAAGTTAACCTTAAGAGAATCCTGGACTAGCACTCCCAAGTCCCTTTGCACTCCAGATTTCTGAATTCTCTCCCCATTTAGAAAATAGTCTATGCCTCTATTCTTCCTACTAAAGTGCATGACCTCACACTTGCCCACATTGTATTCCATCTGCCACTTCTTTGCCCATTCTCCTAACCTGTCCAAATCCTTCTGCAGCCTCCCCACCTCCTCAATAATACCTGTCCCTCCACCTATCTTTGTATCATCTGCAAACTTAGCCAGGATGCCCTCAGTTCCTTCATTTGATCATTAATATACAAAGTGAAAAGTTATGGTCCTAACACTGACCCCTGCGGAACTCCACAAGTCACCAGCCGCCTTCCTGAGAAGGACCCCCTTATCCCCACTCTGCCTCCTGCCAGACAGCCTATCTTCCATCCATGCTAGTACCTTGCCTCTAACACCATGGGCTCTTACCTTACTGAGCAGCCTCCTGTGCGGCACCTTGTCAAAGGCCTTCTGGAAGTCCAAGTAGATAACATCCATTGGCTCTCCTTTGTCTAACCTACTCGTTACCTCCTCAAAGAATTCTAACAGATTTGTCAGGCATGACCTCCTCTTGATGAAACCATGCTGACTTTGCCCGATTTTACCATGCATTTCCAAGTATTCTGAAATCTCATCCTTAAAAATGGACTCTAAAATCTTACCAACGACTGAGGTCAGGCTAATCGGCCTGTAATTTCCTGTCTTTTGCCTCACTGCCTTCTTAAACAGAGGGGTTACATTAGCGATTTTCCAGTCCTCTGGGACCCTCCCTGACTCCAGTGATTCCTGAAAGATCACCACTAATGCCTCCACTATCTCTTCAGCTATCTCCTTCAGAACTCTGGGGTGTAATCCATCTGGTCCAGGTGATTTATCCACCTTCAGACCTTTCAGTTTTCCTAGCACCTTCTCCTTGGTAATGGCTACCATATTCACCTCTGCCCCCCGACTCCCTTGAACTTTGGTGATATTACTCGTGTCTTCCACCATGAGGACTGATGCAAAGTACCTATTCAGTTCCTCCGCCATTTCTTTGTTCCCCACTACTACTTCTCCAGCGTCATTTTCCAGCGGCCCAATGTCCATTTTTGCCTCTCTCTTACCCTTTATATATCTAAAAAAACTCTTGCAATCTTCTTTTATATTACTGGCTAGTTTACCCTCATATTTAATCTTCTCCCTCCTTATTTCTTTTTTAGTTGTCCTCTGTTGGTCTTTGTAGGCTTCCCAATCTCCTGGTTTCCCACTGCTCTTCGCCGCATTGTATGCTTTCTCTTTAACTTTTATGCGGTCCCTGACTTCCCTTGTCAGCCATGGTTGCCTCGTCCTCCCTTTAGTATGCTTCTTCTTCCTAGGGATGAATTTTTGCTGTGTCTCCCAAATTACTCCCAGAAACTACTGCCATTGCTCTTCCACTGTCTTCCCTGCTAGGTTCATCTCTCAATCAATTCTGGCCAGCTCCTCCCTCATGCCTCTGTAGTTGCCTTTATTCAACTGTAATACCGTTGCATCTGATTCCAGCTTTTTCCTGTCAAATTGCAGGGTAAATTCTATCATATTATGGTCACTTCCTCCTAAGGGTTCCTTCACCTTAAGCTCCCTTATCAAATCTGCCTCATTACACATCACTAAATCTAGAATTGCCTGTTCCCTAGTGGGCTCCACCACAAGCTGCTCCAAAAAGCCATCTCATAGACATTCCATAAATTCCTTTTCTTGGGATCCACTACCAACCTGATTTTTCCAGCCTACCTGCATATTGAAATCCCCCATGATCACTGTAACCTTGCCTTTCTCACACGCCTTTTCTATCTCCTGGTGTACGTTGTTGTGCCCCACATCCTGACTGCTGTTCGGAGGCCTGTACATAACTCCCATTATGGTTTTTTTACCTTTGCGGTTCCTCAACTCTACCCACACAGATTCCACATCATCTGACCCTACATCATTTCTTGCTATCGATTTAATTTCATTTCTTACTAACAAAGCAACCCCACCCCCTCTGCTAACCTGCCTATCTTTTCGTTAGGATGTATATCCTTGGATATTTAGCTCCCGGTCCTGATCCCCTTGCAGCCATGTCTCCATGATGCCCACCACATCATACCTGCCAACTTCAATATGCGCCACAAGCTCATTTACCTTATTTCGTATACTGCGTGCATTCAGATGCAACACCTTCAGTCCTGTATTTCCCGTCCCCTTGCTCATTGTCGTCCCTTTATCTGATGTGCTTGAAGTTAGATTCCTAGCCCTTTCCAAACACTCTGTCCTATTTTGTATTCTGGAGACTTTAATAGCCTCTCCTGGGCTCTCCTTTCTTTTCAATTTTTTCATAATTTTCCATGAAATTGAATCCACCCCCCCTCGGCCCCCCACCGCCCCCCCCCCCCCACCCCCCAACCCCCGATGCTAACCTGCTGCTTTGTTTCCCAATAGTCATATTTCTTGGAGTTTTACCCTTCCCTTCCCCCCCACTGTCTAGTTTAAAGTCCTGTTGACCACCCTATTTACCCTTTTCGCGAGAACATTGGTCCCAGATTGGTTCAGGTGGAGATTGTCCCAACGGTACAGATCCCTCCTGTTCCAATACTGATGCTAGTGCCCCATGAAATGGAACCCCTCTTTCCCACACCACTCCTTTAGCCATGTGTTTACTTCCCTTATTCTTGCATCCCTATTCCAATTTGCACGTGGCTCGGGTAGTAATCCGGAGATTATAACACTTGAGGACCTGTTCTTTAATTTAGTTCCTAGTTCCTGATAATCCCCAAACAGGTCCTCTTTCCTAGTCTTACCTATGTTATTTGTCCCGACGTGGACCACAACAACTGGATCCTCCCCCTCCGGTCAGAGATGTCCCTCATCCTTGCACCGGGCAGGCAACATACCATACAGGACTCTCGATCCTGCTTACAAAAGATGCTATCCATTCTCCTAATTATAGAATTCCCTACAACTACCACTTGTCTTTTTGCTCCCCCCTCTTGAATGGTATCCTGTGCCACAGTGCGATGGTCAGCTGGCTCATCCTCCCTACAGCCCTGTTCCTCATCCACACAGGGAGCAAGTACTTCGTACCTGTTGGACAAGGTCAAGAGCTGAGGCTCCTCTGTTCCTGAACACAGGATCCCTCTACCTGCCTCATATCCTGCTGACCCTGACCACTGACCGAACTTGAGGTACTTAATCTACCAGGTGTGACCACCTCCTGAAACAAAGCGTCCAGGTAACTCTCCCCTTCCCGGATGTGCCACAGCATCTGGAGCTCGGACTCCAGCTGATCAATTCTGAGCCGGAGTTCCTACAGCAACCAACAGTTGCTGCAGATGTGGTCACTGCGGCTTGCAATGGGATCTGCCAGCTCCCACATCATACAGCTACTATCATGGTAGTCATTGTCCTCCAGGTGACAGAATGGGACAAACAGAATATGTGCACATACAAACTGAATTATATCAGGAGAAGGCAATAGAGATAATTTTCTGAATTGTCAGTATCATGAAAGATTGAAATGTGCATTAGAAGTTCCTAACTGCACTCTTGGCAGGCAAAGTTCCCAAGTGGGGAGCACAGAGTCAGGAAATTATCCCTAACATCACTTGGAAAGGGTTCACTGGATCAAAGAAAATACCTAAGCCTAACAAAGAAGATAGATATAAAAAGGTAAGGTTCTCTAAGAGGTGCTAAAAGAGGTTAGTGGAATGGTAGCAGATAAATTAAGGGTGTCCTCAATCATTCAAAGGCATATCTTATCACAGTAACCTTCAACTATTTTGCTACTGGGTCACTTCAATCACCTGGAGCTTTCACATCAGACAAGACAGCTATATGTAAAAGGTCACTGACGCACTTTTCTAAAACAGTTAGCGGAGCAGCAAGAATGTTCTACCATATGCTGCTGGGTTCCCCAGACCTTCAATGTGATTAACTGCATTCCAGAACTCCCATGCTGTAAATCATAAAAGCTTCTATTCTCGCCATACGAACTTGATCCCTGACACCCAAAAGCAGGATCTTGCAAGCAAGTGCCTTGTAATTAGATCAACATGGCTCTTTCAACCTCTAATTGTGACATGTGACCTGAGTTTTAGGTGCTGTAGGGGTAAGCTCTAAAGCCATATCACATGACCCTCTTCCACTACCCAAAAGTTCAGCAAAATATTAAATTGAAAACAAATTGATACAACTAGATTATTCACCTCCCAATGCAGATGATGCTCACCAGAAAGCTCTACTGCACAATTGGAGCAAATTGCACATAATTAATTAAATAATGGGCTTTATCAATATCGGGTGGAAAATTTCTCATTATTTACTGACAGAATGGGCTCAATAATTTATTCTCATTTTTCTCTTTCGTAGCTGAGTATTGCCAGCAGTCACTGAAATCATCTAAGAACATTTAATTATTTTGTCTACAACAATCTTTTCATCTAGGAACCGTTCCTTTAAATCGGAAAATTGCACCATTAAGAAAGGTGAGAGAAAAACCAAAGATTTATAGACCAGTTAGCTTAACATCTGCTGTCAGGAAATTGTTAGATCTATAATTGAGGATAGGATGACTTAACACTTTGGAAGTTTGTTGATCAAAGAAAGCCAGCATTAATTTGTAAAGGGTAAATCACGCCACATGAAACTGAATGAAATTTTTTTGAAGAGGTGACAAATGAAATAGATAGGGGAGGGATGTCTATGAATGTTATTTCCATGGACTTCTAGAAGGCATTTGATAAAGATCCTCATTAAAAACTGTTTGCCAAAGCTGAAGCTCATGCATTGAAGACAAAGCAGTTTAGAAAATTGGTTGAACGGCAGGAGACGGAGAGTAGGGATAATGGACAGATACTCCAATTGGCAGGATGTGACTAGTGCTGTCCCGCAAGGATCTGTTTTAGGGCCTCAAATATTCACTGTATTCATTAATAGATGATGAGACAGAAAGCTTCTTTTCCAAAGTTACAGATGATACAAAGATAGAATCATAGAACGGTTACAGCACAGGAGATCATTTGACCCATTGAACTTGTGCCAGGTCATTGCTCGATCAATTCAGTGAGTCCCAATCCCCTTCCATTTCCCCACATCCCTGCAATTTTCTTTGCCCTCAGATGCCTATCCAATTCCCTTTTGAAGCTTCTATTGAATCTACCTCCATCACCCTTTCAGTTAGTGCATTCCAGATTGTAACCATTCACTGTGTAAAAAAGTTTTATTTTCATGTTACTTTTGATTCTTTTTTCAATCCATGTCATCTCTCTTCTCAATCTACTTTGTTTAGAGTTCTTATGATTTTGAATACCTCTATCAAATCTCCTCCACTTTTCCTTCCCTAAGCAGAACTACCCCAGCTTCTCCAACTCATCCACGTAACTAAAGTGCCTCATCCTTGGAACTATTCTGAGAAATATTTTCTGCACCCTTCACATCCTCCTTAAAGTACAACACATAAAATGGGATCCAAACTCCAGTTGAGGTCAATCAATGTTTTTTTCCTAAGGGTTCGTCATAATGTCCTTCCTTTGGTCCTCTATGCCTCTGTTTATTAAGCCCAGAATCCCATATGCCTTTTTAATCACTTTCTCAATCTGCACTATTACCTTCCATAATTTGTGCTCATGTACCCCCAGGTCCCTCTGTTCCTGCACTCTTTTTAAAATTGTACCTTTTATTTTGTTTTGCCTCTCCTCATTCTTCCTATCAAAGTGTGTAACTTTGCATTCCTGTGCATTTAATTTCATTTTTCACTTGTCCACCAACTTGTCTATGTCCTCTTGAAGTCTCTCACTACACTCCTCACAGTTTACAAAACTTCCACATTTTACTACAAATGCCTAATATAAATGGAAGCATAAAATTGCAAACAACTTATACCTATATAGTGCCATTAACGTAATGAGACATCCCAAGGTGCCTCACAGGAGCATCATAAAACAAAGTTTAAAACTAAGCCTCATGGGAGACATTAGGATATATGACCAAAAGTCTGGTCAAAGACGTAGCTTTTAAGGAGTGAGGTAGAGAGGCAGTGAGGTGCCTGGGCCAAGGCAACCAAAGGTGTGGCTACCAATGGTGGAGTGGTTAAAATCAGGGAAGCACAAGAGTCCAGAATTAGAGAAGCACAGATTTCTCAGAGGGTTGTGGGGTTGGAGGAGATGGGGGAAGATAGGTTTGGTTGGGTGGTGGGGGGGGGCGGGCGGTGGTATGGTGTGGACATGAAGGAATTGAAATCAAATTTGAGAATTTTTAAATTGAGGCATTGTTTAACCATGGACCAATGTAAGTCAGCGAGCACAGGAGTGATGGGTAAATGAGGCTTGGTATGAGTTAGGACATGGCAGCAGAGATTTTGATGACCTCAAATTTATGGAGGATAGAATGTGGGGAACCAGCTGGACTGAACTGAAATAGTTAAGTCTGGAGATAACAAAGGCATGGATAAGGGTTTCAGCAGCAGATGAGCTGAAACAGTGACAAGGTCAGGCAATGTTACAGCGGTGGAAATAGGTGATCTTAGCCATAGCACAAATATGAGGTCGGAAGAACATTTCGGGGACAAATATGACACCAAGGTTGCAAACAAACTGCCTTACTCTCAGACTGTTGTCAAGGATAGGGAAGGAGTCGATAGCTAGGAATTGAGGCCATGTTGCATGGGGGAACTCAAGGAATGTCCTCCAGGAAGGGAATGAGAGAAAGTGACCAGTGAGGTTAATGCAAGGAGTCTGGTCTTGAGGACCTAACTGCAATGCCAGAAAATGTTATATGACCTCACACAGGTGGTCAAGGTCAGTAAATGCAACTTCACATGACATCTCCTGCTCAGCACTCCATCAACCGTGTATACTGCTCAATCCACCAAGGCCAATTATTCACCCACTAGCAGATCCTAGCAGTCAGAACACACCCTTAGAATTCAGGTGCTCCACTTCACATACACCTTCCAGTAATGCCAGCCTCATATCCACATCTCGCTGCCTCCACATATCTCTAGCTTTTTGGCAATGACAGGTACATCACCCAAACATAGTGCAACACACTCAGTGACATCCTTCCCGCTCCCTTGCAGGACAAGGTGACCAATAACAGCAGCGAGCTGAGCAAAACTCATTGAATAGGCACATCAGTATCACCCAAGCCTTACTAAGGGGATGGTTCCTCACATCATGGGTTTGAGAATAATGGTATGTTCATGCATTGTGTCCCTTCTCAAATTCTACCTCCCCCTCATCCTGCTATCAGGGATGGTGAAAGTCGCTGATGGTGTGACCATGAACATTTTGCTTTCCACCCCAGCCCCACCCCTCCCCTTCTGATGTTTTTTTTATTCTTTAACAGAATATGGGCATCGCTGGCTGGGCTAGCGTTTATTACCCATCCCTAATTGCCCTCAAGAAGGTGTTGGTGAGCTGCCTTCTTGAACCGCTGCAGTCCATGTGGTGTAGGTGCACCCACAGTGCTGTTACGGATGGGAGTGTCAGGATTTTGACCCAGCGACTGTGAAGGAATGATGAAATAGTTCCAAGTCAGGATGGTGAGAGGCTTGGAGGGGAACTTGCAGGTTGGTGGTGTGCCTATGCATCTACTGCCCTTGTCCTTTGAGCTGGAAGAAATCATGGGTTTGGGAGGTCCCGTTGAAGGAGACTTGGTAGGTTGCTGCAGTGCATCTTGTTGATGGTGCACACTCCTGCCACTATGCGCTGGTGGTGGAGGTAGTGAATGTTTAAGGTGGTGGATGGGGTGCCAATCAAGCAGGCTGCTCTGTCTTGGATGGTGTCAAGCTTCTTGAGTGTTGTGGGAGTTGCACTCATCCAGGCAAGTGTAGAGTATTCCATCACACTCCTGACTTGTGCCTTGTAGATGTTGGACAGGCTTTAGGGAGTCAAGAGGTGAGTTACTCTCGGCAGATGATCCCAGCCCAGCCATGACCTGCTCTTGTCACCACTGTATTTATATGGCTGCTTTCAGATAGCCAGGAACTGCCACCTGTCTAGCGGTAGCAGCCTCAGGAGTTAGCATGAGAGCAACACCACCTGACTGATTGAAGAAAAACTGCCATATGACACTCACAGCCACCAGCTCAGATACTGTGCATGAGTGTAGAGTCGAGTTCTGCATGTGCTAAGTGGGCTGCAGGCTGCAGTCAGTCAGAAGGAAAGGATAGTTCATGTGCCAGCTTAGTGAGGGCGAATTTGCAGAGTTTTACTTTGGGGACTCAGACGAGGACGTCGATGGGGTGGCCTACAGGAGATGCCAATGAGCATGCACCCCAAGATGTCTGATGCCTGCCAGACAGCCACCTGTCATTGTCAAAGAGCATGGAGGAGTCCAGAGTCAACATGGCACAGGGCTTCACACAGAGTTTGAAACCCATCCTTTCCACAGTGGAAGTGGTAACCAACCGTATAAAAGCACTTGTCACCCCCTCTATGAAGCAGCATCTGGAAACTGCTGTCTCAGCTTCCACTACAATATAGGCAGAATCCACTCAATATCTCAGTGCTGCAGTGGAGGTTCAGAGCTACAGATCTGAGTATGATTGCAGGGTCTCGCAGGAGTCCAACAATCTAATAAATGCTGGCCAGCAACGCCCACATCCCCTGAAAGAATAAAAGGAAATGTTACCAGCCTCTGCCTGGAATGATCCACTTGCATATAAGTTTAGCATGACTGTGACCATTTCAGCGGTTAGGAATGCCATCCTGGTCTTGGTATGAGGCTGCAGGTACTTTTCAAGTAGCTGACACAATTCTGTAACCAGCTCCTGTTGAATTTGAGTTGCCTTAGACATTGTTCCTGTGTGAACTGGCAGTATGGGAAATGCTCTCTGAAAACCGGTGGTAGGTAGGCCCTTCTGTGCAGAGCCCTTTTCCTCTTCACTCTGCACAGAGCTCCACTCTCTGTACCTTCTCCTCCATTTGTTGGTTGTGTTGCAATAGCAACTACAATATTCATACCTCTATGGTGTAGACAGGTGACTGAATCCTCTGCCTTCCCTGAATGGATGCACCAACTCACCAGAAGACCTCCAAAATCAAGCCGCAGTGCTTTCACAAACTTTGCTACAACAGAAGTGAGTGAAAAGCACCTCACCTGCAAGCTGGATGACTGACCCTTTAACTAACACCAGTACAGCTGATTGTGATTAGCATTAGACCTGCCCAGTCGAAGTTTTTTTGAAAATGTGCATGCTGGAATGGCTGTACAATGTCACAATCCAACCACTCCTGAATCTTCCGCCACAGGTATGGCATACCTGTGTCAGTGTCCTCCCCAAATGGGGTACCATAAGGGCGGCACTTGAAACCCTGTGCATGGCATTTACAGACATCATGGCTTCAGTAGCCCTGGCAACTTGAGTTGACATACAATGGGCATAATTGGGTACAAATTCTGGATTGACTTTTACAGAAAGCTGGGATTGTTCCCCTCAGAGAAGAGAAGGCTGAGAGGAGATTTGATAGAGGTATGCAAAATCATATGAGAGATCTGGACAGAGTAGATGGGAAGAAACTATTCGCATTGGCAGAAGGGTCAAAAACCAGAGGACACTGATTCAAGTTGAATAAAAAAAGAGCTAATAGCGACCTGAGGAAAATCCTTTTTAAGCAGCAAGTAGTTATGATCTGGAATGCACTGCCTCAGAGCATGGTGGAGGCAGGTTCTATCATAGCTTTCAGAAGGAAATTGGATAATTATCTGAGGGGAAAAAATTTACGAGGCTATGGGGGAAAGGTGGAGGAGTGGGACTAGCTGAGTTGTTCTTGCAGAGAGCCAGCAAGGCCACAACAGGTCGAATGGCCTCCTTCTGTGATGAAACCATTCTATGATTCTATTAGCTGGCCAGTCCATTTTATTACAGCTTGTATCACAGTATAAAATGTGCTGCATTTGAAATTCATGGTAGTTTTGGAGGGTGACAATTTTGGTTTGAACTGATGTATTTTGCACCAAAGTAAATGAGGCATTTACCACAATAAAGACATTAGACATTAACAGAAATATTGTTTAAAATTGTTCTCTTTTCATATCATTGCACTTCACTCCAGAATGCAGCAGACAATAACACGTGATCTGAATCTCTAATAGTGAATGTTGTTCTGACAGCCTCACAATGTTAATGATACTGAAATGTGTCTGTTGCTTAAAGGGAGGAACAACTCAAGATGCTTAGTTAGATTAGTTTTATTGATTAACCTGGTCATGCATTAAATTTTAGAAACTTGGATTGAGTTAACAGAAGCAGACTTATGAAATGACACTGACAATGGCATAAAACAATAAAGTTAATCATAGCACCTGTCTGCTTTTCCCATTTATGATCTTCACCCTTATTATTGAAGTCCTTCAGGGTGTCTCCTACATCCAATCTTCTCACACTAAGCATAACAGAGACCCTCTGTGCTCCAAGTTTGTCACTATCCTCGCTACCTTCTCAAACATATTCAAAAATACGTCTTATCAAACTTGCAGTAATTACCCTCAATTTCTGCTGATCATTACTTGATGTCCTAACCAGCTGCTTCAGGATATCTCACAGATGTGTTACATAAATTAAGTTCCTGCCCAAACAATGGATAGAGAAATTGTAGCTATGGTTAATCATGAAGTATTTATAAAAACACCTTTACTTTGCTCAGGAAAATTCCTCACTACATTTGCTTCACAACAGTAGCAGCAGAGAACCATAGCCTGAGAGTTCCAATATACCAACTAAATCTTCCACCTACCTCTTCAAACATGTGTAATTAAACTAAGAAGATAAGCATTTGTCTTTTTTTAATATGTGCAGGTACAAGTTATCAATAATACAATTACAGATATGTGTACCTTATATTCCTAGCAGCCGAAATGACTCACTTATCCTTGCCAATTCTGGATTAGCCAGGAGGATTAATGAGGAAGAACTGAACACTAGCTAGCTGTTAAATAACTTGAGGCAGTAAACTTTGGATCTCATTCCTAATGTTTTATGCCTTTATTCAGTTTAACTAAGCGGCCTTCTTTTTGCTTCTGTTATTTTTAATTAATGTGATTCTCTACTTGTTAAGTGATAGAGACTACAATCTAAAGCTGCGTGTGTGACACTAGTATCAAACCTCAAAACCCAAACCCATTCCAAACAGAGGTACCTTTGAGCTTGTAGTAACATAAGTCACAGAGTGCACATTTAGATTCAGATCTTTATGGGGGATATTTTCTCCCCGTCGGGGGCAGTTGGACGGGAGTAGGCACGGGCGGGCGCGTAGCCAATTAGTGCCCACAATCAGCTGCACGCTGCCATTTTACGTGGGCAGGCCAATTAAGGCCCGGCCAGCGTGACATGCACCCGGAAGCACTGTGTGCTACCTGTGCGGGGTGGGGGAGGAGGGAGAGTCAGGGCCTGCGCTCTTACGCTTGCATGCAAGCGAAATAGCACAGAAATCTCCCTGAGACACAGAGCTGCCTCAGGGAGATTAGTTTGATTTCTGAAAATTTTAATGAAGAAAAATTTTGAAGCCACGTCCCCTCATGTGACAGTGTCAATGAATTTTATTTAAAATTTTTATTAAAGTTTAAAAACCTTCATGAAACCTCATCCCGCCTGGGCTCTTCACCTGCCTGCCAAACTTAAGGTTAAGGCAGCTCAGTTAATTATCTTAATTGGAATTTAAATGGCCTTAAAATGCCTTTGACAGTACAGCGGGTGCACAGCCAACTCCGCCATCAGCTGAACTGAGGACCTGAATGATGCTGGGTCCCACTCGCCGAACAGGAGATCCTGGCTTATATTTTACAAGGGCAAGATCACAGCCTACCCTTTGTTTGATTGTTGTATTTTCCCCAACAAACTTAATAATGCGGAGCCACTATGGAATAAGAAAACCCCTTTAATACATCACAACTGCACTTGCAGTGCACCTAGTATATTTTAACCTATAATGGACTCTTCCCAATCCATAATCATTTGAGGGGGCTATACATAAATATCCCAGGTGTTACAGTGGTGTAGTGGTTTTGTTACTAGATTAGAGATCTTGGGGCCTGAACTGAATATAGAAAACTGATTTCAAATGACAATTAAAAAATTTTATTCAGGTCAAAATCTAATTTTTATAAAACTGGTATTAATAAAAGGGTTGAATTGCCTGACGCACCTAACTGATTCATTAATGTCCTTTCAGAAAGAAAAATTGCCATCCTTACCAGGTCTAGGCTCCAGATTGTTGGCTCTTAACTTTCCTTTGAAGTGGCCTAGCCAGTTTATTGTGTCAGATATATCAAACTATACTAATCAGATTACGAGAGCACCTTCACCGTATGGACTACAATAGCTTCACCACCGCCTTCTCAGGGCAACTAATGATTGGCAATGGATGCTGGCCTTGCATTCTAAGAATGATACTAAAAGCCTCATCATTCCCAAAGACACAGATGTTTATCATACAACCAGGGCACTGCTTAAAGCCTCCATCCCCTTCACTTGCTTGAGCACAAAAATCATGGCTGACACTCTAGGGCAGTACTGAGGGGGTATTGCACTGTCAGAGGTATCCTTTTTCAAATGAGACATTAAACCAAAGCCCAGTCTGGTGGGCATAAAAGGCCCAATGGCAATATGTCCATGAGCAGGGGAGTTATCCCTGGGGTCCTGGCCAATATTTCTCTCTCAATCAACACCACAAAAACAGATTACCTGATCATTACCACATTACTGTTTGTGGGAGCTTACTATGCACAAATTGACTGCCACATTTGCTGAACTACAACAGTGACTATACTTCAAAGTATTTTATTGGCCTGTAAAGTGCTTTGGGGCAGCCTGAGGTTGTGAATAACACTATATAAATGCAAGTCTTTTTTTAACATTCAGCTTAGAAAGTGTTGACAGAACTGGGGTTGCAAATCATTCTCTCATCTCTTGCTGCTGAGCAAAAGAAAGATAGGTTAGGTTATCAGTTAATGAAATAACTTAATTAGTAGTCGGTAACTAGCTACTGGAGATAATTTTCTTGAATTTTCAGAAGATCTTTAATGAAGTTCCACAGCAGGTTAACATTTGTGAGTGCCTTTACTACTGAGCTAAAGAAGAAGCATTAGAAGAAGAGTCTATCTATGGGCCTATGGAACAAGTGAAATAGCTATACTGAAACCACTGGGCCTGCAGCGTAACAGAATTAGTAATCAAATAGCTGATGATAAAACTACTGCTTGGAATGGTACGTGGTTTAACCATTTTGTCTGTACTGCAATTACTAGGGGCAGTCCCTGATCAGAGGGGGTACAGAACCAATGTGCCAACTCTAATCTCCAATCTGATTTATTACCCGGAGTACTATCAAGCTGGGACTCTTTAAAAAGACATACACTGGGAAATAATTTTTAAAGCAGTCACAAAGGGAATTTTCATTTCTTGTAGTGCAGTTCATGTCCTCCACTTGAGAGTAATTAAGTGACACATTTGAAATTTATAGCTCAATGTAAGGAACAACAGGTAGTCACCCCTGTTCTATCACTAAGTGGCAAAGAGTGGCCTGCGAGCAAAGTACTGCCAAGGATTGCAGACAAAGAGCCAGCGAATAACATCACCCAAAGGAATGATGCAAAATTCTAGAATACCTACAAAATGCAACATTTCTAACATTTGGCATTGAAATAAGACTGAAACGTGAAAGGTAGTCAGCAGATAGGTAGGAATACAACAGTACAGAGAGATATACAAAAATCAAATCTTAGTAAAGGGTAGACATTCATGTTTCCAGATTTTTGACCATGTTTTCATAGAAAACATTTGGATATAAGTTAATTTAAATGTTGGGTTTCCAAAGCCAAATGTATTCATGCAGGATTCAGAAACGCACAGAAATGAAAGTTGATTAAAACCCCAGTGGACCCGGCATGGTACTTTCCACCCACAAAGGTTGAAAAGCAGTAAGGATATTTTTAAAACTCATCCAGGTAGTCAACAAATACATCACATTCGCTGCATTGGACAATTCTCTGATTTCAGGTGCTTTGCAGCGGTTAAATGGCATAGCTCTCCCCTCAGATTGTGAACATAGGGAGATATAAACAGACACCAGTGCTGACCAACAGTCATGTTTATAAACAGGAGTTGCTTTTGTCTGATTCAGACTGTTAGAATGCAAGAGAGCAGTTGGAAGTAATTCTCTTTTAAGTCAGACAATGATGTGGGAGAATCAATACAGGTTCATTATTGTGTATTAAGGCGTGAAGACAAGTTGTACAGATTGAATTATGCAAATTCAATCATAACTGTAGCTCTGTATGTTTATTTTCTGTGCAGCAAACCAGCTGTGACGAACGTTTAGTTCATGGTTCATGTTAGTATTTCAGAAGTAATTTTTAGTTCTGGGAAGACTAAAGTTTAACTGTAGAAAATGGGATAAATGAAACCAAAGCTGCGTAAAAGGTTGGGGCCATGTTAATTTAAAAGGAAGATAAGATCCTAAAACAGCAGGTGGGCTTACTTACTCGGAGAACTGGAGACGTGGGTGGGGATTTTCTTGCCCTGTCATGGCGGGACCCACCGCGGGAGATGTAGCGGCCCAGCCAACAGTCCATTGACTTTTGGGGGGCAGGACAATCCCAGCAGCGGGCAGGGCCAGAAAATCCCATCCGTGGTGTCGACGCTGCTTGCAAAGAAGTGCTGTCTAGAGAGACGTTTTGTTTCGGGAGCCGGAGCCAAATTAGTTTCAATGCATTCAGTGAACCCTGAAAGGCCAAGTCATCATGGAAATAAGTGGATCTTAAAAAGGCTCTCTGGTTTCAATTTATCTGAGTGTGGTGCAGCAGGGGGAGGAGTTATACTGGAAGGACAAAGCAAAATACTGTGGATGCTGGAAATCTGAAACAAAAACAAAAATAGCTGGACAAACTCAGCAGGTCAGACAGCATCTGTGGAGAGGAACACAGTTAACTTTTCGAGTCCGTATGACTCTTCATCAGAGCTAAGGAGAAACAGAAATGAGGTGAAATATAAGCTGCCACTTGTTTGTCCTTCTTGCTATCCTTAATGTCCCCATTAGCACATTCCTTAAATAATATCACCACCGTCAACACCCCTTTGTCCTTTTGTCTACGACATCTTTGGCAATCTCTTCTTTGCCCCCACCTATCACTGGCCCTCCAGTGGGTTAGCAAGCCCCAGACAGTTTGGACTCAGGGGAGCCCTGGGAGCTACTCTGTGCAGTTTGGTCTCAGGAGAAGGCCTGAGGAGCTGAGAAGGTGGTGGAAGATGACTGCTTCCATGTTAGAGAAGGTTATGGCTTAGAAGAAGCCTTGGGAGTATTTAATAGTTTGGTGTAGCTGGGAGACTAGAGTTCAGAGGAACCCGGGGGCAGTGCCTGCTAAGTAAGGCTGGTGATCTGTAAAAGAGTTGGAAGTTTACATGTAATTAGAGGCAGGATTGCAGCTTTGTGAATCCCATGGAATGCGGTCTCTTGAAGAGAGATTGAACCATTGGGAAGTGAGCAGTCGCTGAGGTAATGTGAGTCAGAGTAACTTTCAAGGGAAGTCAGAGGCTAGATCTTCAAAAGTGAAGAGTTGAAATCCCTCATGAGGGAAATAGAATTTGAAAAAGATTTTATGACTCTCAGTGGTCACTGACATCTGGGTGCATTGTTGAGAAATCCATGGGATCTGTCTTGGTCGCACCTGCCATTTAATGTGCTGTGTGATGTGTTCTACCACAGTTTGCTTGGCAATTCATATTTACCTCATATTAATTCTGAATGTTAGAGTACAAGATAGATATTGGAATTTTTTTAATTGCCTGACTTTTAAAGGAAAATTTATCTTGTTTGTTTAAAAGCGTGGAATCTTGTGACTTTCTTCTTCTAGTGGGTAACTGTGAATTCAAATTTTGTCTACTTTAAACAAAATTTACTGGTCATTAACCAGATTGTAACACAGCTTGTTGATCCATATTTGTTACCCTACCAACTGATCTGTCAGTTTGAAAAGATTGGTGAAGCACAGAGAAGTTCATGGGTAACAGAGAAATTTTCAGTTGAGATCACAAGGGGGTATTATTGTAATATCCATGTGTTACAAAAATCCAAGTACATTATTTTTTGATAGTTCAATCCAGGACATGCCTTCAATGTCCCTAAATTTAAAACATTTGTGCCTGCCTACCAGGCTGACATGCTGTACCAATGGAACAATGGAATAGCCTCAGCTTGTCACAGACTTTTGGGAGAAAAAGAAAAACAAATCTACAACAAGGTATATATACATGAAGGAATGAAAAATAAAATGGCAGCTTGGAAAAATAATGCAGCAGGAATATCAGAAACATAAGGCAGAATTTTGCCCTTGGTGGGCGGGTGGGCCCCACCGGCTTGGTGGCGGGTGGACAGCCAACCCCCGCCACCGAAACGGGGCCTGCCGCCATTTTGAGTGGGCGGGCCAATTAAAGTCTGCGCAGTGGCCTACCTGACAGGAAGCACTATGTGCTCCCTGTGGGGGGTGGACGAGGGATTCCCCATATGTCAAAGTGCACTCTTTCGCGAAAGAGCGCACTGCTCACTGAGGCAAAGTCCTGACTCAGAGAGATTCATGAGAGATAAGTAAGTCTAAAAATAGATAAACATTAAAATTATTAACATGTCCCCCTTATGTGACAATGTCGCATGAGATGGGACATGTTAATAATAAACACACAAAATTTATTACACTTTTTAAAAATGGACATGTAACTTCATCCCGCCAGTGCATGAAGTTTCATTAATAACCTGGAGCCCGCTGGGGCTCCTGGCCTGCCCGCCAGCCTTAAGCTTGGATGGGCAGGTCTTTAATTATCTTATTAGCTTGTCAATGGCCTCAATTGGCCATTGACAGGTCGGCGGGCAGACAGCTAATTTCGTTGTCCGCCCATTTTCCTAAAAGCTTAAATGGACTGGGATGACGTTGGGGATTCCTCCCAAAGTCGGCCCGCGTCAATTTTCCCCTCGGCGAGCTGGCCCTGCCCCCAAATCACCGAGGGGAAAATCCTGGCCGTAGTCAATCCCAGAGAATGGAACCGAGAAGAGTCATATGGACTCGAAATGTTAACTCTGTCATTCTCTCCACAGATGCTGTCAGACCTGCTGAGTTTTTCCAGCAATTTTTGTTTTTGTTTCCGATTTCCAGCATTCGCAGTATTTTGCTTTTATAATACAAACGGGTATAGTCACAGGAAAGGAAATGGAAATGGTATTGTTCCACAAATCAGGGATACTTACCAGGGTTAAAAATTGCAAGTGTCATAACCTCTGCACCTCTCCCCCCTTCATCCTTGGGTTTGCTGAGTCTGTTCTAGGATGGCAGCCAGTTGTAAAGATTCTGCTTTTCCATTTACATCTCCTTTGGACTCACCTTCTGTTACTTGTGCCATTATCACCCCATTTTGTCTTGTTCCATCAGATCATTTAATCTCTTCTGTCTTCCACCTAATCACAAACCTTTTTTGCTCCATCCACCCCTTTCCCCTTTCCCTATATTTGCTTTAAACCTATCATATCTCTATTTTTTTTCCAGTTTTGATGAAAGCTTATCAACCTGAAACATTGGGCTTAATATTTAGGCCCCGCTGGGACTGGGTTTGGGGGCAGGCAGGTGCTAAAGTGCCCCGCCAGCCTGCGTGCCATTTCCCTGGCTCCATCCTGCTGCTGGGCCACATTCATGGGGGCAGGACACAGGGCAACTGGGCTACGTTTATTGGTGGTAAGACTTTACATGTTCCATGCTGCATCGTCAATGCAAGTGCTCGCACAGGCACCTCAAAGTAAGTTGTTTACCATGTTGTTCATCCTGGGTCAGAGGGGCCAGGTCAAAACATTCCTGAATAAAATGATCCCTGACATCGATGACATTCTGATAGAACCTTGGAACGCTGCACCCAGCCTGGCCACATCCCTGTGCAGCCCCTGCACCTATGTGCTCTGCAACTTCCTCCTCCTCTCCCACATCCCACTCCTTCTACTCTTCCTCCGATGAGCTCCAGGCCCTCACCATCTTCAAGTTCTACACCTCTCAGGAGAGCATAACAGACCACCATAATAACTGAGACCCTTATAGGAGTCACCCAACAGCTCCAGGCACCAGAAACACATCTTCAGGAGCCCAATTGCCTGCTCAATGGCAGCCCCAGTGAGCAGATGGCTTTGGTTATATTTCCACTGTGCTGTTGTCTGGGGGTCTCACAGAGGGGTAAGTAGCCATCCCTTCAAAAGATATTCTTCATCTTCTAGGATCTGCACATGGACCTTGGAGGTCAGAGTGAAGATCTGCAAGAGCCTGGATTGACTGAGAATGAAGGAATCATCACAGTTGCCAAGAAAGTGAGTGCACAAATGAAGGAAGCTCTTGTCATGGCTACATATGAGTTGAACATTGAACATCACCCTTCCTGGTGATGAATCTCACTGGCAGTCGGTGTCTTGAAGGCCACATGGGTGCAATTGATGATGCTCTGCACCTGGGGAAGTCTAGCGATGGCAATGAAATCCACTGCCCTCTGTGCCTGAGGTTGTCTTTCATGAACTGAAAGTACTGTCCAACTCTGGCAAACAGGGAATCAATGACCAGTGAAATGCAATAAGGTACTGCCATTTACAGGATACCAGCTAGGTCTGTAGCTGATCCTTGGAAGGAACCAATAAAGGAGTTCAAGGCCACAGTGACTTTGACAGCTACTGGCAGGACATGGCGAGCAGTGCTGTGAGGTGCAAGGTCTTCAGCAACAAGGGCAAAGGTCTTTGTGACTGTTGTGGAGCATCCAAATGACACTCGATACAGAGTTGACTGTAGTTAATGCAGCAGCTCTTTATTTAGTACAAGTGTGCACACATGGGAAAAGCTCTTTCAGAATGCTTTAAAAGACAATTCAAAGTTACACAGTTCCTGTCGGTTACACATACCATCTCTGGGATAACTCATCATTAACTCACATTGTTCTTATATTGTACATCTAATTGTTACATCTTTAATTACAAATGAGTTTACAACATAAACATGGAATGGCCTGTTTAGTACCTCTGCAGTTATAGAGGAATTTGTAAAACAATCACGGAATGACCTGACCTTTAGCACAGATGGTGTTCACAGTTCATTCTAAACATAAACTTTGCTTATCTATCCTGATATTTTGCTGCTGTGCCAAGCCATCTGCATATCTTGACCCTGAGGTCATGTTATCAATTTATTACAGGATAACTCTTAGGCCATTCTTCAACTTCCTGGCCTTGCCAGAAGGTCATATTTATTCTAGCAATTTTTTAAACTGCAAACACTTTTAAAACTTATATCTGCAACTTAGCCAAGCCTGGGTTATCCCATGATGTATCCTCTTCAGTGACCATCTGCCAGTAGGGTCACAGTTTCCTGCAGCACTGGGTCTCGGTTATCTCCAGGTAGCTCCGCCTTCAGTGCTAGGCTCTATACTGAGGAAATGGCCTCTATATGCTTTGCGCCTCTTGTCCCTTTCCCCTGCTGTCCTGATGCCTGGGCTCTGCCCTTCCTTTGGAAGTGTTGATCCTCATAGCCATTGGGCCCAAGATCTGAGAGCTGGGCCTCCATTTGCAGCTGCTGCCTTCCTTGTCGTCTGATGCCTGCCTAATTGTCCTTGGCAGCTTTGCCCTTGCCCTTAAACTCTTATGTTGCCAGGACAGTGTGACCCCCTGCACTACTCGATCCCTTACTACACACTTTCCCCGTCACCTGCACTGCATCAAGTGCACTTGTTTGTCAATAGCTGTGGCCTTCTCTGCATCACTCACCCTTTTATGGGGCCCAGGTAGATCCCGGGGCAGCCATGACTGGGTGCCCAATGTTAAACCACCTCCCTTCATCTGGTTTGTCCTAGACTGTACATGCAGCCCATGCACCACCACAGAAATCTCAACATCCCCTATTCATTAGCTCTTAATAAGATCCTTAATCATCCTACTTGGCCTTATCAGGGATCAGGAAGGATCAAGAACCACCCTCCAGCCACCCCACTGGACATGGCTAGCACTGGAACCTTCCATGCTGACCAGCACCAATACTTTTCACCCCGGTGGAACCTGAAATCCAGTCCTTGGTGTGTGCTAGAGGCAACCAGGTCGGGTTCAGAAGACAGAGTGTTTGCTCCATGAAGAAATCAGTAAAATGTGCAAAAGGTAAGTTTATTTTAATTAAGGTTAATTTGTTATTCAACCTACCTCACAGTCCACCACCCAGGCTGCAAAAAGATTCTGCCCAACACTTTAGGTCGATGACCTTTCATCAGAACTGGGAAAAGTTAGAAATGTAATAGAGTTTCAGCAAATGAAAGGGGTGGAGGATGGAAAATGAGCAAAAGGGAAGGTCTGCAATAGGACGGAAGACAGGAGAGATTAAATGACAATAGAACTGTTGCAAGGCCAAAGGAAGTAGTAATGGGACAAGTAAATAAACAAAGGCCTGAATCTTCTGGTCGGTGTGCGGGAGCGTGCCCTGCTCGCCGACGCGTAAAATGACGCATGGTGACATTGGGTGTGTGACCTGACATCACCGCGCGTCATTTAGATCTTCAGTTCGGCGGGCGTGTCACTGCCACATGAGGGGACATGTCTGAATGGTTTTTTTTCTTTATTTTAAATAATAATCAAAGTAATCTCCCTGAGACAGCTCCGTTCCTCAGGGAGATTTCTGTGCTCTTTCACATGCATGCACGAAAGCGTGCAGGCCCCGACTCTCCCTCCTCCCCCTGCCCGAACAGGGAGCACTCAGCGCTTCCAGGCGCGTGTCATGCTGGGCGGGCCTTAATTGGCCTGCCCACGTAAAATGGAGGCCACAGCCGATCGTGGGTGGCGATCAGCTGAGCGCCCGCCTGCGCCCGCTCCCACTTGGCACCCCTGACAGGGAGAAAATTCTCCCCAAAAGATTTGTCGAGAGGAGGTGTGAATGGCAGAATGATGAACCTTTATCCTGATTCTTTTATTCCCCTGTGCTCTTTAGATGAATATTAATAACATTCCATGCAATATTTTCACTTCCCCCATTATAAATCTTAAGTTAATTGCTCTACAATTTGCAAGTGTACGTCCCACTGTTTTTTGGAAATATTAGGCTATTTGTTATTGTGTGCTTCTCAGATATAGTCTATAAACTTGCTAAAATATTAACCACCCATCTCTTACTTACCACACATGGACCTTGGAAATATTTAATTCCTTAAGTTCCCTTATAACAGGTTCTCTTTAGTTTTATCTACTTGTGTTCTAGATTTTTGCAAAGTAATTGCATCCAGCATTTGGTCATAATTCAGGAAGGCTAATTTTACATAGAGTTTACAGCACAAAAAGAAGCCGTTTACCAATGATTATGCTCCAAATGAGTCTCGCCCCATTCTGTTTACTTCATCACACCACATCATCATATTATTCTAGTCCTTTCTCCCTCTTGTACTTATCTGAAAGAATAAGAGTTCTGACAAAAATAATGTGAAATATCTATTTATCAAAACTACCATTTCTTTATCTTCAACCTCCCCTTTGAAGAGCCATTTACTAGGAAAACACCATAAAGATTGGTTTTATATCTAGTCTTAAATTCAAACAATACTGTTACAAATACAAGGTTTTATAAAATTGTTACGTTTTGGGACTTTGTTTTAATTTAGGGTAGAACGGAGGATTGAAGGGGATTGTTTGACCCATTCCAAATTTTTCTGACAGCAAACCTGGGTGGTTTGATTGTAAAAGATTCAAGGGGGCCCAGGTCATTTTACTCAGAAGAAGGTACAAGGCGTTTCTGTTTACACAATGGCAGAAGCAACTGTGCTGGCATTGGATTGTTAGTCTTCAAGTCCCAGTGGGCGTTGGAATGTCAGGTTGAAAATGGTGCTTAAACTGTTCACTTAATTCCAAGATAGATTAGATTCGGGGTCTCAAGGATAGCTAATCCGAAATTCTACCTGGATACAAGGCCCATGTCATTCACATTGCTGTAGAGACAGGCTTTGTGAGGAGATGGTGTGTAGGAAGCCATTGACGGATTGGATTACAAGGTTCTCCTCAAAGATATCCCTGAGTTTCACAGGCACAGCAATCTGCCAGGATCAACAAGAGAGAGGGAGCAGATAAAGTCAGCAAGTCTACAGTTCACTGTGTGGAATGTGGGTAGGAGCTCGCGCTTGGATTGAAAAGACCAAATGCATTGGGATTTAAGATGGCGCTGGAAGATCTGCTTGGGTTGAGCAAGAGGATGGATCTCCCAGAAAAACCTCACCATGAAAGACTAGGCTAGGAAAGGAAAAGAACAGAAATAAACACTTGGCAGTTAATCACTTTGGACTGGTTCCGGGAGAACTAAATGTCTACTTAAGGAACAGTGTAAAATGTAACTGTGGAGAGGAAGCATTTTGGTCATTTTAAATGTTAAAAGGGTAAAGTTCTGTTCTGTAGTTTAAACTGCAAAATAGCATTTAGTCAATGTTGCTTCTAGTCTGTTTGTTACAATAAAAGTTGTTGTGTGATCCTTTAAGTTGTTCCCTGGAAATTAAAACAAGAGAAAGACAATTCAGCTGAGTTCCTGGCTGAGACATTTTTCTGATCTGGACAGGAAAAAACCTACAGCCATGAAAGAAAACAGAGATTGTAACAAATACAAGTTGCCCCTTTACCACTCTAGACATTTATTTTCGCTGCCCTCGATTTAAATTTGTAAGATTCCTGGTCCTCGCAATTTTTATTTCTTTGAGTTTTCAAGAGATCTTTTTGACCTTTAGGCTAATTTTGACCTCCTTACTTGGCCACCGACTACCTGAATTTCTCTTTTCATTTCTCATAAGAATATGTTTTCTTTCAGCATTTTTAAAATGGTTTTTAAATGCACTTGTGTGATATTGTCAGCCTTTCAGAGGACAATGGTGACAGATGGACGGTGGAGGCAAATGACCCAAGGGGTGCACAATAACAAGATTACATGGCTACAAAGGACATGTGTAATGCCATCATCCATAATCATCTTCTATGAGAGTCATTGGGCACAACTGTCACATGCTTACAGACAGCGAGTTGTGATGGGAACACAGATGCTGAGGGATTTATTCTTAATGGGCATATGTAGCCTTGATAAAGTAAGATTGGTCACAGAAAAGTTGTTTTAAAATATGGCTAAAGGACATGAAGGGTGCCAAAGAACTTCACTGGTGCTTTATTGAATCAGTTAATGCTAGAGATAGGGATGATTACAGAATGGACCCTCTACCTACCCATACCTACCATTTGCAGCCAACTTTCATCTCATGCAATGTAATTTAGATCACAGTTGTGATGAATCCAAAATATTACAAGAAAAATGACAGGTCTATAGATACAGCAAAGAAAGTAAACATATATGTCTTTCACAACTGAAAAAAAGAGCATGTGAGAAAATATACATGTCATAACAGCAAACTAATATCACATCACAGGTTATAACCATTTGAATTTAGAAGCATCAATTTGTGTTTCACTAATGTACTACAATTCTTTGAAAGAGTAACTAAATTGTCTCATAAGGACAGTCCAGCACAGATGATCAACATGGATTTCAGATGATGTTTCCTATCATTCTAGGACCTGAACTTTTCATAGCAGATTAAAGCACACGGAGTTAAGGGAAATTATCGATTTGGATTGAAAACTGGGTTAAAAGGAAAAGGGTGATAACAAACAGGAAAAGCTCTAATTAAGGACAGCGAGTAGTCAACGTCCACAGATGTTTGTTCTGGAGAGTACTTATGCACAATAATGAAATTTGCCAATAACACAAAGGTACATGACCAGGTAGCAAGCATGAGGGGAATTTTTAGAATACAAAAGGTCAGCCCTACTAGTTAGAAGTACTTGGATCTTAATGAATAAAATTGTAAATTCATGCACTAGAAAAGAAGATATTAAAGGTGTAAACAATTAAGTAATATATTGTGACAGAAGTGAAAATTGAAAATATTTGTATTGTTGATCATTCGCTTCCTGGGTTATAGGGCTAATTCTCACATTGTAAATTGTATTTAGCAACAAAGCCATCGAGCAACTAATGATTAATTTCCTTAAAGGGGATTAAAAAAAAACAGCAAGATTGAGAGTCAGAAGGAGGAATAACAACTAAGATAAAACCACCAAAAACAAATTACCTCATCATTTAGATGGCATATGGCTGCATACTGTGAATATCACTGTACTTGTAATTCAGAGGCTCAGGTAATGTGGGTTCAAATCCCACCATGGCAGTTAGTGAAATTACAATTCAATTAATAAATCTGGAATCATAAAAAAGCTAGTTTCAGTAATGTTGACCATTAAATATGATGGATTTTTGTAAAATCTCATCTGGTTCACTAAGGTCCTTTAGGGAAGGAAATCTTTCATCCTCACCTGGTCTGACCTACATGTGACTCCAGACCCACAGCAATGCGGTTGCCTCTTACAAGCCCTCTGAAATGGCCTAGCAAGCCACTCAGTTCCAGGGAAATTAGGGATGGGTAACAAATGCTGGTCTTGCCAGTGAAGCCCACATCCCATAAAAGAATAAAGAAAAAATCTCATTGTTCTTTGAAAAACCTTTAACGTATACAAATTGATTTTCAGATTTGCCTACGTAACATTGGCAACTACATTTCAATAGCA
This sequence comes from Carcharodon carcharias, assembly GCF_017639515.1. Classification (NCBI taxonomy): domain Eukaryota; kingdom Metazoa; phylum Chordata; class Chondrichthyes; order Lamniformes; family Lamnidae; genus Carcharodon; species Carcharodon carcharias. The sequence goes on along the minus strand of NC_054479.1, from coordinate 107,757,719 downwards.
ATATGCTGATAGAAAAGTACTTTGGGATGTTTTGAAAACATGAAAAGCGCTGAGATGAATTTCCCCCCACTGAGGAAAGCTAAACAAATGAAAGTCATTGCTGTAATATTGCACTGCGCAATTTCACTGTTCTTGTGTTTAGTTGGGAAACCTGGACCTGACCACTTGTTTATTCTGTTTCTGCCTGAAGATGCATGATGCTGCCTTTCAGTCACCCAGATTTCATCACTCCCAATACTGCAAAGCAACCAATAAGGAGTTGACTTGTCTGCTCTTCAATTACAATTCTATTCAGGTCAGTGTAATTAAGTCTGATTGAAACAATATCTCCCATTGATAACCTTACAGACTTCTGGAGCATGGATGAAGTTTTGATGTTGACTTGTTCTTAATAATAACAACTTTCCCTTTATTTTATTAAAGGATTTAGTTTATTTGTTTGGTCAATTTCTCCCAAGCTCTCTGGGCAGTCAAACACAAAGGCTGGGATTTTCTGGCCCTGGCACAGTGAGTCCCACTGTGCTGGATGCGGCGAGCCAGCCAAAGGTCCATTGACTTCAACGGGACCGGAAGATCCCACCTGCGGGCAGGGCCGGAAAATCCTGCCCAAAGTTTAACTCGTGTGTATTCAAACATCCAACAACTTTATTTGAAAAGGCCACAGGATTTCCTGTCTTAATGCTATCGAAATCTGGCTCTGACGTCTTGTGGCTCAAGTTGTCGGGTGAGGGCCTCACTGGTGATGATGAACTCATAAATGGCCCTGTCATCCAGTTGTGAGTTGATGTTTATGTCACGTTTAAAACTATTTTCCATAAAGTCAATCAAACATAATCAATATATAAAGGTAGATATCATGAATTTGTCTCCCAAATAGAAAATCCTGCGGAGTCTACTGGTCTCCCAATCCCATTTTCTCCATAGGAAGCTTTTCAGGTTGGAGGGAAGAGCATACTGCGGAGTAACTCTGCCCCATCCCTCCCATGCTCATCAGTATTCAGGCCACTTCCCCTTTGATATATATTACTGGCCTGGACTTGGAAATATATGGCATTGTTTTAAAGTTTGCACATGACACAAAACTTGGAGAACAGTGAGAAGGATAGGAGCAATCTTCGGGGCAGGATTTTCCAGTCAAATTGCGGAGGTGGGCTCGACATGCCAACATGTAGAATGACGCGTGATGTTTCATTCGGTGGGCGCGCGCGGAGTCGGCCACACACCCGCCAATATGTAAACGACCTATTATGACCATTAAGTAAATGACTAAGGTAATTGTTAACATTGCCCATCCAACCTTAAGGTTGGCGGGTAGGCAAAAAGGCCAAGCAGCCTTCACGAGCGGGATGAGGTTTCCTAAAGCTTTTATTAATTAAATTAAAAAATGTTCCTAAATATAAAAACATGTCCCATCTCATGTGACACAGTCACATGAGGGGACATGTTTAATTACATTTTTAAACCATTTATTTAATAATTTCAATAATGATTCAATCTCCCTGAGGCAGCTCCGTGCCACAGGGAGATTGAAGCGCTCTTTCGTGCCTATGGGCGAAAGAGCACTGGCCTTGACTCTATCTCCTCCCCCCACCCTGCCCGTACAGGTAGTGCTCAGCGCTCTGGCTTGCGTCTTAAACTGGGCAGGGCTTAATTGGCCCGCCCGCATAAAATGGTGGCACGGAGTCGATCACGGGTGGCAATCGGCTCCGCAACCACCCTCGCCCACTCCCACTGAGCTGGCTTGCTGCCTGAAAAATTCAGGCCCAGGAGACAGTAAACAGAGTGGTGTAATTGCCAGGCACATGGGAGATTAAATTTAATAAAGGGAAGTGTGAAGTGATGCGCTTTAAAAGGAAGAATAAGGAGAGGCAATATAAACTAAATGATACAATTTTAAGGGAAGTGCTGAAACAGAGAAAATTGTGGTTCACATACACAAATCATTGATGGTGGCAGGACAACTCAATATGTGTGGTAAAATGCATACAGGATCCTGTAATGGAGGCATAGAGTACAAGAGCAAGGAAGTTTTTGCAAACCTTTATAAATCACGAGTTGGCCTCAACAAGGGTATTGTATCCAATTCCAATTCCACTCTTTAGGAAAGATGTGAAGACCTTGGAAAGGATGCAGAGGTGATTTACCAGAATGGTACAAGGAGATGAGGAATTTAATTTATGTGGTGAGATTAGAAAAACTGGAATTGTTTTCCTTACAGCAGAGAAATTTAAGGAAAGATTTGATAGTGGTGTTCAAATTGACAGAGTAGAATAGAGAAACCATTACCATCAGCAGGAGGATCAGTGACTAGAGGACACAGCTTTAAGATAATTGGCAACATTTCCAGAGGGGGTTATGAAGATAATTTTTTTGAAACAGTGAATTGTTATTATCTGGAATATATTGCCAGCAAGGATGATGGAAGCAGATTTAATTATTTCAAAAGGAATTTGATATATATACTTCAAAAGGAGAAATTTTCAGAGCTATGGGGAAAGAGCAGGGGAGTGGGACTAATTGGATAGCTCTTCATCCAGGCAGCACAGACACAATGGACTGAATGTCCTCCCTCTAAACTGTATGATTCTGATTCTACAGACTGACTTCAGTTAAACATTGGCTGTAATTTCTCATGTAGATTTTTTTTTTAATTTAATCCTAAAGCTGAGTTTGAAATGAATCATTCAAATGCAATAATGCTAATGGAAAGAGGTTAACTGAGAACTATATCTGCTTAATATGAGTTGAGTGAAGCCAATTAAGACCAATGGCTATTTATGTTCAAATGTTCTCGCTTGGTTTGCATATTTCATATATATTTCTTTCTCTAAGGTTTTACTGCAGGTCTAGAGTTAATGTTTTAAATAAGACAAATGAAATATGATCAAATTCAGTGATATGGAAAAAAGAATGCAACTGGCTAAATTAAGAGAATCATTGCACATTGTCCCCATTCTGGCACAGTTCTACTTAATTACATTATGCATAATGAAAGTGGTCATAGATATGACAGCAAAGCACTCAGATTGCAGACTAAATTAGATGTTGGTGTAATTCATTCCATATTTGTTGAAATATGCTAATAGTTTTTTGATATAATTTTTCACGTCAAAGTGCATTCAGCCTGAAAATAATGACTTTAAAGCTCTGACTCATATGTCATTGCTGTGAACGTGTTGATGCCTGTATCAAGGGTATGTACTGCACAGCTCAGGCCTTGCTGAAAAGCTGCCTTCGTCAAAGCAAATTGAATAGGTGTAACAGCGAATGATTATAATTGATTATTAGAAATCCATAGGGAAATTGTGATTTTGGATTTTGTACTTTACCTTCTTCTTTCATTTTCTTATTGGTGTTTATTATTTTCTACATGCTCTTCAATCTAAATAAAGATCTGCCATATGATTTCAGGCGTACACTAAAAAATTCACAAAATTACAGTTGCACCGGAGGTAAAATCTTCCGGAAAGGCAGAATAATCTGATATAAGCCTTCACAATGATCTACAAAATTAATACCAAATAATTAATTAAGCAGACAGCAGTCACAGCTCCATGTTTTTTCAGACTGAAAATAGCAATTGGGTAGAATTTCAAACTTCTTATAATAACTGTATAATTTATTCCAGTTTTACCAATAGGAACAAAAGATCCATTTAAAAACATAAACAAAACTTCATCAAATTACAATATCATATCATCCACACCCAAGCACCAACCTCTTATCCTTGCATAGCACAATATATATTTTTTTAAAGGCATATATCTTTTATTGTCAGGGATAACTGACAGAAGCTAAAGTGTCATCTAACACACAACTTATATCACTTGCATAACATTATACAAGTGGCATCACAGGCTGGGAGAAACTTCTAACTTCAGCAGGGATATGAAATATGAGGTAGAGGATCAACATCTGGACTTCTTTCCTTTACCACCCACTTTAAGCCCTCAACCACATTGAATGTACAGCATCAACGTTCCATTGTGGCTGGAGTTGAGCAAGCTAGTCAAACTTTTCCTGAAACAATGAAGAAATGGAACAGATACACGCAACAGGAAGAAAGAGTAACAGACAACAAGAATACAAAATGCAAGTCGAGAGCTTAGTTTTAAATTCACCGGCTCCACGTGTGACAAGAAACATTTTGTATTCCCCAGCTGTGTGACTATACGGATCAGAATTGAGAGCGCGATGATAAACATTTAAAAAGGAGCTCAATATACATTCGGTTGGGAACAAAGTCAGTGGTTAAGAGATAATACCAAGATGATCAAATACTTCATGTACCCATTTTATGGGGCTAGGGAATGGTGTTATGCAAGGGAGGGACCAGGATGGTTGAACTTTGTGGAGATCTGGCTAATTTATCTTCAAGGATCAGGGAGATTTTATGCAAGAACATCTCCTAGCAGATTAAATGTGTACGATAGAGTTCATGATGCAGTTGATGGGCTGAATTCCTATTCTTAGCCCATATTTCACATGCTCTAAGATGGCTTCAAGGAATAAAAAATGTGGGAGAAGAAATAAATATGCAACAAAGCACGTACATTTTTTCTATGGTTCTAAGCAGGGCAGATATAAGAAAGCAAATGTTTACTATTCAAAAGAAAAAACACAAAGGTATCTTTTCCTAAAGCAATATAAAATGAAGGATTTAAAATTATTCATCAATTATTTATATTCCATAAAACAGAAGTTTCTGTTCTGTCATTCTGAACCATTTCAAGTATAAATGATCCAGGCCGTTTGTGGACATATGAATCTCTGTCAATCACAGATGGCACACAATGTTCTTCCTAAAGTATACAACAAACACACTTCCTATAACCTAATGTTCACCTTTATCTTTGATGTTTAGCTATGACACTGTGTTAGTGTTTGTAACTGGGGCCTCCATAAACCCTAAGAAGCAAGAAACATGCCCCCAGTCAGCAGTGTATATACCCAGTTTCCATTTTTACACTAGCCAACTTCAAAGCTGTGCACATGCTCCATCCTGGAAAGGAAGGACATGTCATTAACTTATCTAAATCAGGTTTTTAAGTGTCTGATTTCAAAGTAACTGCTGCCAGACGGGCCTCCCAGGTTCTGGAAACCCAACAATGAAAGGGAGGTGAGAATTGCCATCTCCAAAAGGTAAATGTCTTGTTCAGAATTCTGTGAATCAGCAGCAGCAGGAGGAGAGCTCCTTATGCTGGCCTCTCGAGAACGATTCAGTTTCCCTTGTGCCAACTGCAGCCTCTCCCTTTCCCACTCCAAACCACGATTTGCTGCACCCTACCTCATGATTACAACTCTCTTCTTCATTCCCCACCCATCATGCTCTGATCTAAAGCTGCTTCCCTTCCAATTGTTGGGAAGATCCCCAAAGGAACCCCACCCATGTGGTCTCCTGATGCTGGTTTACCAGCCAGGCAGTCAGCCAGCCTGTAAATTTGGCCAGTTGCTGGGCAAGAAGTAGAAGAAAACAATTATAAACAAGGTTGTGTTGTTAAATTCAGCAGGGCTTCCATGTCCTCTGCTATGCCAGTTTTACCATGTGCTCACTGCACCTCCCCTCTCACTGTAAATGTCGGGACCAACATTTCATTCACTAAGTACTCAGTAAAGTTATTGCTTCATAAAACACACATATATCCATACAAAGGCAAAATACTGTGAATGCTGGAAACCTGAAATAAAAGCAGAAAATGCCTAAAATTTTCAGCAAGCAAGGCAGCACTGTGGAAAGAGAAATAAAATTAAAATTAGGTCAGATTTTAACTCATTCAAAATCCATTCACTTAAAGTTAAAATCAAGCCAATTTTTCAGGTCAATAACATTTTTGTTTCCTGCCTGAACTGCTGAGTGTTTCCACCATTTTATATTTTTATAATTTTCTGTATATAATGACATAATGACCTCATGAACTCCAGCACCTAGTATGGTGCATAATGATCCCAGAAGTTTTCCTATTCTAATCTGTGTAATATGCAAGTATCCTTAGTGGACAAAAAAACAAGGCTAAGTACACATGAGATGTTGAGGTTACATTTGCAGCAAATCCATTTGCAGTTATTTTTAATATTACAAAACTGCAACAGAAGCCAGTCTTGACTGCTGGGCTGTCATCATAATTGAACATTTTCAAATACCTTGTTGAAAAAAATATCTACAAAGTAATAAAATGCTCAACACAGAAGAGGTAAAATTCCTACTTTAGATGCAAAAATTAATTACATTGGTGAAAATGTGTTTATCCATTTTGATTATAAATTGGAAGGAGCATAACTTGGATTCAGTGTCACTGATTAATCAGTCAAAGCACACCTGAAACAATACTGTAGAGATGCTAGGTAATTAGTTAATAAAGCACTGAGTTCAAAGGAGAAACATTTTGTCCCTTAGGCCGACACCAACGACATTTTGAAGCAATTTATTGCATTTGATGTTTCTTAGAGAATTGATAAGGCACTATGTGAAGACAATTTTTTAAATTCAGCTGTGAAGCAGGTAAATTTAGTCATAATTGACGAGGGAACTCAAACCACGAAGCCTGTTTCAGAGATGATGCCCTGAAGACTCATGTTAATGAAGTGCTGGAGTACGAAATTAACCTCCTGAGGGTGAAAGAGGAACACAAAAACAATCCAAGGGTGCCGAGAGGCAATGGAAGAGGTCACAATGATGAATACAATTGTGCTGATACACCAGACTTGGACTGAAGTGAGAAGAATCTCCATGACCCGAAGCAAAGTGCAAAGGTAAGCTGTGAATATTTATGTGAATGTCCCAAGTAATCCAAACATAGACGTAGCAAAAAGTTGTAAGTGACAGAAATATATGCCTCAGTCAGAAGAACAAAGAGCAAGAACTAGTAAAGTTGCATGTGAAAGAATTAAGGCAACAAAGTATAATGTGAAGATAATGAAGAATTCTTCTACACGCATGATGCGAAACTGGAGGTGACATAAGTGCAAGGTTAAATAGCTATAGTCGCTGAAAGTACTGATATTAATAATTCAGTAAGTGAAATTGCATTAAAGCAGCTAGCAACCTGATGCCATTGGTACCAGATTATGTATGATTGCAGAGGAGCTGTGTAGCAGACTGACATGACAATCATACAATGCAGTTAGAATTAAAAAAAGTTAACAAATTAGAGCCCTTGGCATCTACAAAGCAGCGAGGAGACAGTGGGCTTATGGGATGACGAAACTGCCGGCTGCTGCAGAACCACTGTTTTATACCATCCTGTTCACACAGCATTGCATTGCCAAAAATATTTACAATCATCTGGAGACAGACAGCAAATGAGCAGCAGCACACAAGATATCATGTTGTGACTTTGGTGGTGCAATTTTGTGAACAAACACTATATGGCCCAGATTTTCCTATGAGATTATCAAGGAACATGCACTGTTAAATTTTACTTTCTGGTACCCTAATCTTGCCATTGCTAAACTATTCCAAATTTCTAATTAGTCCATGCTACAGAAAGCACAGCAGTGAAGCAGTCACTCAGCACCAATCTAAGAGCTAAAGCATGGTATAATGGGCCAGGTTTTGCTGGACCATCTCATGGCATGCCCTATTAGTTAGACTTGTTCATGGACATTTAGGTTTCAAAATTTCTAACCAATAAGATGATTGGAAGTGTGAGCTCCCAACAAAACCAATGAGAACAAGACACCTGGAACAAACAAACTATCCCCTTATCCAATTAGATTTAAGGATTGAGAAATAAACAGTGCAAGGACCAAGAAGAAGAGTGAATGAGAGTGGTAACCTCAATGTCAAATCAGGTACAGACAGCAAAATAAATTGAAGGAAAACAGTTTGGGTTAAGAGGCAGAATGAGAGACAGGAAGAAAAAAGTTTTTGAAAGAAATGATATTTTTAAAATCACTGAAAACAATTCACAACTTGAAGGAAAGAGACTCCACATTTATAATTTTTTACTTTCCATGTAGGAGAGGTTCATTAGTAGCCATTAACAGAAATCATGCCATTAAAAAGATATTTACACTGTTAATTATGAGGCTTGGCTTTCTGTGGTGAGTTTAATGAGCAATTAATGTGCAAAGACAGCAACTTCATAAAATCATAGGGAGGTAAATGCAAATTAGCCAACAACTTGTGGCAATTCGCAATTCACAGGGTATCACTTTCTCGCTATGAGTTGCTGGTCGATTTGTGCATTAATTATAGCATGAATCATTCAGACTCTTATTTTTTTCAGCAAAACTGGTCCATTCACCAGGCAGAGATCCATGAATGGAAACGTAATTTCTTAGATTATATTTAACCGACCATTCTTTTTAAGCTTTGGTGTCCCATTGTCTTCCAGGAATCTTCTCAGTTTCATTGCTGTGTGCAACCTCTGAAATCAGGCCATCCAAGTTGTTACTCTATACATTATAAATAATTGAGGAATAAAAAGATTATTGACTTTTATTTCTGTGGATTTCAGAGGCATAAAATGAACTAAGCAAGCTAACTTTGAAATTTTAAATTATTGAAATGCTTTGGGTTTGAACGAGACTGAAGATTGTAAATCTTCACGAGTGAGAAAAAAATTGCATAATGACTTTTCCATTGAAATGTTTTAAATATATACCTACATCAATTTACTTACAACTAATTGAAGCACTATATTTAAAGGCAAATAAAAGGTATTGGAAACGTACAAGTTTCTTGTGTTAGTGAGCTTAAGCACTCCTAGAGTAACAGAGAAAGTGTCATTCCATTTAAATTTCATTAAAATCAGAAGACTTCCACATAATCCGATCAAGAGTCTTAAGCATGCCTGATAAGTTAAATAGCCGCATAAAACATGCACTGCAGGAGAGGCCCATTCCTTTCAGTTGTGTCTTTGTTGCGAAAAGTACATTAACAGTCACTTGGTAGTACAGAACTTGAATATTGCTGAAAGGAGAGACATGTTGCCAAAGCTTTTCATCTTGCACTCATCATGGCAAAAGCAAGAATGCCAAATTCAAATGATCACAATAATTTATACTACAGGAAAAAAGGATGCCAAATTCTGATTGGCCAAGGCATTACCATGGAGAAAGCAATGGGAAATTACAGGGTCTCCAAGCTCCCAGGTAATTCAAAAAATGTGCAAGGCTTGAACATATCCCTTTTGTTTGCAGCGAATGGGTCCTCATGTATGAATTTGTGTCACTTCCAGCAACTGTAAATGAGTCATGCTACGAACTTGACTGATTATTTTAAATTATCTTACAAAGCAATACGTTCAAGCCACGAGCCTTTTTTGAGTTACCCAGGAGATTGGGAAGTACATACTTCCCCAGTGCTTTCTCCATGGCAACACTTTAGCCAGTCAGACTTGACTTGACAAACAATAAGCACCCTTTTCTCCTATAGTATAAATTGTTGAGATCATTTCAGATTTGGCATTCCTGTGTTTGTCCTGATGAGTGCAAGATCCAAAGCTTCAACTACATGGCCAGAAACTTCCACCCCATTGGGGGAGGGGGTTGTGCGGGGGCAGGCATGAACCCGATCGGCGCCGTGCCGCCATTTTACATGGGCGGGCCAATTAAAGCATGCATTATGACACGCACCCAGAAGCGCTGTGCACTCCCTGTGCAGGCGGGGGTGGATTCTCTGAGTGGTTCCCTGCGCTCTTTCATGCATGTGCCCGAAAGAGCGCAGAGATCTCCCTGAGGCACAGAAGTGCCTTTGGGAGTCTTAAACTTTAAAATAAAGGATTTTTAAACTTTTAAAACATAGCCCCTCATGTGACACCATCACATGAGTTAGGACATGTCAAAGAATAAATGTATACATTTTTATTAGATTTTAAAACAGTTCATGAAACCTCATCACGCCCATGGATGAGGTTTCATGAAAAATGTGAAGGCTACCTGGGCTCTTCGCCTCCCCACCAACCTTAAGGTTGGAAAGGCAGCTCATTATATTGAGTTAATTAGTTTTTAACAGGCCTAAGTAGACCTTTGACAGTTCGGCAGGTGCACAGCCGATTCAATTGTGCACCCACCAAACTGACAATCTAAATGACACGCGATGACGTTGGGACACATGCCCGATGTCACTGCGCATTATTTTATGCGTCGGTGAGTGGTCCCCGCCCCCTGCTCATCAACGGGAAAATACTGCCGCATGTCTTTCTTTTCAGCAATATAAATTGTTGAGATCATTTCAGATTTGGCATTCCTGTGTTTGTCCTGATGAGTGCAAGATCCAAAACTTCAACTGCATGGCCAAATATTTTCTTGTGCGGGGGCAGGCATGTTGTTCTTGTTGCACCTTTTTGTCATCAACAGCTCTATGCTACTTTGGTCTTGTTGGACAAAATCATTTGCATGCAGCAATGGACATACCTCTCTAACTGTGGATTCAGGAGGAGGAGGAGGATGAGAGGAAGCATGTAAAATATGGTGCTATTTGCATCTTGTTATGCCATATTCAAACTCATCCTTACACCATCAGTTGGGGCTCCAAGGCTCTTGCATTTGGAGGGGCAGACAAAAAATATCTTTACAATTCATGCAGTAATTGAATCATTGCTACACCTGGCAAGACATTCTGCTGCGTTATACTGAGGTTTTGCAATGTCTGCCTGTGTATGATCGAGAGACGGCAAATAAAGAGAAAAGCAAAAGCCTCCAACTTCAGCTTGCTCTACCCACAGTATTGCCATTACATCTATCATGTTGCTTGCCCTCTCTTCATAAGAAGTCAAAGGTGCAGCTTTGTTGACATTCCCCCTTTTATCTGTAACAGTTCTCCTGCCAGTAGATGTAAAAGGGATATATGTAGCAAAGAGGGATGTGAGACATGTGTACCACATGCGGCCGCTTTGCGGAAGTGTATAAAAGTCTACCATTAAGGAAATTTGTGCTGACATTGTGCTGTGCATGAGAGTAAACCTGTGCATTTAGAAGAATGTTCCTTTGAAAAGATTAGAGAATTCTCCATCTCTGTTGGTGGACCAAGTTTACAGTGAAAAGCAACCAAGATTCTCAAAGCAACCTATTGATACCTTGTCCATGGTTTGCAGATTTAATTTGGCAGGTGAAATTGTCTCAACTTACTTCATCACCTCCATTCATGCTGTTTCAGTGGTTCTTTTTATTGCGGGCTATCTTCTCGCTTACCACAGAGTCTCCAAAGCCGGGATATTGAAAAGAACATTCATCCCCAGTGATGTTTCTGCCAAGAAAGGAGCACAGTTTTAAGGCTTTTCTAAAAACTGGTAGCACAGGAAATTCCAGCCCCAACTTCAGCATGTGATGCAAGTGCTTGGGGTGTTGTCAAAATAGACTAATGACCCGACCCTGCAGTGTCTGACATGGGTAGCTTATTGTTGCTAAAGTGTGTGCAGCACCTGATGCACAGTGATCCAATTATCCCTGCATTGAGGCTGCATTATTGCCCACACTGTTGCGATTTTGAAATTGTTAACGAGTAAAGTCTGAGAGATATTATGCTGAAATATTGTGCATATAAATATACCTATTTGGTGCCTTCTGAGAATGCTCAGGTGCAATTTAGTCTGACACCAGGTAACACCTTGAGAGATTCTATCAAAAATTTGTCTATTCATTTTACCCATATGATAGTCTGCGATGCTCTTTGTGATTTTTGTGGGGAATATAGGGAGAGAAGTTCATCTCTGCAGCATCCATTTTTCTGAAGTGAGCTGGATGACGCAACATCAGGATACCTAATTTGGACCACGCAATGAATTCCTGTGTCACTCCCCAAATAATAAGTGTAAGATGGGGCCTGCATCAACGTTCCTTAAAAGGCCCAGGCGCCCAAATTGCAAGGCAGGTAATTTTTATTCTGCTTTTCCACTGTCTCTGAAAGTACTCTGGAGTGGTTTTGGAGGTGTTGTGGTGAGTTCCTACATTTGCCAGGAAGTGCTGCAGCATCCTCACAGGGCAGGCAGAGGACCCGCCCGCACAAAGACCGGCAGTTACGGGGGCAGCAATGACAGTGTCTCTGGGTTTGTACCAGGACAGGGAGATGGAGCATTAGGCTGCAGAGAACCCAAGCTTTGCACAATGCCCTCTGTTACTCGGCACTGAATTCCTCCAGTGACAAGAGGCTCTCTGGCAGGCCAGCCAATGCACTTAGCATCTCAGTGTACATGCTCTTCAGCACTCCCTGTATTTCACCCCATCAAGATACACACCCAAGTCCTCTGCAGCAGAATTCATCTGCAACCCTGTGAGTGGCAGTTGCCAGCTCCAGTAAACTGGCAAATGAACCACCCTCACTCCCTGGCCTGGCTGAAGCCACTCATACTCGGTAACTCACCACGTGCAGATTCCAACTCCACAACTTCTGTAAATGTGTAGAAATGTGTTTGGGTGATGTGCATGTCACTACTGAACAGCTGGAGCTATGTGGAAGCAGCTGGATGTGAGGCATGCCTCATTGATAGGTGCATGAGGATGAAGTGGATGTTAGACCTCAGTCCCGAGTGCCAAGGAGTGCTGCTGAGTCAGTGCTGGGTGCATTGAGCAATGCAAGAGATTGGAGTAGTGAAAAGAAGATGCCATGTGCAGATGTACTCACTGACCTTGACCACCTGTGTGAGGTCATTAGACTTCTTGTGGCACAGCAGCAAATTATTTGAGTCCAGATACTGAAAATTGACCACCCTGCAGACAGCTCCTAATCCCTTCTGAGGGCAGTCCTCCAGGGGCCCCCTTGGCCCTCTATGAAACCATGGTGTCTCTCCTCCTGTCTATCTCCACCACTTATACCTCCAGCACTCCAACTGTTACCCTGCAACCCTCTCTCTGCTCTGGTGTTCCAATTTCCATGTTTTAAATTCCAACACTATTTAGTGCAACTCCCCTTTAAGAGGGGCAACCTGCCTTTTGGAAAAGCAGAATGGCTGCATCATATGCTCTCAGAACAACAATTTTGGGCCCACTTCTGAGTGCAGAGGCAGTAGCAGAGGAATCCAGCATTGAGAAGCGCCCTCAGCTCCACGGTATTGAAGTGGGAGTACCAAGTCTGCATGTTTCCCACATCTAACTGATCCAGGATTTGCAGGTCAAGGAACATGAACCCCATGCCCAATGAATGGGGCAAATGAATTTTGAGCCTATGATAAGATTCTTTGTAAAAGCTTTCTTTTCTTTGAATGGAAATTAATTACAAATTGCTCTGAACTCTGCCTCTATATGGTAGGAAACCGTAATCCATGTAATGGAAGAAAAAGTTAAGCAACCTGGAAATTACTACTTCTTGGTCAATGGATGTTTAACAGTTGCATTTTGTTCATCTGCCTGCCATTGTAATGGGCATAATAACCCATTCACTTAAACATAAATGGATAATCTACTACATTAAAATAGCTGAGGAATAACATATAAACAGAATAACTCAGATCATGAACTCATATCATAAACAACGATTTCGAAGCGATTACTTGATTTCCACATTCACTGAGTACACTGATCACCAACATCGATGAGGTTATGATCTTTACTTATACTTATTCAAAATCTATATAATTTGCTAAGTACTATAAATGAGAAAAAAATCTTATAGAATTGTATGCATTTTGATAGTCATCAAATTCCTAACATTTACTGAAGCCAATTTTCTTCCTCTTCTGGAACACAGAGTTACGTTAAACTTCTCATATGAGTCTTGTTGTAATATGCCTTTCTCCAGTCATTTTGATGGCCTGGGTTCATATCCCACCACTGCTACCAGAGGACATCAGAGCTGCAGAGCTTAGTGTTTGTGTTCTGCTCTCCTCCAGGCCAAAGTGAAACAGAGGCTGGGTCACATGACACACTTCCCTTAAAGCGATGGTATGTTGCTATCCCTCAAAGGCGTGTTACAAGTCTGACATGATTTCAGCTGAACATGGTTACATTTCCAGAAGTCGTGTGTTTTTGCAGGTCTGTAACAGGCAGTTTTTTTTGGCCAGCTGTGAGAATAGAGTGGCAGAATGGCATCCATTTCCTTGGTACAGACCCAAAATTGCAATGACATCATTCCCAAATCATTTGTGTGCAATTCATCACAGAGAGGAGTTTTCCACCTGTGTCAGTTGTAATCCAGGAAACAGGAATCCAGGAATCCACAACAAGAACAGGCAGGGCAGAGATCTGGCATTACAAGTCTCTCCTTCTTCTTGCTAACACATTGAGAACTGGTGCACACAGGGCATTAAACAGAGAAGAACTGATCTCATTTAGTCCACAATATAGCTGTTTTATTCTTTAGAGAAAGCTACAGGCAGAAGAAATTAATTTTTCAATAAGACAAACTACCTTTTTTTAATATTTAACAGTGCATCGTTCTTCAAGGCATCTTCAGATGGCACTCCTCTGAGTCTGCCTTCCTTACACCTAGTTGTAATTTTGCACTTTAATGTTATCCACACACACAGCACAGAAATGGATTCAACAATTTATAGACAATACGATGTCAGAAAATAGACACTAGGGAACATGTCAATTTTACAAGAATGTTTAATAGAGCCATTATAATGGAATTTATTGTTTAATCCTGGAATGGTCATAGACTAGTAAAGATTATATATAATAAAAGGCCTAATGCAACTAACATCAATAAAGCAAATTCAGTCCATACGAAAAGAAGGTGACAGAAATATTGCAAGGTCAGTGTAAGTTTAACTTTGGTCCTGGGGCCATCTCCCTCTTTAAATTTTAAGACATTAACTTCCGCCAAATAGGTGAGATTAATTGTGTTTATCCCTTGTTCACTTGGCTACATATCATAAACTAATTGTCACTATACTGTCAAGGGATTAAACTGCAACAATCGTATGGATAAGTAGAAGATATTTTAAAATGTTTTTTTTAAGAAGTCGACTTCATGAAATGATAAATGTCTTGGTTTACTTATGAACATTTTCATATATCAAGTATTCTCAAACATGTGTGTGCTACAGCAGCAGTGGCCTTCTTCATTTTTACTAAAGCACCTGGAAGAATGATTTCCCTTAACATAGAGGAGATTTCCTCTTGAAAGAAAATCCCAGAAAGCAATTAGTCAGGAGCAAATTGGATTAAAAAAACCCTAGAAATCTATATCCAAAACGGATTCAGAAAGGGGAGATCCTACATGATGAACCATTGTGAATTATTTGAAAGGATTGCTTCATGGTTTAGAAAGGTTCATAACTTGGATTCAGTATGCAGTATAAATAAAGAACCACCGGCGAATTACAACTTCCAGATCTAATCGCAGTGAGAAGGCCATCAGTATGTCAGGAACACAGAAGTTTCAGCAGCTTTGTAACACAGCCTCTGCATTTGCATTTAACCTCCGGGTTTCCTGAAAAATTAGAGTGAACAAGATAACAACACACATCAGTCGGCTTCAGCCCCAATATTTAAGGGACCCTGCAAAGGTCAGAGTTGAAGCATTATAGAAGTGTTATGGCAGATACACAGATGGGGTGGAATTAAATGAGGAGGGTGGGGGCCTGATATGCACCACTAAAACTGGCAGCACCCCCACTTATTCAATCTCTGGGACCTCAAGGGAATTAAGACCCTAACTGGCATTGGGAATCCTACGCCCGGGCTCCCGGTTCCAGGGAGCACATTTAATTGTTGCACTTCCTGCAGTAAGCTAGAAGTTCTGCTCCTGAGAGCTGCAGGCCAAACAGGGGAGCGATGGCTGCTGAAATCGGGCCTTCATCAGGATTCACCATGGAATCCCTAAAGAAAGGTAAGTGATGGCAA